>NC_053026.1:262208592-262574394 GCF_003073215.2 Triticum urartu | reverse complement strand
TCTTTTTCAGGCTCCTTGCAGTGGCGATTAGCTGGCACTTAAAGCGCTCCTGCTCAACAGGTTCCTCAGGCACGATGAAATCGTCTGTGCCGAGGCTCACCTCATCGTCGGAGAGCGGAAGATGACTTCCATCCTCTGAGTCTTCGTGTGTGGCCTGCTTACCAGGGCTAGCGTGCCCATCTTCCCATTCATTTTGTTTTTCAATGGGGTCTTTGTTGTCTTTGGCACCTTCCGGAGTGTCATCTTCTCCTGTGCCGGTGTTGCTGCCTTTGCTGCAGCCTGACTTAGAGCGGCGCCGCTGACGCCAGCGCTTGGATTGTATTTCAGAAGGTTTATCCTCAGCTGGATCTTCCTTGTCGTCTCCGCTGTTCTCCTTTGGTGCATCCACCATGTATACATCGTACGAGGAAGTGGTCGTCCAGCGTCCGGTGAACGGCGGGTTCTGGGCCTCTTCTTCTCCGGCATCCTCGTCCATACCGTCGATGTCCTCGGAGTCGTAATCAAGTGTGTCGGTCAAATCCTCGACCGTGGCTATGAAGTGGGTGGCAGGTGGGAAGCAAAATTCTCCACCGTCAGCCCCTAGTTCGAACTGGATATAGTTCGGCTATGAGTCCTCTGCCAAGGACATGTTCTTTAATGAGTTTAGCACATCACCCAAAGGCGAGTGCTGGAAGATATCTACGGCGCTGAACTCGAAGATCAATAAACGATCAAGTTCGGCGTCCGCGGGCTCACGTGGTTCGAAACTTACAACCGGAGACGAGACCGGAGTTCCGGTGACAAAGACGTTGTGAGAGGTTAAGTCTATGCGCAGCTCCAATGATGTGGAATTTGTGGCCTCCGTGGTGGGGTTGATCCTCCCGTCCTCGGATGGCGCAGTCTGCTCCAGCTCTAAGGCCAGAGCAGTTGCAGGGGCGATCTCCTAGATGCGGTCTGATGACAGATTTAGGTCATGATCATCGGGGTGACCGGGGGTGGCAGTCGCGGTCTCGAATCCAGTGAAGATCAAGTCTCCACAGATGTCCGCGACGTAGTTCAAGCTCCCAAATCTGACCTGATGGCCAGGGGCGTAGCTATCGATCTGCTCCAGGTGGCCACACGAGTTGGCCCGTAGTGCGAAGCTGCCGAACATGAAGATTTGTCCGGGGAGGGAAGTTTCTCCTTGGACAGCGTCACTATCGACGATTGAAGGGGCCATCGAACCTTTCGTCAATGGCACAGTGGAACTCTCAATGAAAGCACCAATGTCGGTGTCAAAACCGGCGGATCTCGGGTAGGGGGTCCCGAACTGTGCATCTAAGGTCGATGGTAACAGGAGACAGGGGACATGATGTTTACCCAGGTTCGGGCCCTCTCTATGGAGGTAATACCCTACGTCCTGCTTGATTGATATTGATGAATACGAGTATTACAAGAGTTGATCTACCTTGAGATCGTAATGGCTAAACCCTAGAGGCCTAGCTTGTATGGCTATGATCATCCCCCTCCCTCTGGACTAAATCCTCTGGTTTATATAACACCAAGAGGATCTCGGGTTACACAAGGTCGGTTACAAAGAAAGGAATCTACATATTCGGTCGCCAAGCTTGCCTTCCACGCCAAGGAGAGTCCCATCCGGACACGGGTGCAGTCTTCGGTCTTCGTGTTCTCCACAGCCCATCGGTCTGGCCCATGGCTAACAGGTCGGACGCCCGAGGACCCCTTAGTCCAGGACTCCCTCAGCCATCTTCATCATCCCGACGCTCTCCATGATGAGGAGGGAGTAGTTCACCCTCGGGACTAATGGTATGTACCAGTAGCTATGTGTTTGATCTCTCTCTCTCTCGTGTTCTTGAGTTGGCACGATCTTGATGTACCGCGAGCTTTGATATTATGGTTGGATCTTATGATGTTTCTCCCCCTCTACCCTCTTGTAATGGATTGAGTTTTCCCTTTGAAGTTATCTTATCGGATTGAGCCTTTAAGGATTTGAGAACACTTGATGTATGTCTTGCATATGCTCATCTGTGGCGGCAATGGGATATTCACGTGATCTACTTGATGTATGTTTTGGTGATCAACTTGCGGGTTTTGTGACCTTATGAACTTATGCATAGGGGCTGGCACACTTTTTCGTCTTGACTCTCCGGTAGAAACTTTGGGGCACTCTTTGAATTTCTTTGTGTTGGTTTGAATAGATGATTCCGAGATTGTGTGATGCATATCATATAATCAAACCCGTGGATACTTGTGGTGACATTGGAGTATCTAGGTGACATTAGGGTTTTGGTTGATGTGTGTCTTAAGGTGTTATTTTAGTACTAACTCTAGGGCTGTTAGTGACACTTATAGGAATAGCCCAATAGATCGATCAGAAAGAATAACTTTGAGGTGGTTTCGTACCCTACAATAATCTCTTCGTTTGTTCTCCGCTATTAGTGACTTTGGAGTGACTCTTTGTTGCACGTTGAGGGATTGTTATATGATCTAATTATGTTATCATTGTTGAGAGAACTAGCACTAGTGAAAGTATGAACCCTAGGCCTTGTTTCCAAGCATTGCAATACCGTTTTCACTCACTTTTACCACTTGCTACCTTGCTGTTTTTATATTTTCATATTACAAAAACCTATATCTACTATACATATTACATTTGTATCACCATCTCTTTGCCGAACTAGTGCACCTATACAATTTACCATTGTATTGGGTGTGTTGGGGACACAAGAGACTCTTCGTTATTTGGTTGCAGGGTTGTTTGAGAGAGACCATCTTCATCCTACTCCTCCAACAGATTGATAAACCTTAGGTCATCCACTTGAGGGAAATTTGCTGCCGTCCTGCAAACCTCTGCACTTGGGGGCCCAACAACGTCTACAAGGATAAAACTGCATAGTAGACATCACCCTATAGCGGGGATCCCTCACGCTTGTGCGACACAGAGAGCACCATAGGACAACACCAATAATAAAATATGCAACTCAAACTAATATATATCATCAATCAACCCAAAGGACACAGGAAAACTACTCAAAACATCATGGGATGGCAACACATCATTGGATCATAATATGTGGCATAAAGCACCATGTTCGTGTTGGTGAACATAGTAATTCAAAAAAATCCTACGATCATGCAAGATGTATCTAGGAGATGCATAGCAACGAGAGAGGAGAGTGTGTCTACGTACCCTCGTAGACCGAAAGCGGAAGTGTTATGTTAACGCAGTTGATGTAGTCGAACATCTTCACGATCCAACCGATTCAAGTACCGAGCGTACGGCACCTCCGTGTTCAGCACACGTTCAACACGATGACGTCCCTTGAGATCTTGATCTAGTTGAGGGTCGAGGGAGAGTTTCGTCAGCACGACAGCGTGGTGACGGTGTTGGTGATGTGATCCGTGCAGGGCTTCGCCTAAGCACTACGACAATATGATCGAGGTGGTAAACTGTGGAGGGGGCGCTGCACACAGCTAAAGAACAATTGATGTGTCTTTGGGGTTGAGGGAGTCCGGGATTAGGGGGTCTCCGGACAGCCGGGCTCTATCCTTTGGCCGGACTGTTGGACTATGAAGATACAAGATTGAAGACTTCGTCTCGTGTCCGGATGGGACTCTACTTGGCGTGGAAGGCAAGCTAGGCAGTACGGATATGCATATCTTCTCCTTTGTAACCGACCTTGTGTAACCCTAGCCCCCTCCGGTGTCTATATAAACCGGAGGGTTTTAGTCCGTAGGACAACAAACAATCATACCATAGGCTAGCTTTAGGGTTTAGCCTCTCCGATCTCGTGGTAGATCAACTCTTGTAACACCCATATCATCAAGAATAAATCAAGCAGGACGTAGGGTTTTACCTCCATCAAGAGGGACCGAACCTGGGTAAAACATCGTGTCCCCTGCCTCCTGTTACCATCCGCCTTAGACGCACAGTTTGGGACCCCCTACCCGAGATCCACCGGTTTTGACACTGACATTGGTGCTTTCATTGAGAGTTCCTTTGTGTCGTTGTCGTTAGGCTTGATGGCTCCTACGATCATCGATAGCGATGCAGTCCAGGGTGAGGCTTTTCTCCCCGGACAGATCTTTGTGTTCGGCGGCTTCGCACTGCGGGCCAACTCGCCTGGCCATCTGGAGCAGATCGAAAGTTATGCCCCTGGCCATCAGGTCAGGTTTGGAAGCTTAAATTACACGGCCGATGCCCGCGGAGACTTGATCTTCGACGGATTTGAGCCCCGGCCTTGTGCGCCACGCGGTCACGATGGGTACGATTTAACTCTGCCACCGGACTGTATTCAGGAGATCGCACTGGCAGCCGCTCCGAGCCTCAATCCGGAGCTAGTTGCGCCACCCATGGACGGATGGATAGACCCCATCACGGAGGCCGTATCCTCAGCGGCGATCGAGCCGAATATTGACCTTACCCTTCACGAGAGCCGTGTTGTCAAACTGCCGAATCCTTCTCCGGCCACGGACTCCGAACCGCCTGTGCCTGTTCCTATCGAATCCAATTGGGCGCCGATCATGGAGTTTACCTCCGCGGATATTTTTCAGCACTCACCCTTCGACGATGTACTGAACTCATTAAGGTCTCTCTCCTTGTCAGGAGGATCCTGGCCGAACTATGTCTGGCAGGATTGGGATGCGGATGACAAAGAAATTCGCCGCCCACCCACCACCCACTTAGTAGCCACTGTCGACGATTTAACCGACATGCTCGACTTCGACTCCGAAAACATCGACGGTATGGACGACGATGCAGGAGACGAACAGGAACCACTGCCCACAGGGCACCAGACGCCCACTTCATCACATGACGTATACATGGTGGACACACCAAAAGAAAACGACGATGAGGAACGGAAGGACGCAACGAAGGGTTGTCCCCTTGAGAAGCAGTCAAAGCGGCGGCGTAAGCGCCTCCCCAAATCCCGCCTCGGCAGAAACAACGATCATATAGACCCAGCGTTCGAGCAGGGTGAACAATCGCCGGACCACGGCAACATGGAGAATCAAACGAAACAACCCGACTCTGTCAAAGATAATAATCCAGATGACATCACACCGGACAGACACCCGGGGCAACAGAATGCCCATCAAAGGCTTGTTGCCATCGCGAGGAGTCTAAAAAAGCAGAAGGAAAGGCTCAAGGCAGTAAAGCACTCAACACAGCGGCGAAGTACGGCGGTAACCGCCACACCAAGAGCTACCCGAAGTGGAAGTTGCTACCTGAATTCGATGAGGAGGCCTTAGATCCCCCGCAACCAAAAATTAAAATGGCCATCCGGCCAGATAGATGACCTCACAGCCAACATAGAGCAGCGAACAACGCCGCACATGAGCCAATACGCGATCCACGCGAGGGCTCGCATCAAAAGGACGACGCAACCAGATCCATTTATGAACCACGCAAGCGCGCTCCGGCATATGATGCAACACAACAAACATCCGAACACCACGGTACACCCAGATACAGGGGTGCCGCACACCCCCTATGTTTCACCGATGAGGTGCTGGACCATGAATTTCTAGAGGGATTCAAACCCGTAAACATAGAGGCATACGACGGAACAACAGACCCTGGGGTCTGGATTGAGGACTATATCCTCCATATCCATATGGCTCGAGGAGATGATCTCCATGCCATCAAGTACTTACCCCTCAAGCTCAAAGGGCCAGCTCGGCACTGGCTTAAAAGCCTCTCCGAAAGCTCCATTGGAAGCTGGGAAGAGCTCGAAGACGCTTTTCGGGCGAATTTTCAAGGGACTTATGTCCGATCTCCAGATGCTGACAATTTGAGTCATATAACTCAACAGCCCGGAGAGTCAGCTCGAAAGCTTTGGAATAGGTTTCTTACTAAAAAGAACCAAATAGTCGACTGTCCGGACACCGAAGCCTTGGCAGCCTTTAAGCACAGCGTCCGAGACGAATGGCTTGCCAGACACCTCGACCAAGAAAAGCTGAGAACAATGGCAGCATTAAAAAGCCTCATGACCCACTTTTGCGCGGGCGAGGACAGCTGGCTAGCCCGATGCAGCACCAGCGACCCAAGTACATCCGAAGTTAGAGACGGAAACGGGAAATCACGACGCAGCAAAAATAATAAGCGCCGGAATAAAGAAGACAGCCCGAAGAGTACGGCGGTAAACGCCAGATTCAGAAGCTCTCAGCCAGGTCAGCAAAAGCCGCCCCCTAAAGGCGCCAGGGATGAACTGTCCAGCTTAAACAAAATTCTGGACCAAATATGTTAGATCCATAGCACCCCCGATAAACCTGCAAACCATACCCACAGAGAATGTTGGGTCTTCAAGCAGTCCAACAAGCTCAACGCCGAACATAAGGGGAAGGATACACCAAGCGAAGACGAGGATGAGCCTCGCAAGCAAAACACTGGGGAACAGAAGGAATTTCCACCAGAAGTCAAAACAGTAAACGTGTTACACGTGATAAAGGGGAGAAGCAAAACGACACTCCCAGATAAACATGCCCAAGGGCCTATCACCGCGGAGTTCTGCCACTGGCCGTCTCAACCAATCACCTTCGACCATCAGGATTACTCAGCAAGTATCCGGAGCGCAGGATGGGCTGCCTTGGTATTAGATCCAATAATTGACGGATACCACTTCGCACGGGTCCTGATGGACGGCGGCAGCAGCTTAAACCTGATATATCAGGACATAATCCGCAAAATGGGGATAGACCCAACGAAAATTTGCCACAGCAATACTACCTTTAGAGGAGTAACGCCAGGCCCAGGGGCTCATTGCACGGGCTCCCTGCTACTAGAGGTTGTATTCGGCTTCCCCGACAACTTCCATAGCGAAAATTTAACCTTCCACATTGCTCCGTTCCAAAGTGGCTATCAAGCACTACTTGGACGCAAAGCTTTCGCTCACTTTAACGCAATAATGCATTACGCTTCCCTCATGCTTAAGATGCCCGGTCCACGTGGCATCATTATAGTAAATGGAAATATTGAGCGATCCCTGCGCGCCGAAGAGAGTGCGGCTGCCTTGGCAGCCGCACACTAAAACGGCCTCACCAACTAAAGCATTCGATAGGTCGTCAAGACCACGGACAGGCAGCCGCACACTAAAACGGCCTCACCAACTAAAGCATTCGATAGGTCGTCAAGACCACGGACACGGTTAGACGAGTCCGGCGCAGCTATATGTAATTCATACAGGTTTGATGACCACACCCGTATTACAAATACAAGGGGCTCAACGTGCGCAGACAAGTGGCAATTTTTACTCATCTAGAACTATACAAGGTTTCTTTAAACCTACCTTTTTGCACGATAACTTTTCACCTAAGTTCCTCTCTTTTATAGATGACCATCGTGCTACACCCGTCCAGGATACGGCACAACGGAGACACAGGCGCAGACGTGCAGCAGGGACCCGTTCAAAGGATTCTTTTTAGATAAAGACCCTGTGTCAACCTTTTTTACTGTCTCTTGTTGATACACATCCCTCGGATTCTCAGTACAATTGAGAAGGATGTCGACGTCTTGGCATGTGGTCATGCCAGAACAATGCACATACCTGGACACCAGGGGCTTCTTACAAAGGGCACTGTTTAGGCCCGGTTTACACCATAAAGACCAAATACCTTAGGGAGTGTTCGGCGTCGCGAGTTTGGCCTTATATGCATCAGCTCCGAATCATGTCTTTGGTCAAATGTTGGGTTTGCCCGGCTCCTGTGTTTTGCTGCTTTACGTTCCACTCTATCGGCTAAGGCGGCACCGAGAGAACTACTGCGATTGTGCCCTGGTTCATCCGGACGAGCACCTCAGTAGAGAAAGCCGAAAACCAACTGTCATGATATAGCGCGAGACTGGTCAACCACTCGATGACCTATCGGAATCTTAGAATTCCTCCGCCTTAACGAAGGGCTGTTTCCCGACCGAGCATGTACGCACCCCGAATTCAGGCGAGTGCGGAGCCACCAGGGGCTATATAGTAGCCCCACTGTCAAACTCCTATGGCTAAGTGAAAGTGTTAAAGCATTATAGTCCGGTTGCCTAGTTCGCTGCGCTATCACCTCCTTATTAGGACAAAGACGTTGGATTAAGTGTGAATATGCATCTTCTGCGAACACCCCCGCATTATATGCGTGGGGGCTGAAGCCAACGACTGCAATCTTTCAGGTTATATACATGTATACATAAACGGGCGCACAGGAGGCATCACAATACTTTCGGGCACAAGTATAAATACAGCCTTGATAAATTCAATAAAACATTTTTTTTTTACAATGGGAATACATGTCACTCAAACATAATATTCTTCGAGCACTGGGCCTCTATCAAACGAGCACCCTCAAGAACTTCTTCAAAATAGTGCTCGGCAACCACTCGGCCTATGGCCGAACCCTGCGCCGCAACAGTGGTAGCATCCATCTCCGCCCAGTATGCTTTGACACGGGCAAGGGCCATCCGCGAGCCTTCTATGCACGCCGACCTCTTCATCGCATTGATGCGCGGCACCGCACCAAGGAGCTGCTGCACTAAGCTGAAATAGTTGTTTGGCTTCGGCTTTTCCGGCCACAGATGATCTACGACGGACCTCATGGCAAGTCCGGACAATCTATTGAGTTCGGCCCATTCGGCAAGCTGATCAGTTAGTGGAAGCGGACGCTCTGGAACATTAAACTGCGACCAGAATAGCTTGTCCACTTCACGATCTGTTTGATCTCGGAAGTATTCGGCCGCATCGACAGCACTCGCCGTCAAATCCAGATATGTGTCCGCCAAACTCCACAACCGATCCAGAGGGGCTTACCGCGGATCTCCGAACTTCCTCCACAGCAAAAAGGGCTTCCCAGCCACAATATCACCGGCTTCACGCAGCTCCTCCTTCGCTCTCATGGCAGAGCGGGTGTCTTTGGTCGCCATCGTGGCCTTTTCGAGGTCCGTTGCCTTCGCTCGGTTTTCTTCTTCAAGGAACTGGCAACGGTCGGCGATGTCTTTTAACTTTATGGCCATCTTGGCCATCTTCTCTTTGCTCTCGCAATGCGCGGCCTTCTCGGCTCTTAACTCTTCGGCCGCCTTCAAAGCAGCCGCATTACTACTCCTTGCTTGTTCTTTGGCTCGGGCAAATTCCGCCCGAAGGGTCTCCATGGTGGCAGCACCATCTGCAGTCAACACATATTAAAGATATTGGCATCATGCTTCTCTTACTATGTGACATTCACCAGAAAACATCACTTACCCTGTGCCTCGTCAAGCCGCTTGTTAACAAGCTCGATGTCGGCATCCGCCGCATCCAGTTGTCGCTTTAGTTCGGCAAACTCATTAGTCCGGCTAGCCACCGGAGCTTCCACCACTTGCACATAAAAGCAGTCTGGTTATTACATTGGACTATGATCCTCTGTTTGCCGCCGCTCTCGGCAACAACCAGAGTCTCAGGGGATACTATCTACATAGGGCACACCTAAAAATGTGCGGTACTATCACAAATGTATATCATTTTATGTACCTCAAAGCCCGTTAGTAGACTCATAAAGTTGTCATGCAACCCGCTTTCGGCGGACGAAATCCTTCCCATCACCGTACCCATCAACGTACGGTGTTCTTCCGAGATGGTCGCTCGCTTTAGCAGATCCCTCAGTGCGTCCGACCGCATACCAGACAGCGCCAGACTCCTTTGTTTGCTCTCTTCAAGAGCTGGATGCTGGGGACTTCGGGTGACTATAGGATTATCTTCTGGCCTCACTGGATCCAGAGAGGCCCTCCGTGACGACACTTCAAGGTCGCCTGCTTCTTGAGCGGGGGAGTCCGGGGGAGGCGTTTCGCTCTCCATCGTCTCCGGAAGAAGGTCCCCTGAAGACAAGCTCTGTTGAGAAGGGCTAAGATCCGAACTGCAAGATAAACGCTTCGGTTATTTTCCTCGGAAGTAAGGTAGAATATCTTTACTATTAAGTATTTTTTTGATCACTTACGGCTCATTAGAGGGCTGATCCCGCACGGAATTTGTGCGGCAAGAGCACCCCCCACGGCAGGACCCTCTGTTGGAGACTTCTTCTCCCGTTTGGAAGCCTCGGTTTTCGGATCCTCAGAGGCAGTCCTCTTCCTTCCCCGGAGTGAGAGAAGGTAAGAATCTTCCCCTTGGTTATCCTCCTTCACGGAGGTGCTCATTCCCTCGGTTGGAAGTGGTAGCAATGGGGGCCCGCTTTCGTCCTCATTATCCCCCCCCCCTTTATCTTCCTTTGAGGGCTCCGGTCAAGGTGCTAGCTCGAGCATCTTTTCCAGTACCGGATTGTCCAAAACCTCAGGAAGGGGGGCCGAACACCGAATCATCTTCGCCTTTGTTAGCCAATCCTGGTCGAAGGGAGATTTCTCAGAATGACGCCGTGATAAATGAAAGACGGTGTGTTCGGCTAAAGGATTACTTACTTGGTCGGCGGTGCGGTTGCTGCTCAGGCCCACGTCCTCGGTAGTATTCGGACACTCTATTTGAGGTCCAAAGAATGATTTATACATCTCCTCGTGCGTCAGGCCGAGGAAATTCTGAATAGCGCGCGGTCCTTCTGGGTTGAATTCCCACAAGCGGAGGGGCCGGCGATTGCATGGCTGGACTCGACGAACCAGCATGACTTGCACTACCATAACCAAACTAAAATCTCCCTCGAAGAGATCTCGGATGCGGCTCTGCAATATGGGCACATCCTTGGCTGGACCCCAGCTCAGCCCCCTGCTGATCGATGACATCAGTTGTGGTGGAGGGCCCGAGCGAAAGGTGGGGGAAGCTACCCACTTGGCACTCCTGGGAGCGGTGATGTAGAACCACTCCCGTTGCCATAATCCGGACACCTCTGGAAAGGACCCTTTTGGCCACGGAGCTCCTGCAATCTTGCTTATTAATGCGCCTCCGCACGCTGCATACTGCCCCTCGACCGTCTTCGGCTTCACATCAAAGGTCTTGAGCCACAGGCTGAAGTGAGGGGTAATGCGGAGGAGGGCCTCACATACGACAATAAATGCCGAGATGTGGAGAAAGGAATCCGGGGCTAGATCGTGGAAATCAAGCCCGTAATAGAACATCAAACCCCTTACGAAGGGATCCAGAGTGAGGCCTAGTCCTCGGAGGAAGTGGGAGATGAACACGACGTCTTCGTTGGGTTCAGGAGTAGGGACGATCTGCCCTCGGGCGGGCAGCCGATGTGATACTTCGGCGGTCAGGTATCTTGCCTCCCTCAACTTTTTGATATCCTCTTCCATGACGGAGGAGGGCATCCACCGGCCCTGGAGGCTGGATCCGGACATGATTGAAGATCCGAAGTACCTGACCTAGGCTTTGGGTGTTAGAACTCGAGGCGGGGGAAGGATTTGATTGAGCACGGGAGGAAAAAAGTAAAAGCCTTGTCCCTTTATAAAGAGGGTGAATATCAAGCGTCCTCCCCGTAGCCGTTTGGGACTTGCCTAAAATCTAGGAGTCCTAGGCACGGTTGGGTTACCCACGCCCGTATTGATGAGAATCCCATAATAAGGGGGACATGATCTCTGCTTTAACAAGACGTGTCAAGAAACTGCCTCACGTTATGTGCGGGGCTAGTTAAAGAAAAACAGTTCGAATAATCGCCGAGCCATGGCATGATGTCATGTTGCCTAAACGTGTCAGTAGATTAGATTTGCGGAAATAGTATTCTCTCTATGGTGGTATGTGGAACTTATTTTGCAGGGTCGGACACTATCCTTTATTTGAACTCTTCTGTGGTATATCCGGAGGAGGAACCCGCCTTGCAATGCCGAAGACAACACTGCGCGCCGGACTCGTCGTCATTGAAGCCTGGTTCAGGGGCTACTGAGGGAGTCCGGGATTAGGGGGTCTCCGGACAGCCGGACTCTATCCTTTGGTCGGACTGTTGGACTATGATGATACAAGATTGAAGACTTCGTCTCGTGTCCGGATGGGACTCTACTTGGCGTGGAAGGCAAGCTAGGCAGTACGGATATGGATATATCCTCCTTTGTAACCGACCTTGTGTAACCCTAGCCCCCTCCGGTATCTATATAAACCGGAGGGTTTTAGTCCGTAGGACAACAAACAATCATACCATAGGCTAGCTTTAGGGTTTAGCCTCTCCGATCTCGTGGTAGATCAACCCTTGTAACACCCATATCATCAAGAATAAATCAAGCAAGACGTAGGGTTTTACCTCCATCAAGAGGGCCCGAACCTGGGTAAAACATCGTGTCCCCTGCCTCCTGTTACCATCCGCCTTGGACGCATAGTTCGTGACCCCCTACCCGAGATCCGCCGGTTTTGACACTGACAGGTGCCCCCTGCCCTCATATATAAAGGAGGAGGGGAGAAGGCGGCCGTCCTATGGGGCGCGCCAAAGGGGGAGTCCAACTAGGACTCCCAATCCTAGTTGGACTCCCATTCCTTTTTCGGAGGGGGAAAGAGGGAAGGGAGAAGAAGAGGAGAAGGAAAGGGGGGCACCCCCCTCCCTAGTCCAATTCGGACTCTCTATAGGGAGGGGGCGCGGCTACCCCTTGTGGGCTGCCTCCCCTCTCCCCTATGGCCCATGTAGGCCCAATATTCCCTGATAACCCACAAGTATAGGGGGTCGCAACAGTTTTCGAGGGTAGAGTATTCAACCCAAATTTATAGATTCGACACAAGGGGAGCCAAAGAATATTTGAAGGTATTAGCAGCTGAGTTGTCAATTCAACCACACCTGGAGATTAATTATCTGCAGCAAAGTGATCAGTACCAAAGTAGTTTGACAGTTTTGATAATAGTGACAGCAGCAACGGTAACAGTAATAGTGATAGCAGTAATTTGTAGCAAGTGTAACAGTGATGATAGCAATAGTAACGCAGCAAGATCAATAAGGATAAATTCATAGGCATTCGATCGGTGACTTGTTGGATGATATTCATCATGTGACAGTTATAACCTAGGGCGATATGGCACTAGCTCCAGTTCATCGATATGATATAGGCATGTATTCCGTAAATGGCCATACGTGCTTTATTAAAAGAACTTGCATGACATCTTTTGTCCTACCCTCCCGTGGTAGCAGGGTCCATATTGGAAACGAAGGGATATTAAGGCCTCCTTTTAATAGAGAACCGGAACAAAGTATTAACACATAGTGAATACATGAACTCCTCAAACTACGGTCATCACCGGGAGTGGGCCCGGTTGTTGTCACTCCGTGGTTGCCGGATCATAACACATAGTAGGTGACTATAACTTGCAAGATTGGATCTAGAACATGGATATAATGATGATAACATAAACGGTTCAGATCTGAAATCATGGCACCCGGGCCCAAAGTGACAAGCATTAAGCATGCCAAAGTCATAGCAACATCAATCTAAGAACACAGTGGATACTAGGGATCAGGCCCTAACAAAACTAACTCGATTACATGATGAACCTCATCCAACTCCTCACCAACCAGCGAGCCTACGAAGGAATTACTCACTCCCGGTGGGGAGCATCATGGAATTGGCGATGGAGAAGGGTTGGTGATGACGAAGAACGAAGATCCCCCTCTTCGGAGCCCCAAACGGACTCCAGATCTGCCCTCCTGAGGAAGAACAGGGCTTGGCGGCGGTTCCGTCTCGTGGATCATGATAATTCTTTCTCCCTGATTTTTTTTCTAGAAATATGTGATTTTATAGTATGAGGAGGGTCATCTGCGGGGCCACCAGGTGAGTACAACCCACCTGGGCGCGCTAGGAGAGGGGGCTCGCCTTGGTGGGTTGTGCCCACCCAGGGGCCCCTCTCTGGTGGGTCTTGGCTCTAGAAATTCTTATTATTGATATAAAAAATCCTCGCAAAGTTTCGTTCCATTCCGAGAACTTTTATTTCTGCACAAAAACAACACCATGGTAGTTCTGCTGAAAACAACGTCAGTCCAGGGTTAGTTTCATGCAAATCATGCAAATTAGAGTCCAAAATAAGAGAAAAAGCATGAGAAAAAGTAGATGCGTTGGAGACGTATCAACTCCCCCAAGCGTAACCCTTTGCTTGTCCTCAAGCAATTCAGCTGATAAACTGAAAGTGAGAAAGAAAAACTTTTACGAACTCTTTTGCTCTTGTTTGCATAAATAAGCTTAAACAACACCCAGGTTTTCAGCCAATCATTATAACTAACCATGTCGACAATAACTCTTAAAGATTATAATGACTCATATCAATGACATAATCAGCTAGCGAGCAATAATAAGATATCTCAAACGGCAACACGTTGTCAAAACAACCATGATATAATATGACAATAATGGTATCTCGCTAGCCCTTTTTGAGACCGCAAAACATAAATGCAGAGCACCTCCAAAGTTCAAGCAGTGACTAAACATTGTAATTCATGGTAGAAAAGATCCAGTCATGATGCACCCAACATTAGCTACACACAATGCATAAATCATGGCCGTTGTGCTCTACTCAGTTTCTGGCACTTGTTTTAGAAGGTGGTGACACAACATAAAAGTAAATAGATAGTCCCCTCGCAGAGGGAAGTAGTGATTTGCAGAGGTGCTAGAGCTCAATTTTTAAAATAGAGGTAATTGATATTTTGAGACATGCACCCTTCTTATTCACTTCACGACCATCAGTTATCAATATCTTCCATGGTAAGTACGCTAGTGGCGGTTCCCAAGCGATAAAAGTAAATGTTTTGACTCCATTGGGAGTTTTTGTTTAATTATTTCAGAGATGAACTCTCTTTCATGTTTGCAGTTTGGGACTGGGCATCCCTATTACCGCCCATTTTCTCGTGCGATGGCGAGTGAATAAACACTCGACCTGAGAATAACCCGCTTAGCATGGAAGATACCGACCACCTCCTGTCGTTCCATGAACGATCCAGGCACACAAAACGGATAAATTTTTAGAAGTTTTTAGAGGTGGCACATGCAAATTTACTTAGAATGGCAGGGTAATACCATATATAGGTAGGTATGGTGGACTCATCTGGAATAACTTTGGGTTCAAGGTTTTTGATGTACAAGCAGAATCCCCACTTAGTGCAGGCAAAGGCTAGCAATTTAGATTGAGAAGCGGCCAGCTAGAGAGCAACAACGATCATAACCATGCATTATGCGTAAGTAACATTGGACACTAGCATGAGTAGGATATGAACACCATGAACATAAACATTATAGAGGCTATGTTGGTTTTGATTCAACTACATGCATGAATATGTACCAAGTCAAGCCACTTGAACATTCAGAGGAGGATACCATATCATCATACTACATCACAATCATCTTAACATTGTATTGATATCCAAGATAAATCATTATTAACTCCCAACTACTTATGCATGGCATGAGAAACTATAATATTTAATTGTCATTACAAACATGTTTGATCATAACAGGTTGAATCATGGATGCTAGGTCAAACATATTTACACAGACAGGACAAGTCGAGTTCATACCAGTTTCTCTTTGCCACGGCCAGTTCATCGAATGTCGTCATTATTTCCTTTCACTTGCATGACCGAATGATATGAAAATAATAATAGTGCAAGAGTGCCATGGACTAAGCTGGAATCTGCAAACATTTTATTCAACGGGAGAAGACAAGGTAAAATGGGCTCTTTATTAGTTCAACAATTATTCATATGAGAGCCACTCAACAGTTTCATCATGATCTTCTCCTCAGTACAACTCGAATAAAAGAAAATAAATTCAGAGAAACACACTGAAATATTTTTGGACTTTTTGGTTTTCTTTAGCAAGCAAGAGGGAAAAGCAAAAACGAGAAAAACTATTTACACGAGAAAGCTCCCAACAAGCAAAAAAAGAGCAAGGAAATCTTTTTGGGTTTTCTTTTTTTAGTACTACTACTAAGCATGCATAAAAAGTAAATTAACTACAAATAATTTTTTTGGTTTTTCTAAAAAAATTCAAACACACAAGAAGAAAGCAAGAAAATAGATCTAAGCATGGATGATACAATGAAAAAGTGTGAACACCAACAAATGGAATAAATAGACATGAATGTAATGTCGGTGAGAGACACATACTCCCCCAAGCTTAGGCTTTTGGCCTAACTTGGTAGTGAATCAGTAGCCTGGAGGGTAGTATGGATCCTGAGGAGCAGGCATCCACTCATCCCACTGCTGAGGAGCGGGCATCCACTGATCCCACTGTGGAGGCTCCTCATGTGCTGCCTCCCCAGCAACCTGAGCGTTCCGATAGGCGATGATGTCCGCAGGCATAATCTTATATCCGCCCCTGACAACAGGATCAAACAAAGCAGGAGCAGGCAATGGAATAACATCACGAGTCCCCACACTAAAAACCAGGTTATACGGAATAGGGATGTGAGGAGATTCAATATCGGTAAAATGGTGGTGATCCATGGCTGCACGGTCTAGGTAAACTTTGGTCAGAGGGAAATCATGAGGGCGTATCTCAACCTCGAAGTGAGCCGCCAAACGAGTAGCATAAATCCCACCATGTATTTTGCCCTGAGATTTATTAAGATGGAGGAGACGAGCCACGACAGCTCCCAAGCTATGTGTGTTGTTGCCCTCCAGTGCACGACATAGAACAGCAAGGTCTGGTGAACTAAGTGCACCCACCTTCTCCCTAGCAAGCAAGCATTTGGCAATAAAAATTGCAAAGTAATGAACAACAGGAAAATGTAAGCCAGCGATAGTGATGGTTGACACTCCTCTCTCATCACCCACTGTCAGAGTGCGATAAAAGGCCTCAAACTCGTCCGGCCTAGGCTCAGCCAAGCTCCCATTAGAAGGCATCATGCATATGTCACAAAACTCAGTAAGTGGTATCTAATGGTTTTCATCATATAAATCAAAGCTCACTTCAGGGGGATTATTTCTAGGTAAGAAAGTAAATCTCTGAACAAAGATGTTTGTGAGGATTTGGTGCTAGTCACACTCATCTGCGATGAAGTTGGTGAGGCCGGCATTAGCAATATATTGCATGAATGCATCAAGAATTCTAGCCTCTTGCTGGAACGGGGTGTGTGGCCATTCGCATGACCGTACTTCCGCCAACCTCCGAGGGTGGAGATCATTGTCAGAAGACTCCCCTATAACACCCTTGGAGTTCTTCTTAGAGCCAAACTTCCTGAAGATATTCATGTCCGCGTACAATTTTCTGAAAATAAAAATTTTGGAGTGACAAAAATTTGTCAACAAAACTTTGTAAGATTGATAACAACTACTCATAGGGATACATAGAGGCCATAGCAAGCATTCAAACTACTTAGGACACTAAGAATTCAACATGAAAGCACATCTACAGCAGCACCAAGAGTAGCTAATTATTCAAAGTATAAGCCACTAAAACAAAAACTAATTGGAAAAATGGTGGAGTCGCATACCAAGAAACAATCCCCCGACATAGTTTCGGAAATGGAGCTTCGAGCAAAGAGATCGAAATCCGCGGGTTTGAGCTCAAGAACATGGGAGAGAGAGCAACAGAGATTTTTTCTAGAGGTAAGTGCTGATGTGGTATGAAGAGGTAAGTGAGGGGGCCCACATGGGGACCACAACCCACCAGGCGCTCCTGGGGGTGCTGGCGCGCCCAGGTGGGTTGTGCCCACCTGGTGCACCTCCCTCTGATGTTTATTGCACCAAAAATTCTCAAATATTCAGAAAAAATCGTATTAAAATTTCAGGGCATTCTGAGAACTTTTATTCTTGGGTCATTTTTTTATTGCACGGGAAATTCAGAAAACAGATAAAACATGGCATTTTATTTTATTTAACTAATAAAAACAGAGAAGACAGAAAGTAGTGCTTACTAAATTCATCAACTTCATACCGTTCAAAAATGATCCATTAATAAGGTTGATCAAGTCTTATTAACAACCACTTTCGATTAGCATGAAACCGAAGAACTTTCGTAAATCACTAAGTTACCTCAATGGGGATATGCATTTCCCCAACAATAAGTATTTCATATTTCTTTTTGACGGTAGGTAGAGGTATTTGAAAACTTCCAATAGTGATTGTCGGAGATTTTTCAATAACATTAATACCATTCACTTGGAATTGTTTCTTCGGAAAGTGCATCGTATGCTCATTACCATTAATATGAAAAGTGACCTTGCTTTTATTGCAATCAATAACAGCCACTGCAGTATTCAAGAATGGTCTACCAAGGATAATCGACATGTTGTCATCCTCGGGCATCTCAAGTATAACAAAGTCAGTCAAAATAGTAACATTAGCAACAACAACGGGCACATCCTCATAGGTACTGATAGGTATGGCAGTTGATTTTTCAGCCATTTGCAAACATATTTCAATAGGTGTGAGTTTATTCAATTCAAGTCTTTTATATAAAGAGAAAGGCATAACACTAACACTAGCTCCTAAATCACACAAAGCAATTTTCACATAATTCTTTTTGATAGAGTAAGGTATAGTTGGTATTCCCGGATCTCCAAGATTTTGAGGTACTCCATCTTTAAAAGTGTAATTAGCAAGCATAGTGGAGATTTCAGCTTCCGGTATTTTTCTCTTATTTGTGATGATGTCTTTCATATATTTTGCATAAGGAGGCATTTTCAAGATATCAGTCAAGCGAGTACGCAAAAAGACTGGCCTCAGCATTTCAGCAAAGCATTCAAATTCTTCATCATCATTCTTTTTAGTTGACTTGGATGGAAAAGGCATAGGTTTTTTAACCCACTATTCTCTTTCTTTACCGTGTTTTCTAGCAACAAAGTCTCTTTTTTCATACCTTTTATTTTTAGGTTGTGGGTTATCAAGATCAACAGGTGGTTTTATCTCAACATCATTGTCTGGTTCTTTATTATTTGGTTGAGAGTCTTCACGAACCTCATCATTATATTTTTCATTATCAGTAGGTGAGTGTTCATTACCAGACTGAGTTTCAGCATCAGAGATATAAATTTCATTATCATTATCAGGAGGTTTTTCTATTTCAGGTTCACTAGGAGCATGCAAAGTCCTATCATTTTTCTTTTTCTTCCTAGAAGGACTAGGTGCACTTGTGTTAGCTCTTTGTGAATCTTGTTCAATTCTTTTTGGGTGTCCCTTAGGATAAAGTGGTTCCTGAGTCATTTTACCTCCTCTAGTTGCAACTCTAACAACAAAGTCATGCATATTATGATTCATTTCATCAAGTAATTCTCTCTGAGATTTAGCAACTTTCTCTAGTTGAGTTTGAACCATAGGAGCATGTTTTCCAACACCTCTATGTCGGGACCCCGATCCCAAGTCACATTGATCTAGTCGGTAACACCTCATATCACTTTGCGGCCTCACGCACGGTATTCCCACGGGTGTCGCCTTACCCTGGCCCGGGACCGTTTGCGCCTTTTGGCTCACGTATATGATTGTGTCGCTAGCATCCATATGACAGGGAACCTGGGCCAACATGGCTAGTCGTGAACCCAAAGCGGCACTAACCTATGGGGACAGGCATACATGATTCACATCGAGCATGTCGGTCAGCAGCGTGTGAATCGGGTTGTAGCACTGGGCTAACAGGACTCTGGATGTCACCGCATGACATTTCCCCGAAGGGACAGACACATGAACAAAGTGAAACACATGCCGGCCAGTCAAGTGTCCTGAGCAGTAGTGCTGGGCTAGCAGGACTCCGGTGAACCGGGCTGTAGCGGACTACTATGGCTCAAGGAAGCACTAGACTACATTTCCCCATATGAGAGGCTGCCAAGGATAAACAACTAGATTGTCGGATCCCACACATAGCAATACACGTCACACGTACGCATAACATGCAAGTATGTGTTGTACAACATGACATCACAACATAACACAACTCATATAGATAAAGGCCTAGAAGAGCCACATAACATTAATACAAACAGGGGTCACATGACCCATCATTCAGAGCATACAAGCAACGGAAGCATTACATGTCTGAGTACAGACAACTACAAAATAAAAGGGCTAAGAAGCCTGACTATCTACAAGTCCCTCCCAAGGGCACAAGATCGTAGCTGAGGTGCAAGTTACTCGTCGAAGTCCAAGTAAACTAATAAGACCGAAGTCTCCGCTGCAAAAACATAAATAAAGCAACGTGAGTACAAAGGTACTCAGCAAGACTTACATCAGATCCTATCATACATGCATTTGTATCAAGAAGGTAATGTGGGGTTTAGTTGCAGCAAGCCAGCTTTGACTCAGTGGCTATCCTGTTCTACGACAACAAGAAACTTCTTTGAGGTGAGGCAGCGCACACGAGTCCACTAAACACCACATCAATACACTACTATGGATTCATCCTCGTCTCCTTACGAGAAGGCCGTCCACAGCACTCACACTTGTCTTGAGCATTTTAGAGTATCCACTTTAAGTTGTCTATGTACCACGTAAGCATCCAAGAAGTCCATAACCGAGGACACGGCTATTCGAATAGATCATGATAACCTTGCAGGGGTGTACTTCTTCACACACACTCTCACCACTTATCACCATGTACACGTCATGTACCTCGGCAACCTTCAAGCGGAAGCCTGGCAAGGGTGTCAGCCACGACCTGACTAACCACACAAGACTCTAGTCCAGGTTTATCGCCTATTCGGGTTCCATCCGCAAGGAGATCCGGCCGGGGTGTCGCTCACGGCCCCAAACGATATGTGCAGGGTTCCCAAGCCCACCTCGCCAGATGGATCTACGCTTGGTACACCATGCCACTTGTGCCTAGTCTGTCCCAAGCCCACCTGGCCGGGTGCCACTTGGTAGACTACTAACACTACCTACAAACACCAGAAACTATTTGCGACTCCTGGACAGAGATCAAGTTGGCTAATAAGTCAAGAGGGGCACTTAAGCATTCCAATGTGTGGTAGTAGCTAGTCATTGGACAACATACACGGAACTCGGTGCTTAAGGACGGTTCCAGTGAGACAACCCACCATGTACTCCTACATGGCCTCTCACTGCTACCTTTACCAAATCGTGTTCACACGCTTAACTCTCAGCACCAGAACATATCGTACCACTCCAATTCATTCCCGATGAATCAGACCTGACACAACTCTAAGCAATAGCAGGCATGGCATGGCAAGAACACAACATGGCTCAATCAACTCCTACACATGCTAGTGGGTTTTAACTATTTACTGTGGCAATGACAGGTCATGCAGAGGAATGGGTTCAACTACCGCAGCATAAAGTAGCAGTTGAATCATTGTTGTCCTAATGCAATAAATGAGAGCAGGAGCGAGAGAGTAGGATTTTATCGGAATGAACAAGGGGGTTTGCTTGCCTAGTAGATCAACAAGGAAGGCACTACTCCTCAGACAGGTACTCTGGAAGGGTCTCCGGAGCAGGACCTATCGAGAAGGAACGGTGTCGATAATCAAACACAAGCATATGCAACAATATGATGCATGATCATGGCATGAGTATGTGATGTGCTTTGAGCTAATTCATTTAGCATTCTATTTGGAAGAGGTCCATTTGAACCCAAGGTTCAAATGCAACTCTAAATTAAATCTTTATAAATGCCATTTATATGTTTTCACCTATACAGCAAGTATAAGTTGGTTAGACATGCATGAAATAGGTACAGATGAATAGATTGAATTTTTCTGATAATTTTTCATATATAAATTATTTCAATCTGAGTTACGGTTGAATTTCTATGAATTTTTGAAGTTTTGAATATATTCTGGAATTTCCTGATTTAATTTTAAACCAGAAAATGAATAACCGCGTCAGCATTGCGTCATGCCTGCGTCAGCAGGTCAACGGAGCTGACCAGGTCAAACCTGACGTGTGGGGTCCACACGTCAGTGACCGGTTAGTTAACAGGGGGTTATTAAACTAATCTAATTAAAGGATTAGGGCGCCTGGGCCCACTGTCAGCATCAGGGGTTAGTTAAACGGTGATTAGCCTTAAGCTAATCACCTGTCAGGCCGGGCCTGCACGTCAGGACGGCTAGGGTCATCGGCGGCGACCTCTGGACGCGGCGGCGTCCACGCTACAGGGCACGGGGGCGGCGGCTGGGAGCACCGGGGCGTAGCCCGTGCTCTCCCGCATCTAGTGGGGTGGGTAGGAGGAGGAGGGGTGGCCGGAGATGACCGCGGCGAGGTCATCCGCGGTGGCCGGAGCTACGGGAACGGCGGGTTCGGCGCTTCTGGGCACTAGGGGGCTGCGGTTGGGTGCAAACGACGCGCAGGAGGGCACTAAGAACGGCGGTGAGCTCGGTTGCAAGTTGTGGCAGCTGTGGCCACGGCGGCGACATGAATGGCGGAGCCGAGCTCTCGGCCAAGGTGGCCGACAGGGCTAGGGGGCGCTCGAGCTACGGGGCTAGGGGGAGGGGGAATGGGAACTCACAGCGAACTCGAAGGCGTCGTCGGTGAGCTCGAGGAGGACCAGTCGGCGACGAATTTAGCAGCGGCGATCCACGGCTCCGACGAAGGGGATGACGGCGGTGAAGACGCTGCAGTGCTCCTGGCATCGTCCAGCTCGACGAGGAGGCGTAGTCGAGGGCGGCGGTGCTCCTGGACAGCAGCAAGGGACGGGGCGGTGGCGATGGTCGCGGTGGCTCACGGCGACGTGCTGCAGTGGCGTTCGGGCGCGGGACAGAAGATGAGCAGAGGAGAGGAGAGAGCTCGGGAGAGAGTGAGGAGAGGCCAGGGGGCTCGGTGGAGCTCTCTGGGGTGGACAGCGCCAAGGGGAAGGGGGGGCAGGCAGGCAGGAGCGTGGCGTGCATGCGCGCGCTCGCCGTGCCCTCCTTCGCCTCCTCCTGGCAAGGAGGAGGATGACTGGCTTGGCCAGTTGGGCCGGGCCAGGCCGCACAGTGCTGGGCCAGCATAGGAGCTGGCCGCAGGTAAGGTCCAGGTAGGTTTTTCCATTTTTGTTTTTCTTTTCTATTTTTCTAACATTTGTTTGGTTTAATAAAAATACTAAACCATTTTATTTTCTTATGCCAATTTTTGCAGGGGCTAGTGGTATTATTCCAGAGCTCCTCAACTACTGGCATAAATTTTGGACATATATTATATATATATATCATATATATATCCAAACAATTAATTATTGCATTAATTCCAAATGGCCAAAATAAATATTTATGAGTTCCTAAAAATATTGGTTTGATTTTTACCTTTGACCAATATATTCAGAGAGCAACATGAACATTTTCTTGGACCTTTTTGGAGCAATTTTTATCTGGGTTATTTCCAGAAATGATTTCTGAGGATTTCACAATCCCCATTTCAAATTTAAATGGAATTTTAACATGATGCACAACTGACTAGCTGGTCTAGGTCATACCAGAACTAGGGATGTGACACTCTAACATCATTTGATATTATAAATAACAAGTCACTCAAGCGATCAATCATATCAGAATTATATTTCAATTGTTTCATAACATTTTCATTGAAGTGATCTTGTTTTCTAATGTAGTTTTCAAACTCATAAAGGCATTGACTAGGATGCATATTGTGAGGATTACCATTATCATTAAACTTCATAAGAGAATTTACCTCTACCACCTTAGGCATTGGTGGTGTATTAAGCCCATGTATTTCTTCAATAGGAGGTAAATTTTTAACATCATCAACTTTAATACCCTTTTCCTTCATAGATTTCTTTGCCTCTTGCATATATTCGGGACTGAGATATAATACACCCCTCTTCTTCGGAGTGGGTTTACGCGGTGGTTCAGGAATGGTCCAATCATCATAATTTTTCAACATGTTATTCAATAATTCTTCAACATGTCCAACAGTTCCTTCCCTGAAAACACAACCAGCACAACTATCTAGGAAGTCCCTAGAAGCATCAGTTAGTCCATTATAGAAGATATCAAGTATTTCATTTTTCTTAAGAGGATGATCAGGCAAAGCATTAAGTAACTAGCAAAGCCTCCCCCAAGCTTGTGGGAGACTCTCTTCTTTAGTTTGCACAATGTTAAATATTTCCTGTAAGGCAGCTTGTTTCATATGAGTAGGAAAATATTTTTCAAAGAAGTAATAAATCATATCCTGGGGACTACGCACACAACCAGGAGAAAGAGTATTGTACCAAGCTTTAGCATCACCCTTTAATGAGAAAGGAAATAGTTTGAGAATAAAGTAATAGCGAGTTTTCTCATCATGAGTAAAAAGGGTGGCTATGTCATTCAACTTAGTAAGATGTGCCACACCAAAGTAATTAGCTCTGGGTTGACAAAGAATTCATAGTCCTTATCATCAATAAAGATAGGTGAAGTAGCAAACTTAGGATCACATTTCATTCTAGCATTCAGAGATTTTTCTTTATACTTGTGTAGTAATTTCTCTAGATCATCTCTATCATTGCAAGCAAGAATATCTCTAGTTGTTTCTTCACTCATAACAGAACCTTTCGGTACCTTAGGGAATTCATATCTAGGAAGGCTAGTTCTAGCAGGTGTTTCAGGAGTTTCAGTTTCAAGCTCATCATCAGATTCAACAACATCATGTTGTATAACTCTAGCAATTTGTTTATCAAGAAAGTTACCAAGTGGAACATCATCATTAAGCAAGGTACTAGCATCATCAAAAGCATTATCCATAGCAGAGGTAGCATCATCAATAACTTGTGACATATCAGAATTAATAGCATGTGGTGGTGTTGCAAGTTTACTTATAACAGAAGGTGAATCTAAAGCAGAACTAGATGGCAGTTCCTTACCTCCCCTTGTCTTTGAGGGAAAAATCTTAGTCTTAGCATCCTTCAGATTCTTCATAGTGATAATATGATAATAATCCCAAGTGACTCAACAAATATAACTATGCTCCCCGGCAACGGTGCTAGAAAAAGGACTTGATAACCCACAAGTATAGGGGATCACAACAGTTTTCGAGGATAGAGTATTCAACCCAAATTTATAGATTCAACACAAGGGGAGCCAAAGAATATTTGAAGGTATTAGCAGCTGAGTTGTCAATTCAACCACACCTGGAGATTAATTATCTGTGGCAAAGTGATCAGTAGCAAAGTAGTTTGATAGTTTTGATAATAGTGACATCAGCAACGGTAACAGTAATAGTGATAGCAATAATTTGTAGCAAGTGTCACAGTGATGATAGCAATAGTAACGCAGCAAGATAAATAAGGATAAATTCGTAGGCATTGGATCAGTGACTTGTTGGATGATATTCATCATGTGACAGTTATAACCTAGGGTGATACGGCACTAGCTCCAGTTCATCGATATGATGTAGGCATGTATTCCGTAAATGGTCATATGTGCTTTATTAAAAGAACTTGCATGGCATCTTTTGTCCTACCCTCCCATGGTAGCGGGGGTCCATATTGGAAACTAAGGGATATTAAGGCCACCTTTTAATAGAGAACCAGAACAAAGCATTAACACATAGTGAATACATGAACTCCTCAAACAACGGTCATCACCGGGAGTGGGCCCGGTTGTTGTCACTCCAGGGTTGCCGGATCATAACACGTAGTAGGTTACTATAACTTGCAAGATCGGATCTAGAACATGGATATTGTGATGATAACATAAATGGTTCAGATCTGAAATCATGGCACCCGGGCCTAAAGTGACAAGCATTAAGCATGGCAAAGTCATAGCAACATCAATCTAAGAACATAGTGGATACTAGGGATCAGGCCCTAACAAAACTAACTCGATTACATGATGAATCTCATCCAACTCCTCGCCGACCAGTGAGCCTACGAAGGAATTACTCACTCCCGGTGGGGAGCATCATGGAATTGGCGATGGAGAAGGGTTGGTGATGACGAAGAACGAAGATCCCCCTCTACGGAGCCCCAAACGGACTCCAGATTTTCCCTCCCAGGGAAGAATAGGGCTTGGCGGTGGCTTCGTCTTGTGGATCACAATAATTCTTTCTCCCTGATTTGTTTGGAAATATGTGATTTTATAGTATCAGGGGGGTCGTCTGCGGGGCCACTAGGTGGGTACAACCCACCTGGGCGCGCCAGGAGAGGGGGGCGCGCCCTGGTGGGTTGTGCCCACCCAGGGGCCCCTCTCTGGTGGGCCTTGGCTCCAGAAATTCTTATTATTGATATAAAAAATCCTCGCGAAGTTTCGTTCCAATCCGAGAACTTTTATTTCTGCACAAAAACAACACCATGGTAGTTCTGCTGAAAACATCGTCAGTCCGGGGTTAGTTTCATTCAAATCATGCAAATTAGAGTCCAAAACAAGAGAAAAAGCGTGAGAAAAATTAGATACGTTGGAGATGTATCATTCCCCCCCCCGGGGGGAGGGGGGTCCGGTAACCCCTTGGTACTTCAGAAAAATACCCGAATCACTCAGAACCATTTTGATGTCCAAATACAACCTTCCAATATATGAATCTTTACCTCTCAACCATTCCGAGACTCCTCGTCATGTCTATGATCTCATCCGGGACTCCGAACAAACTTCGGTCACCAAAACACATAACTCATAATACAAATCGTCATCGAACATTAAGCGTGCAGACCCTACGGGTTCGAGAACTATGTAGACATGACCGAGACACATCTCCAGTCATTAACCAATAGCAGAACATGGATGTTCATATTGGTTCCTACATATTCTACGAAGATCTTTATCGGTCAAACCGCATAACAACATACGTTATTCCCTTTGTCATCGGTATGTTACTTGCCCGAGATTCGATCGTTGGTATCATCATACCTAGTTTAATCTCATTACCGGCAAGTCTCTTTACTCGTTCCGTAATACATCATACCACAACTAACTCATTAGTCACATTGCTTGCAAGGCTTATAGTGATGTGTATTACCGAGAGGGCCGAGAGATACCTCTCCGATACTTGGAGTGACAAATCCTAATCTTGATATATGCCAACCCAACAAACACCTTCGGAGGCACCTGTAGAAAATCTTTATAATCACCCAGTTACATTGTGACGTTTGATAGCACGCAAGGTGTTTCTTCGGTATTCGGGAGTTGCATAATCTCATAGTCAGAGGAATATGTATAAGTCATGAAGAAAGCAATAGCAATAAAACTTAACGATCATTATGCTAAGCTAATGGATGGGTCTTTTCCATCACATCATTCTCTAATGAAGTGATCCCGTTCATCAAATGACAACATATGTCTATGGTTAGGAAACTTAACCATCTTTGATTAACAAGCTAGTCAAGTAGGGACATACTAGGGACACCCTATTTTGTCTATGTATTCACACATGTACTAAGTTTCCGGTTAATACAATTCTAGCATGAATAATAAACATTTATCATGATATAAGGAAATATAAATAACATCTTTATTATTGCCTCTAGGGCATATTTCCTTCAGTCTCCCACTTGCACTAGAGTCAACAATCTAGTTCACATCGCCATGTGATTTAACACCAATAGTTCACATCACCATGTGACCTATACCCAAAAGGTTTACTAGAGTCAATAATATAGTTCATATCGCCATGTGATTAACACCCAAAGAGTACTAAGGTGTGATCATGTTTTGCTTGTGAGAGAAGTTTAGTCAACGGGTCTGCCACATTCAGATCCGTATGTATTTTGCAAATCTCTATGTCTACAATGCTCTGCACTGAGCTACTCTAGCTAATAGCTCCCACTTTCAATATGTATCCAGATTGAGACTTAGAGTAATCCAGATCAGTGTCAAAGCTTGCATCGACGTAACCCTTCATGACGATCCTTTTTGTCACCTCCATAACTGAGAAACATATCCTTATTCCACTAAGGATAATTTTGACCGTTGTCCAGTGATCCACTCCTGGATCACTATTGTACCCTCTTGCCAAACTCATGGTGAGGTACACAATAGGTCTGGTACACAACATAGCATACTTTATAGAACCTATGACTGAGGAATAGGGAATGACTTTTCACTCTCTTTCTATTTTCTGCCGTGGTCAGTTTTGAGTCTTTACTCAAATTCACGCCTTGCAACACAGGCAAAAACTCCTTCTTTGACTATTCCATTTTGAACTACTTCAAAATCTTGTCAAGGTATGTACTCATTGAAAAAACTTATCAAGCGTCTTGATCTATCTCTATAGATCTTGATGCTCAATACATAAGCAGCTTCACCAAGGTCTTTCTTTGAAAAACTCCTTTCAAACACTCCTTTATGCTTTCCAGAAAATTTTACATCATTTCTGATCAACAATATGTCAATCACATATACTTATCAGAAAGGCTGTAGTGCTCCCACTGACTTTCTTGTAAATACAGGCTTCACCGCAAGTCTGTATAAAATTATATTCCAACTCCGAGATGCTTGCACCAGTCCATAGATGGATCACTGGAGCTTGTGCATTTTGTTAGCACTTTCAGGATTGACAAAACCTCCTCGTTGCATCATATACAAATCTTCTTTAAGAAATCCATTAAGGAATGCAGTTTTGACATCCATTTGCCAGATTTCATAAAATGTGGCAATTGCTAACATGATTCGGACAGACTTAAGCATCGCTACGAGTGACAAAATCTCATAGCAGTCAACACCTTGAACTTGTTGAAAACCTTTTGCGAAGTCGAGCTTTGTAGATAGTTACACTACCATCAGTGTCCGTCTTCCTCTTGAAGTTCCATTTATTCTGTATGGCTTGTCGATCATCGTACAAGTCAACCGAAGTCCATACTTTGTTTTCATACATGGACCCCATCTCAGATTTCATGGCCTCAAGCCATTTCGTGGAATATGGGCTCATCATCGCTTCCTCATAGTTTGTAGGTTCATCATGGTCTAGTAACATGACTTCCAGAACAGGATTACCATACCACACTGGTGCGGAACATACTCTAGTTGACCTACGAGGTTCGGTAGTAACTTGATCTAAAGTTTCATGATCATCATCATTAACTTCCTCACTAATTGGTGTAGGCATCACTGGAACTGATTTCTGTGATGAATTACTTTCCAATTTGGGAGAAGGTACAACTACCTCATCAAGTTCTACTTTCGTCCCACTCACTTCTTTTGAGAGAAACTCCTTCTCTAGAAAGGATCCATTCTTAGCAACGAATATCTTGCCTTTGGATCTGTGATAGAAGGTGTACCCAACAGTTTCCTTTGGGTATCCTATCAAGACGCATTTCTCCGAATTGGGTTCGAGCTTATCAGATTGAAGCTTTTTCACATAAGCATCGCAACCCCAAACTTTCAGAAATGACAGCTTAGGTTTCTTGCCAAACCATAGTTCAAACAGTGTCGTCTCAACAAATTTAAATGGTGCCCTATTTAAGGTGAATGCAGCTGTCTCTAATGCATAACCCCAAAACGATAGTGGTAAATCGGTAAGAGACATCACAGATCGCACCATATCTAATAAAGTGCGGTTATGACGTTTGTACACACCATTACGCTGTGGTGTTCTAGGTGGCGTGAGTTGCGAAACTATTCCACATTGTTTCAAATAAAGACCAAACTCATAACTCAAATATTCGCCTCTGTAATCAGATCATAGAAACTTGATTTTCTTGTTACGATGATTTTCTACATCACTATGAGATTCTTTGAACTTTTCAAATGTTTCAGACTTGTGTTTCATTAAGTAGATATACCCATACCTAATCCAATCATCTGTGAAGGTCAGAAAATAACGATACCCACCGCGTGCTTCAACACTCATCGGACCACATACATCGGTATGTATTATTTCCAATAAGCCATTAGCTCGCTCTATTGTTCTGGAGAACGGAGTTTTAGTCATCTTGCCCATGAGTCATGGTTCGCAAGTATCAAGTGATTCCAAAAGCCCATTTGCATGGAGTTTCTTCATGCGCTTTACACCAATATGACCTAAATGGTAGTGCTACAAGTATGTTGCACTATCATTATCAACTTTGCATCTTTTGGCATCAATATTATGAATATGTGTATCACTACGATCGAGATTCAATAAACCATTTACATTGGGTGTATGACCATTGAAGGTTTTATTCATATAAACAGAACAACAATTATTCTCTGACTTAAATGAATAACCATATTGCAATAAACATGATCTAATCATATTAATGCTCAATGCAAACACCAAACAACATTTATTTTGGTTCAATTCTAATCCCAAGGGTAGAGGGAGTGTGCGATGGTGATCGTATCAACCTTGGAATTACTTCCAACACACATCGTCACCTTGTCCTTAAATAGTCTTTGTTTATCTTGCAACTCCTATTTCAAGTTACTACTCTTAGCAACTGAACCAGTATCAAATACCGAGGGGTTGCTATAAACACTAGTAAAGTACACATCAATAATATGTATAACAAATATACCTTTGTTCACTTTGCCATCCTTCTTATCCGCCAAGTATCTAGGGCAGTTCCACTTCCAGTGACCATTTCTTTTGCAGTAGAAGCACTCAGTTTCAGGCTTGGGTCTGGCTTTTGGCTTCTTCATGGGAGTGACAACTTTCTTGCCATTTTTTTGAAGTTTTCCCTTTCTTTCCCTTGCCCTTTTCTTGAAACTAGTGGTCTTGTTATCCATCAACACTTGATGCTTTTTCTTGATTTCTACCTTCGCTGATTTCAGCATTGCGAAGAGCTTGGGAATCGTTTTCGTCATCCCTCGCATATTATAGTTCATCACAAAGTTCTAGTAACTTGGTGATAGTGACTAGAGAACTCTATCAATCAATATCTTATTTGGAAGAGTAAATCCCACTTGATTCAAGCGATTGTAGTACCTAGACATTCTGAGGATATGCTCACTAGCTGAGCTATTCTCCTCCATCTTGTAGGCAAAGTACTTTGTCAGAGGTTTCATACCTATTAACACGGGCATGAGTCTGAAATACCAATTTCAACTCTTGGAACATCTCATATGCTCCATGTCGTTCAAAACATTTTTGACGTCCCGGTTCTAAGTCGTAAAGCATGGTGCACTATGAAGGAAATATGCCCCAGAGGCAATAATAAAGTTATTATTTATTTCCTTATATCATGATAAATGTTTATTATTCATGCTAGAATAGTATTAACCGGAAACATAATACATGTGTGAATACATAGACAAACTTAGTGTCACTAGTATGCCTCTACTTGACTAGCTCGTTAATCAAAGATGGTTATGTTTCCTAACCATGAACAAGGTGTTGTTATTTGATTAACGAGGTCACATCATTAGTTGAATGATCTGATTGACATGACCCATTTCATTAGCTTAGCACCCGATCATTTAGTATGTTGCTATTGCTTTCTTCATGACTTATACATGTTCCTATGACTATGAGATTATGCAACTCCCGTTTACCGGAGGAACACTTTGTGTGCTACCAAACGTCACAACGTTACTGGGTGATTATAAAGGAGATCTACAGGTGTCTCCAAAGGTAGATGTTGGGTTGGCGTATTTCGAGATTAGGATTTGTCACTCCGATTGTCGGAGAGGTATCTCTGGGCCCTCTCGGTAATGCACATCACATAAGCCTTGCAAGCATTGCAACTAATGAGTTAGTTGTGAGATGATGTATTACGGAACGAGTAAAGAGACTTGCCGGTAACGAGATTGAACTAGGTATTGGATACCGACGATCGAATCTCGGGCAAGTAACATCGATGACAAAGGGAACAACGTATGTTGTTATGCGGTCTGACCGATAAAGATCTTCGTAGAATATGTAGGAGCCAATATGAGCATCCAGGTTCCGCTATTGGTTATTGACCGGAGACGTGTCTCGGTCATGTCTACATTGTTCTCGAACCCGTAGGGCCGCACGCTTAATGTTACGATGACAGTTTCATTATGAGTTTATGCATTTTGATGTATCGAAGTTAGTTCGGAGTCCCGGATGTGATCACGTACATGACGAGGAGTCTCGAAATGGTCGAGACATAAAGATTGATATATTGGAAGCCTATGTTTGGATATCGGAAGTGTTTCGGGTGAAATCGGGATTTTACCGGAGTACCGGGAGGTTACCGGAACCCCCCGGGAGCTATATGGGCCTTAGTGGGCTTTAGTGGAAAGGAGAAAGGGGCAGCCCAAGGTGGCCGCGCGCCTCCCCCCTCCCCTAGTCCTATTAGGACTAGGAGAGGTGGCCGGCCCCCCTCTCTCTCTTTCCCCCCTCAAGGAGTCCTATTCCAACTAGGATTGGGGGGGGGGGAATCCTACTCCCAGAGGGAGTAGGACTCTCCTGGCGCGCCCCCCTTGGCCGGCCAGCCCCTCCCCTTGGATCCTTTATATACGGAGGCAGGGGACACCCCTAGAGACACAAGTTGATCCTTGAGATCGTTCCTTAGCCGTGTGCGGTGCCCCCTGCCACCATATTCCACCTCGATCATATTGTAGCGGTGCTTAGGCGAAGCCCTGCGACAGTAGAACATCAAGATCGTCACCACGCCGTCGTGCTGACGGAACTCCTCCCCGACGCTTTGCTGGATCAGAGCCCGGGGATCGTCATCGAGCTGTGCGTGTGCTAAGAACTCGGAGGTGCCGGAGTAACGGTGCTTGGATCGGTCGGATCGGGAAGACGTACGACTACTTCCTCTACGTTGCGTCAACGCTTCCGCAGTCGGTCTGCTTAGGTACGTAGACAACACTCTCCCCTCTCATTGCTATGCATCACCATGATCTTGCGTGTGCGTAGGAAATTTTTTGAAATTACTGCGTTCCCCAACAGTGGCATCCGAGCCTGGTTTTATGGTTTGATGTTATATGCACGAGTAGAACACAAGTGAGTTGTGGGCGATATAAGTCATACTGCCTACCAGCATGTCATACTTTGGTTCGGCGGTATTGTTGGACGAGACGACCCGGACCGACATTACGCGTACGCTTACGCGAGACCGGTTCTCCCGACGTGCTTTGCACATAGGTGGCTTGCGGGCGACAGTCTCTCTAACTTTAGTTGAACCAAGTGTGGCTACGCCCGGTCCTTGCGAAGGTTAAAACGGAGTCTATTTGACAAACTATCGTTGTGGTTTTAATGCGTAGGTGAGATTGGTTCTTGCTTAAGCCCGTAGCAGCCACGTAAAACTTGCAACAACAAAGTAGAGGACGTCTAACTTGTTTTTGCAGGGCATGTTGTGATGTGATATGGTCAAGACATGATGCTAAATTTTATTGTATGAGATGATCATGTTTTGTAACCGAGTTATCGGCAACTGGCAGGAGCCATATGGTTGTCGCTTTATTGTATGCAATGCAATCGCGCTGTAATGCTTTACTTTATCACTAAGCGGTAGTGATAGTCGTGGAAGCATAAGATTGGCGAGACGACAACGATGCTACGATGGAGATCAAGGTGTCGCACCGGTGACGATGGTGATCATGACGGTGCTTCGAAGATGGAGATCGCAAGCACAAGATGATGGTGGCCATATCATATCACTTATATTGATTGCATGTGATGTTTGTCTTTTATGCATCTTATCTTGCTTTGATTGACGGTAGCATTATAAGATGATCTCTCACTAATTATCAAGAAGTGTTCTCCCTGAGTATGCACCGTTGCGAAAGTTCTTCGTGCTGAGACACCACGTGATGATCGGGTGTGATAGGCTCTACGTTCAAATACAACGGGTGCAAAACAGTTGCACACGCAGAATACTCAGGTTATACTTGACGAGCCAAGCATATACAGATATGGCCTCGGAACACGGAGACCGAAAGGTCGAGCGTGAATCATATAGCAGATATGATCAACATAACGATGTTCACCAATGAAACTACTCCATCTCACGTGATGATCGGACATGGTTTAGTTGATTTGGATCACGTAATCACTTAGAGGATTAGAGGGATGTCTATCTAAGTGGGAGTTCTTAAGTAATATGATTAATTGAACTTAAATTTATCATGAACTTAGTCCTGGTAGTATTTTGCAAATTATGTTGTAGATCAATAGCTCGCGTTGTTGCTTCCCTGTGTTTATTTTGATATGTTCCTAGAGAAAATTGTGTTGAAAGATGTTAGTAGCAATGATGCGGATTGGATCCGTGATCTGAGGTTTATCCTCATTGCTGCACAGAAGAATTATGTCCTTGATGCACCGCTAGGTGACGGACCTATTGCAGGAGCAGATGCAGACGTTATGAACGTTTGGCTAGCTCAATATGATGACTACTTGATAGTTTAGTGCACCGTGCTTAATGGCTTAGAATCGGGACTTCAAAGACGTTTTAAACGTCATGGAGCATATGAGATGTTCCAGGAGTTGAAGTTAATATTTCAAGCAAATACCCGAGTTGAGAGATATGAAGTCTCCAACAAGTTCTATAGCTAAAAGATGGAGGAGAATCGCTCAACTAGTGAGCATGTGCCCAGATTGTCTGAGTACTACAATCGCTTGAATCAAGTGGGAGTTAATCTTCCAGATAAGATAGTGATTGACAGAATTCTCTAGTCACCATCACCAAGTTAGTAGAACTTTGTGATGAACTATGATATGCAAGGGATAACAGAAATGATTCCCAAGCTCTTCGTAATGCGGAAATTGACAAAGGTAGAAATCGAGAAAAACATCAAGTGTTGATGGTAGACAAGACCACTAGTTTCAAGAAAGGGGCAGAGGGAAGAAGGGGAACTTCAAGAAGAACAGCAAGCAAGTTGCTGCTCAAGTGAAGAAGCCCAAGTCTGGTCCTAAGCCTGAGACTAAGTGTTTCTACTGCAAAGGGACTGGTCACTGGAAGCGGAACTACCCCAAGTGATTGGCAGATAAGAAGGATGACAAAGTGAACATAAGTATATTTGATATACATGTTATTGATGCGTACTTTACTAGTGTTTATAGCAACCCCTCAGTATTTGATGCTAGTTCAGTTGCTAAGATTAGTAACTCGAAACGGGAGTTGCAGAATAAACAGAGACTAGTTAAGGGTGAAGTGACGATGTGTGTTGGAAGTGGTTCCAAGATTGATATGATCATCATCGCACACTCCCTATATTTTCGGGATTAGTGTTAAACCTAAATAAGTGTTATTTGGTGTTTGCGTTAAGCATGAATATGATATGATCATGTTTATTGTAATACGGTTATTCATTTAAGTAAGAGAATAAATTGTTGTTCTGTTTACATGAATAAAACCTTATATGGTTACACACCCAATGAAAATAGTTCGTTGGATCTCGATTGTAGTGATACACATAATCATAATATTGAAACCAAAAGATGCAAAGTTAATAATGATAGTGCAACTTATTTGTAGCACTTCCGTTTAGGTCATATTGGTGTAAAGCGCATGAAGAAACTCCATGATGATGGGATTTTGGAATCACTTGATTATGAATCACTTGATGCTTGCGAACCATGCCTCATGGGCAAGATGACTAAGACTCTGTTCTCCGGAGCGAGCAACTGACTTATTGGAAATAATACATACTGATGTATGCGGTCCGATGAGTGTTAAGGCTCACGGCAAGTATCGTTATTTTCTGAACTTCACAGATGATTTGAGCAGATATGGGTATATCTACTTGATGAAACATAAGTCTGAAACATTTGAAAAGTTCCAAGAATTTCAGAATGAAGTGGAAAATCATCGTGACAAGAAAATAAAGTTTCTACGATCTGATCGCGGAGACAAATATTTGAGTTACGAGTTTGGTCTTCAATTAAAACAATGTGGAATAGTTTCACAAACCCATGCCACATGGAACACCACAGCATAATGGTGTGTCCGAACGTCATAACCGTACTTTATTAGATATAGTGCGATCTATGATGTCTCTTACCGATCTACCACTATCGTTTTGGGGTTATGCATTAGAGACAGCTGCATTCACGTTAAATAGGGCACCATCTAAATCCGTTGAGACGACACCGTGTGAACTATGGTTTGGCAAGAAACCTAAGCTGTCGTTTCTTAAAGTTTGGAGTTGCGATGCTTATGTGAAAAAGTTTCATCTCGATAAGCTCAAACTCAAATCGGAGAAATATGTCTTCATAGGATACCCAAAGGAGACAGTTGGGTACACCTTCTATCACAGATCCGAAGGCAAGACATTCGTTGCTAAGAATGGATCCTTTCTAGAGAAGGAGTTTCTCTCGAAAGAAGTGAGTGGGAGGAAAGTAGAAAACTTGATAAGGTAATTGTACCTTCTCCCTTATTGGAAAGTAGTTCATCACAGAAATCTGTTCCTATGACTACTACACCAATTAGTGAGGAAGCTAATGATGATGATCATGTAACTTCAGATCAAGTTACTACCGAATCTGCAGGTAAACCAGAGTGAGATCCGCACCAGAGTGGTACTGTAATCCTGTTCTGGAAGTCATGTTACTAGACCATGACGAACTTGCGAACTATGAGGAAGCGATGATGAGCCCCAGATTCCGCAAAATGGCTTGAGGCCATGAAATCTGAGATGGGATCCATGTATGAGAACAAAGTATGGACTTTGGTTGACTTGCCCGATGATCGGGAAGCAATTGAAAATAAATGGATCTTCAAGAGGAAGACGGATGCTGATAGTAGTGTTACTATCTACAAATCTAGAATTGTCACAAAAGGTTTTCGACAAGTTCAAGGTGTTGACTACGATGAGAGTTTCTCACTCGTATCTATGCTTAAATCTGTCCGAATCATGTTAGCAATTGCCGCATTTAATGAAATCTGGCAAATGGATAAACAAAATTGCATTCCTTTATGGATTTATTAAAGAAGAGTTGTATATGATGCAACCAGAAGGTTTTGTCAATCCTAAAGGTGCTAAAAAAATATGCAAGCTCCAGTGATCCATCTATGGACTGGTGCAAGCATCTCGGAGTCAGAATATATGCTTTGATAAGTTGATCAAAGGATATAGTTTTATACAGACTTGCGGTGAAGCCTGTATTTATAAGAAAGTGAGTGGGAGCACTACAACATTTCTGATAAGTATATGTGAATGACATATTGTTGATCGGAAATAATGTAGAATTAGTCTGCAAAGCATAAAGGAGTGTTTGAAAGGAGTTTTTCAAAGAAAGACCTCGGTGAAGCTGCTTACATATTGAGTATCAAGATCTATAGAGATAGATCAAGACGCTTGATAAGTTTTTCAATGAGTACATACCTTGACAAGATTTTGAAGTAGTTCAAAATGGAACAGTCAAAGAAAGAGTTCTTGCCTGTGTCACAAGGTGTGAAATTGAGTAAGACTCAAAACCCGACCACGGCAGAAGATAGAAAGAGAATGAAAGTCATTCCCTATGCCTTGGCCATAGGTTCTATAAAGTATGCCATGCTGTGTACCAGATCTATTTAGCAAGGGAGTACAATAGTGATCTAGGAGTAGATCACTGGACAACGGGCAAAATTATCCTTAGTGGAATAAGGATATGTTTCTCGATTATGGAGGTGACAAAAGGTTCGTCGTAAAGGGTTACGTCGATGCAAGTTTCGACACTAATCTAGATGACTCTAAGTCTCGGTCTAGATACATATTGAAAGTGGGAGCAAATAGCTAGAGTAGCTCCATGCAGAGCATTGTTGACATAGAAATTTGCAAAATACACGCGGGTCTGAATGTGGCAGACCCGTTGACTAAACTTCTCTCACAAGCAAAACATGATCACTTTTTGGGTCTTAATCACATAGCGATGTGAACTAGATTATTGAATCTAGTAAACCCTTTGGGTGTTAGTCACATGGAGATGTGAACCAATCACATAAAGATGTGAACTATTGATGTTAAATCACATGGCGATGTGATCTAGATTATTGACTCTAGTGCAAGTGGGAGACTGAAGGAAATATGCCCTAGAGGCAATAATAAAGTTATTATTTATTTCCTTATATCATGATAAGTGTTTATTATTCATGCTAGAATTGTATTAACCGGAAACATAATACATGTGTGAATACATAGACAAACTTAGTCTCACTAGTATGCCTCTACTTGACTAGCTCGTTAATCAAAGATGATTATGTTTCCTAACCATGAACAAGGTGTTGTTATTTGATTAACGAGGTCACATCATTAGCTTAGCACCCGATCGTTTAGTATGTTGCTATTGCTTTCTTCATGACTTATACATGTTCCTATGACTATGAGATTATGCAACTCCCGTTTACCGGAGGAACACTTTGTGTGCTACCAAACGTCACAACATTACTGGGTGATTATAAAGGAGCTCTACAGGTGTCTCCAAAGGTAGATGTTGGGTTGGCGTATTTCGAGATTAGGATTTGTCACTCCGATTGTCGGAGAGGTATCTCTGGGCCCTCTCGGTAATGCACATCACATAAGCCTTGCAAGCATTGCAACTAATGAGTTAGTTGCGAGATGATGTATTACGGAACGAGTAAAGAGACTTGCCGGTAACGAGATTGAACTAGGTATTGGATACCGACGATCGAATCTCGGGCAAGTAACATACCGATGACAAAGGGAACAACGTATGTTGTTATGCGGTCTGACCGATAAAGATCTTCGTAGAATATGTAGGAGCCAATATGGGCATCCAGGTCCCGCTATTGGTTATTGACCGGAGACGTGTCTCGGTCATGTCTACATTGTTCTCGAACCGCAGGGTCCGCACGCTTAACGTTACGATGACAGTTATTATGAGTTTATGCATTTTGATGTACCGAAGTTAGTTCGGAGTCCCGGATGTGATCACGGACATGACGAGGAGTCTCGAAATGGTCGAGACATAAAGATTGATATATTGGAAGCCTATGTTTGGATATCGGAAGTGTTCCGGGTGAAATCGGGATTTTACCGGAGTACCGGGAGGTTACCGGAACCCCCGGGAGCTATATGGGCCTTAGTGGGCTTTAGTGGAAAGGAGAAAGGGGCAGCCCAAGGTGGCCGCGCGCCTCCCCCCTCCCCTAGTCCTATTAGGACTAGGAGAGGTGGCCGGCCCCCCTCTCTCTCTTTCCCCCCTCAAGGAGTCCTATTCCAACTAGGATTGGGGGGAATCCTACTCCCAGAGGGAGTAGGACCCTCCTGGCGCGCCCCCCTTGGCCGGCCAGCCCCTCCCCTTGGATCCTTTATATACGGAGGCAGGGGACACCCCTAGAGACACAAGTTGATCCTTGAGATCGTTCCTTAGCCGTGTGCGGTGCCCCCTGCCACCATATTCCACCTCGATCATATTGTAGCGGTGCTTAGGCGAAGCCCTGCGACAGTAGAACATCAAGATCGTCACCACGCCGTCGTGCTGACGGAACTCCTCCCCGACGCTTTGCTAGATCGGAGCCCGGGGATCGTTATCGAGCTGTACGTGTGCTAAGAACTCGGAGGTGCCGGAGTAACGGTGCTTGGATCGGTCGGATCGGGAAGACGTACGACTACTTCCTCTACGTTGCGTCAACGCTTCCGCAGTCGGTCTTCGTAGGTACGTAGACAACACTCTCCCCTCTCGTTACTATGCATCACCATGATCTTGCGTGTGCGTAGGAATTTTTTTTGAAATTACTGCGTTCCCCAACACACTAAACTATAAAGTAGTCATCATACCGAGCTTCTCAAACATTCATAACGTCTGCATCTGCTCCTGCAGTAGTTCTATCACCTAGCGGTGCATCAAGGACATAATTCTTCTGTGCATCAATAAGGATAATCCTTAGATCACGGACCTAGTCTGCATCATTGTTATTATCATCTTTCAAATTAGTTTTCTCTAGGAAAGAATCATAAATAAAATGGGGAAGCTATACGCGAGCTATTTATCTATAACATAGATACGCAAATACTATCAGGACTAAGTTCATGATAAATTAAAGTTCAATTAATCATATTACTAAAGAACTCCCACTTAGATAGACATCCCTCCAGTCATCTAAATGATCACATGATCCATATCAACTAAACCATGTCCGATCATCACATGAGATGGAGTAGTTTTCAATGGTGAACATCACTATGTTGATCATATCTACTATATGATTCACATTCGACCTTTCTGTCTTAGTGTTCCGAGGCCATATCTGCATATGCTAGGCTCATCAAGTTTAACCCGAGTATTCTGCACGTGCAAAACTGGATTGCACCCATTGTATGTGAACGTAGAGCTTATCACACCCGATCATCACGTGGTGTCTCGGCACGACGAACTATAGGAACGGTGCATACTCAGGGAGAACACTTATACCTTGAAATTTAGTGAGGGATCATCTTATAATGCTACCGCCGTACTAAGAAAAATAAGATGCATAAAGGATAAACATCACATGCAATCAAAATATGTGACATGATATGGCCATCATCATCTTGTGCCTTTGATCTCCATCTCCAAAGCACCGTCATGATCTCCATCGTCACCGGCTTGACATATTGATCTCCATCGTAGTGTCGTTGTCATCTCGCCAACAATTGCTTCCACGACTATTGCTACCGCTTAGTGATAAAGTAAAGCAATTACATGGCGATTGCATTTCATACAATAAAGCGACAACCATAAGGCTCCTGCCAGTTGCCGATATCTTTTATAAAACATGATCATCTCATACAACAATTTATATCTCATCATGTCTTGACCAGATCACATCACAACATGCCCTGCAAAAACAAGTTAGACGTCCTCTACTTTGTTTTTGCAAGTTTTACGTGGCTGCTACGGGCTTCTAGCAAGAACCGTCCTTACCTACGCATCAAAACCACAATGATTTTTTGTCAATTGTGTTGTTTTAACCTTCAACAAGGACCAGCCATAGTCAAACTCGATTCAACTAAAGTTGGAGAAACAGACACCCGCCAGCCACCTGTGTGCAAAAGCATGTCGGTAGAACCAGTCTCACGAACGCGGTCATGTAATGTCGGTTCGGGCCGCTTCATCCAACAATATCGCCGAATCAAAGTAAGACGTAGGTGGTAAGCAGTATGACTATTATTGCCTACAACTCTTTGTGTTCTACTCGTGCATATCATCTACGCATAGACCTGGCTCGGATGCCGCTGTTGGTGAACGTAGTAATTCAAAAAAATTCCTACGATCATGCAAGATCTATCTAGGAGATGCATAGCAACGAGAGAGGAGAGTGTGTCTACGTACCCTTGTAGACCGAAAGCGGATGCGTTATGTTAACGCGGTTGATGTAGTCAAACATCTTCATGATCCAAACGATCCAAGTACCGAACGTACGACACCTCCGTGTTCAGCACACGTTCAACACGATGACGTCCCTTGAGCTCTTGATCCAGTTGAAGGTCGAGGGAGAGTTCTGTTAGCACGATGGTGTGGCGACGGTGTTGGTGATGTGGTCCACGCAGGGCTTCGCCTAAGCACTACGACAATATGACCGAGGTGGTAAACTATGGAGGGGGGCACCGCACACGGCTAAAGAACAATTGATGTGTCTTTGGGGTGCCCTCCCCCCCCGCCCCCGTATATAAAGGAGGAGGGAGGAGGCGGCCGGCCTAGGGGGCGCACCAAAGGGGGAGTCCAACTAGGACTCCCAATCCTAGTTGGACTCCCTTTACTTTTCCAAAGGGGGGAACGAGGGAAGGGAGAGGAAGAGGAGAAGGGTGTTGGGTAACGTAGTAACTTCAAAAAAATTCCTACGCACACGCAAGATCATGGTGATGCATAGCAACGAGAGGGGAGAGTGTTGTCTACGTACCCTCGTAGACCGAAGCGGAAGCGTTGACGCAACGTAGAGGAAGTAGTCGTACGTATTCCCGGTCCAACCAATCCAAGCACCGTTACTCCGGCACCTCTGAGTTCTTGGCACACGTTCAGCTCGATGACGCTCCCCGGGCTCCAATCCAGCAAATCTTCGGGGAGGAGTTCCGTCAGCACGACGGCGTGGTGACGATCTTGATGTTCAACCGTCGCAGGGCTTCGCCTAAGCACCGCTACAATATGACCGAGGTGTAATATCGTGGAGGGGGGCACCGCACACGGCTAAGGAACGATCACGAAGATCAACTTGTGTGTTCTAGGGTGCCCCCTGCCCCCGTATATAAAGGAGCCAAGGGGAGGGGGCGGCCGTCCAAGGAGGGCGCGCCAAGGGGGAGTCCTACTCCCACCGGGAGTAGGACTCCCTTCTTTCCTAGTTGGAGAAGGAGAAGGGGGAAAGAGGAGGAAGAGGGAAAGGAAAGGGGGGGGGGCGCCGCCCCCCTTCCCTTGTCCTATTCGGACTAGGAAGGGGAGGGGCGCGCGACCACCTCTTGCCTCCTTTCCTCTTCTCCCTTAAGGCCCATGTAGGCCCAATAACCCCCCGGGGGGGTTCCGGTAACCCCCCGGTACTCCGGTAAAATCCCGATTTCACCCGGAACGATTCTGATATCCAAATATAGGCTTCCAATATATCGATCTTTATGTCTCAACCATTTCGAGACTCCTCGTCATGTCCATGATCACATCCGGGACTCCAAACAACCTTCGGTACATCAAAATACATAAACTCATAATGAAACTGTCATCGTAACATTAAGCGTGCGGACCCTACGGTTCGAGAACAATATAGACATGACCGAGACACGTCTCCGGTCAATAACCAATAGCGGAACCTGGATGCTCATATTGGTTCCTACATATTCTACGAAGATCTTTATCGGTCAGACCGCATAACAACATACGTTGTTCCCTTTGTCATCGGTATGTTACTTGCCCGAGATTCGATCGTCGGTATCCAATACCTAGTTCAATTTCGTTACTGGCAAGTCTCTTTACTCGTTCCGTAATACATCATCTCACAACTAACTCATTAGTTGCAATGCTTGCAAGGCTTATGTGATGTGCATTACCGAGAGGGCCCAGAGATACCTCTCCGACAATCGGAGTGACAAATCCTAATCTCGAAATACGCCAACCCAACATGTACCTTTGGAGACACCTGTAGAGCACCTTTATAATCACCCAGTTACGTTGTGATGTTTGGTAGCACACAAAGTGTTCCTCCGGCAAACGGGAGTTGCATAATCTCATAGTCATAGGAACATGTATAAGTCATGAAGAAAGCAATAGCAACATACTAAACGATCGGGTGCTAAGCTAATGGAATGGGTCATGTCAATCAGATCATTCAACTAATGATGTGATCCCATTAATCAAATAACAACTCTTTGTCCATGGTTAGGAAACATAACCATCTTTGATTAACGAGCTAGTCAAGTAGAGGCATACTAGTGACACTCTGTTTGTCTATGTATTCACACATGTATTATGTTTCCGGTTAATACAATTCTAGCATGAATAATAAACATTTATCATGATATAAGGAAATAAATAATAGCTTTATTATTGCCTCTAGGGCATATTTCCTTCAAAGGGAAGGGGGGGTGCGCCCCCTCCCTAGTCCAATTTGGACTCCCTATAGGGAGGGGGCGCAGCTACCCCTTGTGGGCTGCCTCCCCTCTCCCCTATGGCCCATGTAGGCCCAATATTCCCCCCGGGTGGGGGGGGGGTGTTCGGAAACCCCTCGGTACTTCGAAAAATAGATGAGTCACTCCGAACCATTCCGATGTCCGAATACAACCTTCCAATATATGAATCTTTACCTATCGACCATTCCGAGACTCCTTGTCATGTCTGTGATCTCATCCGGGACTCCAAACAAACTTCGGTCACCAAAACACATAACTCATAATACAAATCGTCATCGAACGTTAAGCGTGCGGACCCTACGGGTTCGAGAACTATGTAGACATGACCGAGACACATCTACGGTCAATAACTAATAGCGGAACCTGGATGCTCATATTGGTTCCTACATATCCTACAAAGATCTTTATCGGTCAAACCGCATAACAACATACGTTATTCCCTTTGTCATCGGTATGTTACTTGCCCGAGATTCGATCGCTGGTATCATCATACCTAGTTCAATCCCATCACCGGCAAGTTTTTTTACTCGTTCTGTAATACATTATCCCACAACTAACTCATTAGTCACATTGCTTGCAAGGCTTATAGTGATGTGTATTACCGAGAGGGCCCAGAGATATCTCTCCGATACTTGGGGTGACAAATCCTAATCTTGATCTATGCCAACCCAACAAACACCTTCGGAGACACCCGTAGAGCATCTTTATAATCACCCAATTACGTTGTGATGTTTGATAGCACACAAGGTGTTCATCCGGTATCCGGGAGTTGCATAATCTCATATTTAGAGGAATATGTATAAATCATGAAGAAAGCAATAGCAATAAAACTTAACGATCATTATGCTAAGCTAACGAATGGGTCTTGTCCATCACATCATTCTCTAATGAAGTGATCTCGTTCATCAAATGACAACACATGTCTATGGTTAGGAAACTTAACCATCTTTGATTAACGAGCTAGTTAAGTAGAGGCATACTAGGGACAATCTGTTTTGTCTATGTATTCACACATGTACTAAGTTTTCGGCTAATACAATTCTAGCATGAATAATAAACATTTATCATGATATAAGGAAATGTAAATAACATCTTTATTATTGCCTCTAGGGCATATTTCCTTTAGTTTGAGTAGGGGATTACAGCGGGGTGCGAAAGAGTGGACCGCGTAAAAGAGATGATGATGGTGATGTTGATGAAGACGATCACCACGTCGATGATTCCCCCGATGGCACTCTGGTGCCACCAAGAGAGAGGGGGAGTGTTTCTCCCCTTTGTGCTTCCTCTTCCACGGCCTTTGCCTTAGATGGGGCAAGGTTCTTCCTCTGGTACTTGGCCTCCATGACGATGGTGACCCCTCCAGCTTCCTCCTCCATAGCCTCCGGTGATGTTGGCCCCCTCCGGCAGGGTGCTAGAGAGGGCCTAGTTTGGTTTTTCATGTCTACAGAGGCTCACGGCGGCGGAACTTCTGATCTCTCTTCTGTTATGGTTTTTTAGGATTTATAGGAGGGGTTGGCGTCGGTTTCACGTTAGGAGGCCCCACGAGGCGATGATAAGGACTAAGGGCGTGCCCTAGGGGGGGTGCCCCCACCCTTGTGGTGGCCCTGGGACTCCTCTTCGGTATCTTTTCCTTCCAGTATTTTTTATATTTTCCAGAAAAATTCTCTGTTAATTTTCAGCTCGTTTCGAGAAATTTTATTTCTGCACAAAAACAACACCATGGTAGTTCTGCTGAAAACAACGTCAATCTGGGTTAGTTCTAATCAAATCATACCAAAATCATATGGAATTATTGTAAACATGGCATGAATACTTCATAAATTATAGATACGTCGGAGACGTATCAATGCCCTGCCCCCTACAAGAAGCCATACTACCGCAACACTAGGTTTGAAGAGGAGGAAGAAAGTGACAAAAATGAAGGAGAACAAAGCCCCAATAATTCAGAAGTGAAGAGGTGACATTACTGAGGTACAAAAGTGGCACATTTTGGACAAAAGAAAAATTATGGAAAGAAGCAGTGTAGGATGTTTTGCTTTTTGGTTAGGAAGTAGGATGGTTTGTAATGAAACCTGATGGTGGGATGTGGCTTTGGGTTTCACACAAACCATGCAAATGTAATGATACTTCCTTCCTATGTTGCACAACTTCAAGACCTTGTAATGTTGAACCCATCTATCCATCTTTGAGATCACTTTTAAATTCAATTACTAATAAGAGAAATGCCTTGCATATTACTATTTATTTATGCATTTGAGACTGCATATTACTGTTGATTTCTGCTGTCAATGCTATCAAAAGAAATTTTGCTAAAGTACAAAGAAACAAACAAAATGCTGCCAAATTTTACTTCCATTCCATTACCACAGTGCATGATCAAGATCTGGATACGTCAACAACCATTGAACACTGGATACATCATACCACCACATCACTTCTTAAAGCCTACATACACCAGTATTGCAATCAGTACAACAAATGCACCGAGAATACTCCTACAAGAAAAATGAGCTCATTCGTCTTCTTCAGTACATCTACATTGCATTTCTCCTACACATTCATCCTCTTTAGTACATCTTCAACAGTTCTTTGCATTTCTCATGCACATTCCTCTTCCACCTCTGTTTCTTCACTTGCAATGACACCATCCGAACCAAAACTGCTCAATCCACGGCTAAGGTACCCAACTCTGACTAGAAAATCCTCATAATTGTTTGGTCCATCTTCCCAGTAATAATGCTCGCAAGGATTTGGTGGAATCTGTGACAAATTGACTAAAAAATTAGCAAAAAAGGAACACACAAGAAACATCAAATCAAGGAAACAAAAAAAAGAGAAAATAAGCAAACTTACACGGTGACTGGGGCACTTGTAGAAAATCCCGTCAGGATTTGTTTCCAATTTACACGAGACGAATGGCACATCGAATATGACAACTAGGGCATGGTACCAACGGCAGCACACCCGCCGGTGCGGGCGATGAGAGGGGCGGCGAGAAAAGGGCTAATGCCGGAGGTGGAAGAGACGCTTGGACAACATTCTTCCCGCGATGCTTCACGGCCGAAGAGCTAGCATCTGCGGACATGGCGGCGACGGCGACAATGGCAGAAAGGGAGAGGAGAGAGCAAGCAATAGACCTAGGGACGGGGGAATGCGAAAACCAGAAGCTCCAGGGGCCGAATTGCAAAAAAGACCAAATGCCAGCCGCGGGAAATCTCCCGCCTGGGCCCGAGCGTCGACGTGACGGCTATCAAAGCACCACGCAAGCTAGTCAGATGAAAGTAAGACCTCGGATGAACAACTTAGAAAGAATTAGGACCCAGATGTGCATTTTAAAAGAATTGAGACCCAATCCATACTTTCTGAAAAGAATTAGGACTGCACTTGCATTTTACTCGGATGAGACCGTGAGAGACAGTACACTTATCACTTTGCTTTCTCCGCCAGCCGCCTCCTCTGCAGCACGCACCACCCCCACCACGGCCTCGCCCCGTCGCCCCCTATCGCCACCACGGCCTCGCTCCGCCGGCCCTTATTCCCACCACAGCCTCGCCCCACCGCCTCCTGTCAGCACCGCGGCCTTGCTCGCCGCCAACCCCGCGGAGGTTGACTCTGCCGCCACCATCTTACTGCCCCAGAGCAGATCGAGATGCGATCCGATGGACACGATGCGGGAAGGGGCATCTCAAATTGGACCGTGCGTCAACGTGCCCGCCTTAATCATCGCCCCCGTGCTTGGCTCACACGCTCCGGGAAGGAGTTGGCAGCTTGCGTACGTGCTAGGTTGCTAAAGGTCCTAAAAATACTCTCTCCTGTTTGAGCTCGACTCAAACCCAACAAAACGTGGGCCCCGCCACTGCCATTGATTGAATTGGCTATGATGCCCGGAAAATACGTGCGCCCCACCAACTTTTGCTCTTTCCGACCAAGCCGCACGTTCCTTTCGGACCGATCGGACCGCCTAACCCCAACCCCAACAAGCCACCCAAGCCCCTCCGCCGCCGCCGGCCGGCAACCCCAGCCCTTCCTTTCTGCCCCCTCCGCCGTAGCGGCTTTCTGGATTGCCACCGGCTTGGGCCTCACCTCTCTCTGCGCATCTACTGGTTCGTTTCGGCCTGACATTTTTTTTTTGTTCCTGCTAAGCCCTAGAATTGGTTGTCTGGATTGATTTCCTTATTTTCTCCTCACTTTTCAAGCTCGGTGAAACCCTCTTGTCCTTTGAGAGACGCTACGCCCGTTGTGATGTGCTTATGTGACTATTCAAGGGGATTTTGGGGCATATTTGCGGCCTCTTTTAGGCCTGAAGGGGGTTGGAAGGGTTTGCAGGGGAGAATGAATTAGAAATGCGGAATGCACATCTCTGCTGTGACTCTGCAACATAAATTTTGGAGCAGCAGGGCATTTTACCATGTTATTTTGTACAAAAATTACAGTGTCATGCATGCATTTGTAACAGTTTACGAACAACCATATGGGACATCAATATCACCTGTAGTGTTTTCTAATAATACGATCCCATGAATCTTCAATATGCGTTTTCCCCCTGAAAAAGGTTGCTGGAACATAATTACTGTTGTTTCATGTCCTATAACCACATCCTAGTAGTTTCCTTAATCAAATTGATCATTCTACTCCCTCCGTTCCTAAATATGAGTCTTTCTGGAGATCCCAATATAGACTACATACGGAGCAAAATGAATGAATCTACACTCTAAAATATGTATGTCTGTATACATCCGTATGTAGTTCATATTGAAATCTCTAGAAAGACTTATATTTAAGAACGGAGGGAGTAGTATATATTGCAGAAAGTTGTGTACCATTAGCTTTCCTGCAAATGCTTTTCTGTAACTCCTTGTTTTTCTATTGCAGCTTGCATATAATATAGTAGTACAGTAAATATGGCTACAAAAGTTCGCCCACCTTCTACTGACGCAGAAAAAATGGAGGTTGGAGAAATAGATACAAGAGCTCCTTTTGAATCTGTCAAAGCTGCAGTGAGCTTATTTGGTGAAGTAAGGTTTTCATCTGACAAATCAGCTGCGAGAAAGCCAAAGGCTCCTCAGGCAGAGGTAGTTACTTTGCAAGTTCAAATACTTAACATGCGCACATGCATGTTTGCCATGATTCACTCGCATAGCATGAATACTGAGGACACCTGCTTAACCCTTGACATCCTTATACAAGTATAATTTTGAAAAAGAAACGCATCGCGTGTTGTGAAAACTGCTAGCTCAAAATGTTGTGTCATAAATTTCATCACTGAGAAGTTCTAGATGTTTCTAATCTGTTGAAAGTATACGTGATTATTTTGGTACTGATCTTGCTTGTTTATCTCCTCTGAAATGTCTAATTATTTCCCATGCTGCATTTTGTTGTTGAGAAATTTACCCCCTTTCTAGTCAATTTAGTTTACAGCATGTTTCAGTGAGTAATATATGCTGTAATTTGGTACCCACTCAATGTTGTCACTTACATATGTTTTCCATTTATTTATTTTAATTGATGGTGACGGCGAGGGTGTCCTCCCATTTCAAATTGTCAGCCTTTACCTTATAGAAATAATGATTTTTTTAAGAATGTGGATTGTTTTTAAATTTACATCCTCGTGTTATGAGTCTTAAGATGATCCCTATGAATTGTGATCCATGTCATGTTTTTCTATCTAGGCTACTTAATTTTGATTGAAATTCGTAGGATCCCTTTGTACTGTTCCATGCAAAAATTCCCATTCATACAAATGTCTTGTAAGAACTCTGCGTTCTCCCTACGGTGTATCAGACACCCTTACCTTATAGAAATAATGATTTTTTTTAAGAATGTGGATTGTTTTTAAATTTACATCCTCGTGTTATGAGTCTTAGGATGATCCCTATGAATTGTAATCCATGCCATGTTTTTCTATCTAGGCTACTTAATTTTGATTGTAATTCGTAGGATCCCTTTGTACTGTTCCATGCAAAAATTCCCATTCATACAAATGTCTTGTAAGAACTCTGCGTTCTCCCTGCGGTGTATCAGACACCCTTTGGTGCAAACCCTAGGATTTCCAATCCTTTATGGCCCAGGAAGACATGCCATTGCAATTATGGTTTTCATATTCCTCTATGGAATCTTTGAGATCAAAGATACCCTTAAATTTGCAATTTCCCTATCAGATCAATCTGCCTACGCATATGTACAACAGCAAAGCCTTTCAGTCCCAAACAAGTTGGGGTAAGCTACAGTTGAAAACCATAAGATACCAAAATCAAGTCATGGTTCTGGCATGTAGATAGTTAAGTTCCACAAACCCTGCCCATGGCTAAATCTTTGGTGATATTCCAGTCCTTCAGACATGACATGCAGATATTTCAACCAACCAAAATACAATACCGCATTTCAGTCCCAAACAAGTTGGGGTAAGCTAGAGTTGAAAGCCATAATATATCTGGACCAAGTAGCTAACTTCCACGCACCCCTGTCCATGGCTAAATCTTTGGTGATGTTCGAGTCCTTCAGACTTGACATGCATATATTTCAACCAATCAACATACCATACCCACCTTGCCTTGCAATGCAGCGGCCACACATGATAACATCTTTGTTTTGTTCCTGGTAGAATATCAAGTAGCCTAATATTCATGGTAGATAACTTTATCTTTGGCCAGAGAATTGTGTCATTTTATGTAATTAGTACCAGTGGGAACTGGAGTTACTGGACTAATATTTTAAATTGGTTTGATTTTTCCATTATTTTGTTTTGTTTAATCTTTGGGAATGGAGGAAAAAAAGACGACTTGTTAGAAATTGCAATTGAAATTTTGCTCAACTGTACTAATTTTGCAGAAGTGACATATAGGCAGATAGTCGAACATAATTTGCATGATGGAAATTTGTATCACATTTTCAAATAATCAACCAGCTTAACCGCCCACTAGCTCTACATTTCCTGGCCTAAACTTCTTGGGTCTTCTTTCCAGTTATTTCACCTCTTCGCCTTTTTCATGACTTCTGATATTACTTGTACTGTCAGTCAGGAACAGTGTATTGTCTTTGCCCCTACATATCTGGCTTCTGCAGTTCACATATTACTGATGCAATTACATCGCATAATTGGCATATCTCTTCCTTATTATTCATGCAACACAGTTCACTGGCTCTATTTGGTATCTGATTATCCGAATATACTCTGACTCTGTTTTTTGAAACATACTTTCAGCAGAAGGTGTTAGCTAAGGAGACCGAACTTCATTTGGCCCAGAAAGAGTTGAATAAATACAGGGAACAACTGAGTAATGCTGAAACAGCCAGACTACAGTCCCTCTCCGAGTTGGAGAAAGCTAGAAAAACTGTTGATGAGCTAACTACTAAGCTGGATGCAATCAATAAATCCAAAGAGATGGCTATTCAAGCCACGGAAGATACAAAGACTCGAACCAAGCAGCTTGAAGGAGGCAACCCGAAGGAAGCTGTTCGAAAAGATAGTCCCTTGAAGCAGGAACTGGACAGTGCAAGGCAACAGTATGCGGTTGCTCTGGCAGACCTCGATGCAGCCAAACAGGAGCTGAGGAAGCTCAAGAAGGATTTTGAAACCTCATTAGATATGAGGCTGTCTGCTGCCCAGAAGGAAGAGGAATCATTGCACTCGATAGAAGCCAACAAGGAAAAGGCTGCTCAACTTCGTAATGAGTCTAAAGCAATTCAGGAATCGCTTATGCACATGAAGGCAGCTACAGAACAATTACAGGAAGAAGAGTCGCAAGTCCTTGATGAGAAGGATGTTGCTAGGAATGCATATAAACAGGCTTTGGAAGAAGCTGAGAAGAAATTGTCATATTTGAGAAATGAATTTGATCCTGCTGCTTATAAAACCCTTAAAGAAAAGCTAGATGAGACCAACTCTGAGATTTCATCAATGCAGAAAAAGATCGAAGATGCCCGTGCTCTAGATTTAGAAACTGTTGCTGCTATCACCACAGAATTGGATGATGCGAAGGAAATGTTGCAGAAAGTAGCTGAAGAGGAAAGCACACTTCAGAACTTAGTAGAATCACTGAAGCTGGAGTTAGCAGCTGCAAAGCAGGACCACAGTCAACTCAAAGAGAAGGATACAGATACTGAATCCATTGTTGCAGATCTACATGTCAAGCTTCAGAAATGCAAATCTGAGCTTGAGGTAGCTGTTTGTGCTGAATCAGAAGCTGCAACAGCTTCTGATGACTTGATGCTAGCTCTTCAACAGCTGTCGTGTGAGTCTAAAACTGCCCTGCAAGAAGCTGAAATGATGCAGAAGAGTGCAGCAGAGTTAAGAATTGAAGCTGAAGCAGCACGTGTTGCGTTAACAGAAGCGGAGGAACGGTTGCAATCAGCTTTGAAAGAAGCAGAAGAAGCAAAAGCAGCTGAAGCGAAGGCCCTTGATCAGATTAAGCAACTATCAGACAGAGCAAGTGCTGTTCAAGCTTCAACTTCTGAACCCGGAGGAAAGGTCACAATCTCAAAAGCGGAGTTTGAATCTCTTAGCCGTAAGTTAAAGGAGTCAGAGAAGTTGAGTGAGATGAAAGTAGCTGCTGCCATGGCGCAAGTGGAAGCTGTTAGGGCCAGCGAGAATGAGGCAATACAGAAAATGAAAACTGCCCGGAGAGAGATGGAGGACATGGAATTAGCAACAGAGGAGGCACTGAAGAGGGCGGAGATGGCTGAAGCAGCAAAGAAGGCTGTAGAAGGTGAGCTTAAGAGGTGGCGTGAAAAGGAACAGAAGAAAGCTGCAGAGTCCGTGTCTTCTGCAGAAGCGCAAGCACACGCAACCACACTTTCATCTGTACACAAGGCTCCTGCTGGAAAACCCACCGAGAAGAATGATGGGCATCAAAGGAACAGCAGAATGCTGTTGAGGAAGGGCTTTGTGTTGCCAAACATCACAGGCATGTTTCATAAGAAGAAGGGCCATGTCGATGGCAGTTCTCCATGATACCTTCCTGGGGAAAAATCTGTATGATATCATCATGGCTTTTCATTCTCATTGATATTTTTGTGGTTCTAGTTCATGTTTCCACTTTGTACAATATAGATGGTTGCATGCCATACTTTATGTAATATATTTGTGGTTGCTTGTAGTATGTTCCTGACATATAACTGCATCCTATGTATGAATGTTTTATCTGTTTATTTTCTAACTCCTTTTCGGTCTCTGATAGGTACTACTAGTAGTTTTTCTGCTTCTCCAAAAAAGTAGTTTTTCTCCTTATATAAACATGATAGAACCACGTTTGATTTCATATAATATGTGTACAAAACCATTTCATTTCACATAATGTTATTTCGAATTTGAAGTTTATTTGAGTTTGGGAGATTATTTAAAATAATTTCCAATATCGTAATGAAAGAAAGGAGTGGACATAATATGACTTCTCCAAATAATAGTGTTGGATATGTTTTAAATAGGATCCATTGCATTTGGGTATTTCAAAACCATTTGTGATCTCACAAGCGTGATAAGCAACTCAAAACCAATCCACAACAACAAAAAAAACATTTATGGTTATTTATAAAACCCTATATACTTATTTTAGGGAAATTACAAATGCCTAAATGAGGCATGAGCAAAATAAAAATTATTTACCGAGCTTAGTTTTGGCTGGAAATAATTTTACTATGTCCAGCACACTTATTTTTGTTTATTGTGAATTTTATTGGATTTATAGGAAAATGTTTGGTAATATTTTAAAAATCAAAACCTTTTTGTTATTTTAAAAAAAGAAAAAAGAAATCCTAGACTATATGGGCCAAATCCAGTCCATGACCCATTTCTCTTCATCTTCGCGCAAGAGCAACTTCACCTAAAGAAAACAGGTTGTAGCAGGGCCCAACCCAAATGACATCCTCCCTATCTCCCTTCCCGGCCTCACTGACGATTGAGCCCTACCCAAGGCATCATCCTCCTCCTCCGGTTGCTGACGTCAACCGACGAGAAAAACGACCCGCACCTCACCCCCTCTACCTCCCTGGCCCCACATGCTTCGAGAAGTCCCCCAATCCTCGCTCACGACCTCTTTCATCCTTAGTATGCCATCGAGGCCACTCTAGTGGCCATTACGGCAAACCCGAAAAGGCTGCCACCAATTCCACCGTGAGCAGCTCCATCAACCTCCTCCCCTCTCCTATATAAACCACCCGAAGCATTGCACGCTGCTCCGAACCAATCGCCCTCTCGAAGAGGAAGCTTGTCTCCACTAGACGGTGAGCAATTGCTCATTAGAGTGTTGAATCGTTGTCGTCAACCGTGACCTCGCAACCGATGGACCAGAGGCCCTCCTCTTCTCCCCTTTCTCTTCATTTTTCAGAGGCTCGTCTCTGACTTCTTCAAGGATCAAAGCTGCCGATAATGCTCCAAAACATTTGTAGACACGACAAAACAAAGGAAACAAAATAAATTACAAACTACGAATGCTCACAATGAAAAGAGTAAAAATCAGAAATCATGCATAATTGACATATACTTGGTTTGGTGCAGAGCTGGCCATCCGAGCCGTGCCTGTCAGGCTAGCCCGTTAGCACGGTGCCACGACACGAGATTGGCCTGGCCTGGCACGGGCTAATCGAACTGTGCCAGGCACGCCATGGGCCATGCTTGGGCCACTAGGCTGAGCATGCCGGGCAGCACACGACCAGTTTATCTTTTTATCTTTTTATATTTCTTGTATATATGGCCTATAACTAGCCCAATAGGTTAAATTGGCCCAAAAATAGCCCAACAAGCCAATAACACATGAGCCTACATGTCTAGCACGCCGATGGTTTGACCCTATTAGTAAAGGGGTTGTGCCTGGGCGTGAAGGCGCCCACGTGCACGACACACCCGTCTATTAACCGTGCCCCTGTGGGTCGTGCCGTGCCAGCCTGTTTGGACAACTTTGGTTCAATGAGACATAATATATGGAGATAACATGCAATAAATGGGCTCTAAAATTCGTAAAATATAGAGCCACCGGTTTGTGACCTTCTCAGTCATGTAGTCATTAGGGGTGTTAAATGTGACAAGCAAGTTGGCCCATCCAGTCGTTATGGCCTGATGTCCAAGGATAATTCTATGGAAGGGTGCATTGACATGTATCATTCAGGAGCACATGATCCCCATATTGTCGAGGGTGTCCATTTAGGATATTGAAACCTCTATTGTCGTCCATTAGTGTTTTCGTAAGCTGAACTCCAATAATGATGCGACCAAGGACTAGGGGTGATGGTGCCATACATCAGGGCACCTGACCTTCGGAGAACAAGGTTGCTAGGCCTGCCTCGGAGCTCGGACATAGCCTAGGCCCCTCGCCACTAACGGTGGGCTTCTTCCAGAAGGATATACATTAATTGTACCACAATACATGTACTCTGGTAGAAAACTTGGGTGCCAAGCCATGTAACATGACTTGGGCACTTGTAACCCATCTATATAAGGGGAGGTAGGGGCCTCCCAAGTCGGCATCTATCATCTCCTCATCTCTTCACAACAGAAACACAATCAATACACTCATATATGCAGGATCTAGGGTATTACTCCACCATGGAGGCCCTAACCTGGGTAAATCCGTGTCTTATGTGTACCCCAATCCGATCCTCTATGCGCACTCCGCCCCATGAGGAACCCTATGCAAGGATCTGACGGGATTTCGCTCCGTCAGTTGGCGCGCCAGGTAGGGGCTGGTGTGCATAGATACTATGTTCAAATGGGATTCTTCATCAACATCAACTTCAACCTCAATCAAGATCATGGAGAATCTTCCATGGAGGTTAAGGGCTCAACGTCAACATGGCCTTGTGACCTACAGAATTTCCCAGACAACATATCCGTTTTCATCGTCCCCATATCCTCGAGCATCAGTTTGACGTTTCCTTCGGAGAGATTGTGTGGAATTACGTCTACAACAACCCCTCAAAATTTCAACACGACCCGATCTGCGAGTCTCCAGCAATCTCCGAAATACCAAGATACTAACGAATTTGAATGAGAATCCATGCGAGCTCAGGGAAACGAGTCCAGCGGCCAACTCCGACATCCTTTGGAAGATCCAACAGTTGATCTCATGCAGGTGTGTGTTGTCAACAACCCATCAAAATTTCAGGCCGATCCGACCGTTCAAATCCGGGACGAGCCCAAAGAGTGCATCAAGGTATGCGTTAGTTTCCTGCGTGAAAATAGATCCGACCTGAGTTCATCCTTCTTCATGGACGAGCTATCAAACTTCATCGCATGGAGACCTTCACCACTCGAAGACCTCCTCGGTGGACCTCCATGTCGGGGATCTCCATCGTGCGGACCTCCATGGCATGGACCTTCTCCGCGGACCTCCTTCGCCCGGACCTCCATGGCGTAGACCTTCGGCGCCACGGACCTCCATGGCATGGACCTCCACTACAAGGACCTTCATGGTGCAGAACTTCGGCGCCACAAACCTCCTCTGCTAGATGTCTACCGTCAGCCTCCTCACGCCAACCTAATCTTCATGCGTGGACCTCCTCCGTGGGAGGTCTACCGTCGACCTCCTCGCATCGACCTCATCTTCACCGCACGGACCTCCTCAGCCGGAGGTCTCACCGCACGAGCCCATCGTGTGGCTGTCAATCTGCAAACCTCGCAAGAACCGGCTCGAGGGCACTGTCTCACCGTTTACAACCAGGTGCTATCTATCTAATCATTCAACCATATGTATTACTATGACAAATAATGTCGATGTCTGTGGGTACTACTTTCTGCAGATAAATCAACTATGCTCCTATTGCATCGTTGGTTCGCCGCTCATGCCTCATCACTCGACGGACTCAGGCTACACCACACGAGCTTCCACGCGTGAACTGCTACTTGTGAACTGCGTTGGGATTTTCCCCAAAGAGGAAAGGTGAAGCAATATAGTAGCAGATAAGTATTTCCCTCAGTGAGAACCAAGGTTATCGAACCAATAGGAGAACCAAGCAAATCCTAGTCAAACAACACCTGCACACACAAGAGCAAATACTTGCACCTAACGCTAATTGTCAATCTGCTTGAACTTGTTACTTGCAAGGATTAAATCTGGTAGTGGTAGATAGATAAATTGCAAAGTAAAATAAAAGTAAATAAATTGCAGCAAGGTATATTTGATTTTTGTAATATGATAAAAGTAGACCGGGGGCCATAGTTTTTGTTGGGAAATGTAGCATGCAATTTCAAAAAAAATCCTACGCTCACACAAGATCTATCTAGGAGATGCATAGCAACGAGAGGGGGAGAGTGTGTCTACGTTCCCTCATAGACCGAAAGTGGAAGCGTTTGGAAACGCGGTTGATGTAGTCGAACTTCTTCTAGATCCGACCGATCAAGCACCGAACATACGACACCTCCGAGTTCTGCACACGTTCAGCGCGATGACGTCCCTCGCCTTCTTGATCCAGCAAGGTGTCGAGGAAGTAGATGAGTTCCATCAACACGACGTCGTGATGACAGTGATGGTGAAGTGATCTGCGCTGGACTTCGCCTAAACACCACGAGAATATGACCGGGGGTGTAAACTGTGGAGGGGGCGCCGCGCACGGCTAACAATTGATGTTATTTGTTCTAGGTGCCCTCTCCCCACATATATATAGGTGGGAGGGGGAGGGGAGGCATCCAGGGGCACCCTAGGGTTGGCCGCCGTCCCCTAGGGGCCCTGCCTTGCCCTGCGCCCCCCTTCCCATATATGCATGAAGGGGAAGGAAAGAGGGGGGGGGTGAGGGAAGGAAGTGGGAATCCTAATCCACACTTTCCTTCCCTTCTCCCCTTTCCTTCTCGCCCCTATAGCCTTATAGGGCGCACCAGCCCCTTGTGGGCTGGTGTGTTCCTTCACAAGGCCCTTATGGCCCATAGGATTGTCGGGGTACCCGAAACACCTTCCGGTGACCCGATACCCTCCGAAACACTTCCAGTGTTTGAATACCATCGTCCTATATATCAATCTTTACCTCTCGGCCATTTTGAGACTCCTCGTCATGTCTGTGATCTCATCCGTGACTCCAAACAACATTTTATCACCAAATCACATAACTCATATAATACTAAATCGCCATCGAACGTTAAGCGTGCGGACCCTACGGGTTTGAGAACTATGTAGACATGACCAAGACACCTCTCTAGGCAATAACCAATAGCGGAACCTGGATGCTCATATTGGCTCCTACATATTCTACGAAGATCTTTATCGGTCGAACCGTTAGGACAACATACACAATTCCCTTTGTCCATCGGTATGTTACTTGCCCGAGATTCGATCGTCGGTATCTCCATACCTAGTTCAATATCGTCACCAGCAAGTATCTTTACTCGTTTTAATACATCATCCTGTAACTAACTCATTAGTCACTTTGCTTGCAAGGCTTCTTATGATGTGCATTACCGAGAGGGCTCAGAGATACCTCTCCGATACTCGGAGTGACAAATCCTAATCTCGATCTATGCCAACCCACAAACACCTTCGGAGATACCTTGGAGCATCTTTATAATCACCCAGTTACGTTGTGACGTTTGATAGCACACAAGGTATTCCTCCGGTATCCAGGAGTTGCATAATCTCATAGTCGAAGGAATATGTATTTGACATGAAGAAAGCAATAGCAATAAAACTGAACGATCAATATGCTAAGCTAACAGATTGGTCTTGTCCATCACATCATTCTCCTAATGGTGTGATCCCGTTATCAAATGACAACTCATGTCCATGATTAGGAAACCTTAACCATCTTTGATCAACGAGCTAGTCAAGTAGAGGCTCACTAGGGACTCAGTGTTTTGTCTATGTATTCACACATGTATCAATGTTTTCGATCAATACAATTCTGGCATGAATAATAAACATTTATCATGAATAAGGAAATATAAAATAACAACTTTATTATTGCCTCTAGGGCATATTTCCTTTAGTCTCCCACTTGCACTAGAGTCAATAATCTAGTTCACATCGTCATGTGATAAACACCCATAGTTCACATCGCCATGTGACCAATACCCCAAAGAGTTTACTAGAGTCAAATAATCTAGTTCACATTGCCATGTGATTAATACCCAAGAAGCACTAAGGTGTGATCATGTTTTGCTTATGAGAGAGGTTTAGTCAACGGGTCTGTCACATTCAGATCCGTATGTATTTTACAAATTTCTATGTCTACAATGCTCTGCATGGAGCTATTCTAGCTAATTGCTCCCACTTTCAATATGTATCTAGATTGAGACTCGGATTCATCTGAATCGGTGTTAAAGCTTGCATCAACGTAACCCTTTACGACGAACTCTTTATCACCTCCATAACCGAGAAACATTTCCTTAGTCCTCTTAGGTAACTAAGGATAATCTTGATCGCTGTCTATTGATCTAATCCTGGCTCACCATTGTGCCCCTTGCCAAACTCATGGCAAGGTACACAACAGATCTGGTACACAGCATGGCATGCTTTATAGAACCTATGACCGAGGCATAGGGAATGACTTTCATTCTCTCTCTATATTCTGCCGTGGTCGGGTTTTTGAGTCTAACTCAACTTCACACCTTGTAACACAGGCAAGAACCCTTTTTTTGACTGATCCATTTTGAACTTCTTCAAAACTTTATCAAGGTATGTGTTTTGTGAAAGTCCTATCCAGCGTCTTGATCTATCTCTATAGATCTTGATGCCTAATATATAAGCAGCTTCACCGAGGTCTTTCATTGAAAAATTCTTGTTCAAGTATCCTTTTATGCTATCCAGAAATTCTATATCATTTCCAATTAATAATATGTCATCCACATATAATATTAGAAATGCTACAGAGCTCCCACTCACTTTCTTGTAAATACAGGCTTCTCCGAAAGTCTATATAAAACCATATGCTTTGATCACCTCATCAAAGCATATATTCCAACTCATAGATGCTTGCACCAGTCCATAGATGGATCGTTGGAGCTTGCACACTTTGTTAGCACCTTTAGGATCGACAAAATCTTCTGGTTGCATCATATGCAACTCTTGTTTAAGAAATCCATTAAGGAATGCATTTTTGATATCCATTTGCCAGATTTCATAATCATAAAATGTGGCAATTGCTAACATGATTCGGACAGACTTAAGCATCGCTACGGGTGAGAAAGTCTCATCGTAGTCAACTCCTTGAACTTGTCAAAAACACTTTTGTGACAGGTCGAGCTTTGTAGACAGTAACATTACCATCAGGGTCAGTCTTCCTCTTGAAGATCCTTTTATTCTCTATGGCTTGCCGATCATCGGGCAAGTTCACCAAAGTCCACACTTTGTTCTCATAAATGGATCCTATCTCAGATTTCATGGCCTCAAGCCATCTGTCGGAATCTGGGCTCATCATAGCTTCTTCATAGTTCGTAGGTTCGTCATGGTCTAGTAACATGACTTTTAGGACAGGATTACCGTACCTCTCTGGTGCGGAATGTGCTCTGTTCGACCTACGAGGGCCAGTAGTAACTTGATCTGAAGTTTCATGATCATCATCATTAGCTTCCTCTCTAGTTGGTGTAGGCATCACGGGAACGATTTTCTCTGTTGTGCTACTATCCAATTTGAGAGAATGTACAATTACCTCATCAAGTTCTACTTTTCTCCCACTCACTTCTTTCGAGAGAAATTCCTTCTCTAGAAAGGATCCATTCTTAGTAACAAAGATCTTGCCTTCAGATCTGTGGTAGAAGGTGTACCCAATTGTTTCCTTAGGGTATCCTATGAAGACGCACTTCTCCGATTTGGGTTCGAGCTTATCAGGCTGAAGCCTTTTGACATAAGTGTCGCAACCCTAAACTTTTAAGAAATGACAACTTAGGTTTGTTGCCAAACCATAGTTCACACGGTGTCGTCTCAACGGATTTAGACGGCACCCTATTTAATGTGAATGCAGCTGTCTCTAATGCATAACCCCAAAACGATAGTGGTAAATCGGTAAGAGACATCATACATCGCACCATATCTAATAAAGTACAGTTACGACGTTCGGACACACCATTACGCTATGCTGTTCCACGTGGCGTGAGTTGTGAATCTATTCCACAATGTTTTATATGAAGGCCTAACTCGTAACTCGAATATTCGCCTTCGCGATCAGATCGTAGAAACTTTATTTTCTTGTTACGATGATTCACCACTTCACTCTGAAATTCTTTGAACTTCTCAAATGTTTCAGACTTGTGTTTCATGAAGTAGATATACCCATACCTACTCAAATCATCTGTGAAGGTCAGAAAATAACGATGCCCGCCGCGTGCTTCAACACTCATCGGACCGCATACATCGGTATGTATTATTTCCAATAAGTCATTAGCTCGCTCTATTGTTCCGGAGAACAAAGTTTTAGTCATCTTTCCCATGAGGCATGGTTCGCAAGTATCAAATGATTCATAATCAAGTGATTCGAAAAGCCCATTTGCATGGAGTTTCTTCATGCACTTTACACCAATATGACCTAAACGGTAGTGCTACAAGTATGTTGCACTATCATTATCAAATTTGCATCATTTGGCATCAATATTATGAATATGTGTATCACTACGATCGAGATTCAATAAACCATTTACATTGAGTGTAAGACCATAGAAGGTTTTATTCATGTAAGCAGAACAACAATTATTCTTTGACTTAAATGAATAACCATATTGCAATAAACATGATCCAATCATATTCATGCACAACACAAACACCAAATAATATTTATTTAGGTCCAACACTAATCCTGAAGGTAGAGGGAGTGTGCGATGGTGATCTTATCAACCTTGGAATCAATTCGAATACACATCGTCACCTCGCCCTTAACTAGTCTTTGTTCATTTTGCAACTCCTGCTTCAAGTTACTAACCTTAGCAACTGAACCGATATCGGATACCCAGGGGATACTATGAACACTATTAAAGTACACATCAATAACATGTATATCAAATATACTATTGTTCACTTTGCCATCCTTCTTATCTGCCAAGTATTTGGGGACAGTTCCGCTTCCAGTGACCATTTCCTTTGTAGTAGAAGCACTCAGTTTCAGGCTTGGGTCTAGCTTTGGGTTTCTTCATGGGAGAGGCAACTTGTTTGCCATTCTTCTTGAAGTTCCCTTTCTTTCCCTTTTGCCCTTTCTCTTAAAACTAGTGGTCTTGTTAACCATCAACATTTGATGCTCTTTCTTGATTTCTACCTTCGCTGATTTCAGCATCGCGAAGAGCTCGAGAATCGTTTTTGTCATCCCTTGCATATTATAGTTCATCACAAAGTTCTAGTAGCTTGGTGATAGTGACTAGAGAACTCTGTCAATCACTATCTTATCTAGAAGATTAACTCCCACTTGATTCAAGCGATTGTAGTGCCCAGACATTCTGAGCACATGCTCATTAGCTGAGCTATTCTCCTCCATCTTGTAGGCAAAGTACTTGTCAGAGGTCTCATACCTCTCGACATAGGCATGAGTCTGAAATACCAATTTCAGCTCGTGGAACATCTCATATGCTCCGTGGCGTTCAAAACATTTTTGAAGTCCCGATTCTAAGCCATTAAGCACGGTGCACTAAACTATCAAGTAGTCATCATATTGAGCTAGCCAAACGTTCATAGCGTTTGCATCTGCTCCTGCAATAGGTCTGTCCCCTAGCGGTGCATCAAAGACATAATTCTTCTGTGCATCAATGAGGATAATCCTGAGATCATGGACCCAGTCCGCATCATTACTACTATCATCTTTCAACTTATTTTTCTCTAGGAACATATCAAAAAATAAGGGATCTATATTGCAAGCTATTGATCTACAACACAGATATGCAAAACTATAAGACTAAGTTCATGATAAATTAGGTTTAGTTAATCAAATTACTAATGAACTCCCACTTAAATAAACATCCCTCAAGTTATCTAAGTGATACATGATGCAAATCAACTAAACCATGTTCGATCATCACGTGAGATGGAGTAGTCATCCATGGTGACATCTCTATGTTGATCATATCTAGTATATGATTCATGTTCGACCTTTCGGTCTCCAGTGTTCGGAGGCCATGTCTGTACATGCCAGGCTCGTCAAGTTTAACCTGAGTATTCTGCATGTGCAAAACCGTCTTGCACCCGTTGTATGTGAACATAGAGTCTATCAAACCCGATCATCACGTGGTGTCTCGAAACGAAGAACTGTCGCAACGGTGCATACTCAGGGAGAACCCTTATACCTTGAAATTTTAGTTAAGGGATCATCTTATAATTCTACCGCCGTACTAAGCAAAATAAGATGCATAAAAGATAGACATCACATGCAATCAAAATATGTGACATGATATGGCCATCATCATCTTGTGCTTTTGATCTCCATCTCCAAAGCATCGTCATGATCTCCATCATCACCGGCTCAAGACCTTGATCTCCATCGTAGCGTCGTGGTCGTCTCGCCAACTATTGCTTCTACAACTATCGCTAAGGCATAGTGATAAAGTAAAGCAATTACATGGCGTTTGCATTTCATACAATAAAGAGACAACCATAAGGCTCCTGCCAGTTGCCAGTAAATTTTACAAAACATGATCATATCATACAATAACGTATATCACATCATGTCTTGACCATATCACATCACAACAAGCCCTGCAAAAACAAGTTAGACGTCCTCCACTTTGTTGTTGCAAGTTTTGCATGGCTGCTATGGGCTTCTAGCAAGAACCATTCTTACCTACGCATCAAAACCACAACGGTGATTTATCAATTTTGTTGTTTTAACCTTCAACAAGGACCGGCCGCAGTCAATTTCGATTCAACTAAAGTAGGAGAAACAGACACCCGCCAACCACCTTTATGCAAAACTAGTTGCATGTCTGTCGGTGGAACCGGTATCATGAACGTGGTCATGTAAGGTTGGTCCGGGACACTTCATCCAACAATACCGCCGAATCAAAATAAGACATTGGTGGTAAGAAGTATGACGATCATCGCCCACAATTTTTTTTGTTCTACTCGTGCATATCATCTACGCATAGACCTGGCTTAGATGCCACTGTTGGGAAACGTAGCATGTAATTTCAAAAAATTTCCTACGCTCACACAAGATCTATCTAGGAGATGCATAGCAACGAGAGGGGGAGAGTGTGTCTACGTACCCTCATAGACCAAAAGTGGAAGCGTTTGACAACGCGGTTGATGTAGTCAAACTTCGTCTAGATCCGACCGATCAAGCACCGAACGTACGGCACCTCCGGGTTCTGCACACGTTTAGTGCGATGACATCCCTCGCCTTCTTGATCCAGCAAGGTGTCCAGGAAGTAGATGAGTTCCGTCAACACGACGACGTGGTGACGGTTATGGTGAAGTGATCTGCGTAGGGCTTCGCCTAAGCACCGCGAGAATATGACGGGGGGTGTAAACTATGGAGGGGGGCGCCGCACACGGCTAACAATTGATGTTGTGTGTTCTAGGCGCCCCTCCCCACATATATATAGGTGGGAGGGGGGGAGAGGCAGCCAGGGGTGCCCTAGGGTTGGCCGCCGCCCCCTAGGGGCCCTGCCTTGCCTTGCGCCCCCGTTTCCATGTATGCATGAAGGGGAAGGAAAGAGGGGGGGTGTGAGGGAAGGAAGTGGGAATCCTAATCCACACTTTCATTTTCCTTCTCCTCCCCATATAGCCTTATAGGGCGCACCAGCCTCTTGTGGGTTCGTGTGTTCCTTCACAAGGCCCATATGGCCCATAGGATTGCCGGGGGTACCCGAAACACCTTCCGGTGACCCGATAAGTACCCGATACCCTCCGGAACACTTCTGGTGTCCGAATACCATCGTACTATATATCAATCTTGACCTCTCGGACATTTCGAGACTCCTCTTCATGTCTGTGATCTCATCTGGGACTCTGAAAAACATTTGGTCACCAAATCACATAACTCAAATAATACTAAATCGTCATCGAACGTTGAGCGTGTGGACCCTACGGGTTTGAGAACTATGTAGACATGACCAAGACACCTCTCCTGTCAATAACCAATAGTGGAAGCTAGATGCTCATATTGGCTCCTACATATTCTACGAAGATCTTTATCAGTCGAACTGTTATGACAACATACACAATTCCGTTTGTCCATCGGCATGTTATTTGCCCGAGATTCGATCGTCGGTATCTTCATACCTAGTTCAATCTCGTTAACGGCAAGTCTCTTTACTTGTTCCATAATACATCATCCTATAACTAAATCATTGGTCACTTTGCTTGCAAGGCTTCTTGTGATGTGCATTACCGAGAGGGCCCAGAGATACCTCTCTGATACTCGGAGTGACAAATCCTATGTAGCGCCCCGAGACCGATGTGCCAGGTGTCCTCCGCTTATTTGCTGTTGTTGGCTTGTCATTTGCTTGCGTGTTGCATCTTTTCATGTCATCATCCGCATTGCATCATCATGTTTTCAAAACTTGCATCCGTCCCGGTCTCCTCGTCCTCTCTGTTGTCCGTTTTGAGCCCAACCACACTTGCACGCACCCGCGGCATGTCCGAGATAGTATTTTATAAGTAGCCGGAAAAATGTTCTCGGAATGGGATGAGAGTTGACGTGTGGTCTTATTATAGTGTAGATATACCGCCTGTCAAGTTTCATCGCATTCGGAGTTCGTTTGACGTCCCAACGTTAAACTATAGCGGCATTATAGCCGGGCACACGTCGGACGTTTTCGGTCTTCGAAAACTGTTGCCGGGCTTTCCCTCTCTTTCCTCTCTAGTCCGTCTGCACAATCCGCTATCACCGCCAGGCCCCGAAACCCCTCCTTGCATGGTGCATCGACCCCTCACGTGCTCGTCCGAAAGTTGTCCGGAACCCGACCCGGACTGTCGCCACCGTTGGATCCGGATCATCCCCAAACGTCTACAAAACGTCTCCGTTTTGTTAATTGGACTCCCTAGCCTATTTAACCTGACCGTCCAATTTTAATCGGAGGGACGAGATAGCCCCTAATCTAACCCACTCACTATATAAACTAGACCAACCCTAAATCCTAGGCAGTTTGTCCCTTCCATCAAATCCTAGCCGCCGCCACCCCAGTCTCTTCTCTGTTTCCGTGCCTGACCAACCATCGCGGCTCGTTCCCACAACCGCCTCTTTCCAGCTTCAGCGCCTCGTCCCCGAGCTCTCGGACGCCACCGTTCCCGTCCATCACAGGCGACTGAAACCAGCAGGCCCCAGCGCTGTAGCACCTGATCGTCTTGGCCTCCACCTGCAGTCGACGACACCCCCGGTAACCCTGCGCCTCTTCCCGATTCAGGAGGAGAGGAGCTCCTCCCGAAGCCTTTTCCTCGCCATCGCCGTTCGGCGCCGTCGGTGAGCCGTCCGCCAGGAACTGCCTCGCGCCCTCGTTTCTCTCTGTTTCCTTCTCCTCCCTATCTCGATTTTCTTCTCTCTCATGTAGCTCTCTCTCTCTCCCCTGTACTGCAGCAGTAGGAGCTTCCGCCGCTGTTTCGCGTCAGATCCGGCCCAGGACCGCCAGATCCCGCCGCCTCCGCCATGGATCCCCCATCCCCAGACCTCCTGCCGCTCGCCGGAGCCCTCAGCGCCGCCGCTGCCCTTCTTCCTGTCGAAAAGAGGAGGACGAAGCCTCTGCCTCAAGTCGTTCGATGCGACCGCGTTGACTCCCGCTGTTTTGACCGAGCCGGCCCACAGTTTCTTTTCCAGCGAGGCCCAGCCTCCCATCCAGCGGCACGCGAAGCCCAGCTCCCAAACCGGCCTGCTGTCTCCCCACCGAGCCAGGCCAAGGCCCGAAGTGATCAGCCCCGCCCCTGTTGCTGTTGGGCTAGTTCTTGTTTTGGCCCGTAATGTTTTTTTTCCAGATCTGGTGTTTTTGTCTTTTTTCAGAGTTTGACAGTTTTACAGAAAAACCCTCCATGTTCATGCTTTAATAACTCATCATCCATGCACCGGATTAAAACATTATATATGAAATTTTCTTAGAATTTCATCTAGTTTAATAATATGCAACTTTCATCCATGTTAAAAATGCTTAAACTGTTGTTTGAATTAATTTACTCCTATGCCATGCTAAAATGATTTAATTCATAACTAAATAACCGTAGCTCCAAATTTAATAAACTTTATATGTAAATGGGGTAGAATTATGCCTAGTTTATCATGGTGACCTTACTTTGCATGTTTAACAACTTTAAAATTGTGTTTAGGGCAGAACAGTACCAAACCTTAAAATATGCATACGGGGATTTACCGGAATTGTTGTTCGTTGCTTCCGGCCTCATTTAAACTTGCCTAGATAGGTAGTTTTCATTTGCTTCACCCCTTGCCATGTTAAGAACATTTAATATTGTTGGGTACATAACAAGATCGAACTAAATAATGGAATGTGGTGTTTTGTCAATATGCATCTCGTTGCATATTGAGCTCCACTTAATTTGTAGGATTGTTTTGTGCATTTTGCCATGCCATGCTTCTTTAAACCGTACATGCATCATACTTGATTGTGCATCATGCCATGTTTATGTGGTGGATGTTTTACTATGTTGTGTGCTTCTTTCCAGTGTTTGTTTCTTCGGGTTGGTTCCGGTAACGTCGCGTTTGTGAGGACCCGTTCGACTACGTCCGTTTGTCTTCTTCACGGACTCGTTCTTCTTCCTTGCGGGATTTCAGGCAAGATGACCATACCCTCGAAATCACTTCTATCTTTGCTTGCTAGTTGATCGCTCTTTTTCTATGCCTATGCTGCGATACCTACCACTTGCTTATCATGCCTCCTATATTGTTGAACCAAGCCTCTAACCCACCTTGCCCTAGCAAACTGTTGTTGGCTATGTTACCACTTTGCTCAGCCCCTCTTATAGCGTTGTTAGTTGCAGGTGAAGATTGAAGTTTGTTCCTTGTTGGGACATGGATGTGACGCCCCGATTTGACCGTACACTAATCATGCACGCAAATGTGTACGATTAAGATCAAGGACTCACGGTAATATATCACAACACAACTCTACAAATAAAATAAGTCATACAAGCATCATATTACAAGCCAGGGGCCTCGAGGGCTCGAATACAAGAGCTCGATCATAGACGAGTTAGCGGAAGCAACAATATCTGAGTACAGACATAAGTTAAACAAGTTTGCCTTAAGAAGGCTAGCACAAACGGGGATACAGATCGAAAGAGGCGCATGCCTCCTGCCTGGGATCCTCCTAACTACTCCTGGTCGTCGTCAGCGGGCAGCACGTAGTAGTAGGCACCTCCGGTGTAGTAGGAGTCGTCATCGACGGTGGCGTCTGGCTCCTGGGCTCCAGCATCTGGTTGCGACAACTAGGTAGAAAGGATAGAGGGAAGAGAAGGAGAAAGCAACCGTGAGTACTCATCCAAAGTACTCGCAAGCAAGGAGCTACACTACATATGTATGCATTGGTATCAACTGGAATAAGGCTATTATATGTGGACTGAACTGCAGAAAGCCGGGATAAGGGGGGATAGCTAGTCCTTTCGAAGACTACGCTTCTGGCAGCCTCGTCTTGCAGCATGTAGAAGAGAGTAGACCGAAGACCTCCAAGTAGCATCGTATAGCATAATCCTAACCGATGATCTTCCCCTCGTCGCCCTGTGAGAGAGCGATCACCGGTTGTATCTGGCACTTGGAAGGGTGTGTTTTATTAAGTATCCGGTTCTAGTTGTCATAAGGTCAAGGTACAACTCCAAGTCGTCCTGTTACCGAAGATCACGACTATTCGAATAGATTAACTTCCCTGCAGGGGTGCACCACATATCCCAACACGCTCGATCCATTTGGCCAGACACACTTTCCTGGGTCATGCCCGGCCTCGGAAGATCAATACGTTGCAGCCCTACCTAGGCACAACAGAGAGGTCAGCACGCCGGTCTAAATCCTATGGCGCAGGGGTCTGGGCCCATCGCCCATTGCACACCTGCACGTTGCCGAAGCAGAACTAGCCCCCTTAATACAAGAGCAGGCTTACGGTCCAATCCGGCGCGCGCCACTCAGTCGCTGACGTCACGAAGGCTTCGGCTGATACCACGACGTCGAGTGCCCATAACTGTCCCCGCGTAGATGGTTAGTGCGTATAGGCCAGTAGCCAGACTCAGATCAAATACCAAGATCTCGTTAAACGTGTTAAGATCCATGAACACCGACCAGGGCCAGGCCCACCTCTCTACTAGGTGGTCACAACCTGCCTTGTCGCTTCGCCACAAAGATCCACACAGAGGGCCGTTGGGACAAAGGTCCTTTCAGCCCCCAATCCGTGAATCACCTCGCGGGTGCTCCACAAGCCGACCCGTCTTTCGTCACCACATGTATCATGTATAAAGTATATAGTATATACCCGTGATCACCTCCCGAGTGATCACGGCCCGATAATATAGCATGGCATACGGACAAGAATGTATGGCCACTGATGATAAACTAGCATCCTATACTAAGCATTAGGATTGCAGGTAAAGGTAACAACAGTAGTAGGAAGGACAGGCTATGCATCAGAATAGGATTAACGGAAAGCAGTAACATGCTACACTTCTCTAATGCAAGCAGTAGAGAAAAGAGTAGGCGATATCTGGTGATCAAAGGGGGGGCTTGCCTGGTTGCTCTGGCAAGAGAGAGGGGTCGTCAACACCGTAGTCGTACTGGGTAGCAGCGGCGTCGGTCTCAATGTCTAGCGAGAGAAGAGGGGGAAGAAACAATAAATATAATGCAAAAAAATGCATGACGATGCATGACATGACAAAGCATGATTCTAGGTGTGCCCTAACGCGTTACGAGGTGGTACCGGTGAAGGGGAGGAACATCCGGGAAATTATCCCCGGTGTTTCGCGTTTTCGGGCAAAGGAGTTGGAGGGGAAAAGTTGCGTGTTCGCTATGCTAGGGATGCGTGGTGGACAAACGGGTTGCTATCCGGATTCGTCTCATCGTTCTGAGCAACTTTCATGTCGAAAATAATTTAATCCGAGTTATGGTTTATTTTATATTAATTTTTAAAGATTTATCTATTTTCTAGAATTAATTTAATTTTTTAAATCCGAATTATCCAAAACAGTGACTTCTGATGTCAGCATGACGTCATTATTGTGTCAGCGGTCAACTAGTCAGTTGACCTAGTCAAACTGACATGTGGGTCCTACTGTCATTGTCTATGACTAACTAAACTGGTTTAATTAGTTTAGTTAATTGATTAGGTTAGTTAAACACAATTAATTAAGTTAATTAATTAGTTAATTGTTTTATTATTAATTATTATTTTTAATTCTCTTTTTTTTAAACATTTTTGTTTTGGGCATGGGCCCCGTTCGTCATAGGCCCTAGGGGCCTTTGCGGGTGTGCGGGTATCGGGTGCAGCCCGAACGGGCGATGGCCCTCGCAGGGGCGCACCCGACGGGGCGGCTGGCGGGCGCGGGCGCCGGTGCACCGGTGAGCGGGCGACGCGGCAAGGCAAAGGCGGCCGGCGCAAGAAGCAGGCGCCGGCAAGGGTGAGTGGGGCGAGTGGCGTGGGGACGAGGCCGCGGCGAGGCGCGCGGGCACATCAGAGAGGCAGGCGGAGGTGCAGCACCACGGGGACCGGACGCGGTGTGCGCGGCGATGTGCGCAGGCGCGTGAGCAAGGGCAGGGGGGTCGCGGTGGCCAGCGGGGGCGGGGCACGACGGCGAAGCGTGGTGAGCAGAGAAAGGGAGGAGGGGAGGTGGCGGCTCACAGGGGGCCGTAGGGTTTGAGGCAACGGGGCTTGGGGCGGAGGACGGAGACGACGGCGTCGTAGACGGGGAGGCAGTCCGGTGGGGAGGCGTGGTCGAGGCGGCGCCTAGCGCCGGCGATGACGACGGGCGACGTCGTGCTTGGCGATGCGTCGGCGGGGGAGGGTTCTGGCGCAGGAATGGCGACAGAGGTGGGTGTAGGGGAGGGAGAGGCGAGCTCGGGGGAGGAGCAGGGCGTGGCTGGCGGGAGGTGCTGCGGGGTCGAGCGGGATCAGGGGCGACGGGGTCGCGCGGTTTGTTTCCCCTTCCCGATCCAGATCTGGATCGGGGGGGGGGGGGGGGGGGGGGAACGACGGGGGGGGGGGGGGGGGGGGGGGGGGGGGGCGAGGGGAGAACGACGTGGGGAGGGGAGTGGAAGCGAGTGGGGGACGTGGGGTGGCGCTAGGGTTCGGCCCAGTGGGGAGGGGGTTATGCAGGGGGTGACTGGGCCGGCCTGGGGCCCGATGGCCTGCTGGGCCGAGGCCCAGTTGGGGGTCTTTTTTTTTCTTTGTTAGTTTCTTTCTTTTATTTATTTCCCTTTTCTGTTTTAGTTAGTTTAGCTCATTTAGGTATTTTTTAAAATTGTGTTTGCTGCACCATAATTACCCTTGTAATATTCGGCACCCACCGAACATTTTTGTTTCAACTTTTGAAAACTTTTATTGTTGCCATTAATTTTGGTTTTGAACTTGACTTGGTTTGACTCGGTTTCGAACTAACGGTAGATTAGCAATAATAATCGTGGTGACATGGCACCATTAGCATGGAATTACTGTAGCTTGATTACCAGGCGTTACAAAACTCCTCCACTACAAGAAATCTCGTCCCGAGATTTTAGGAGGTAGAAGGAAACAGTGCGGGGTATTCATCACGCAGGCGGTCCTCGCGTTGCCAAGTGGCTTCGTCTTCAGAGTGATTCGACCACTGGATTTTGAGGAACTTGATCGCCTTCTGACTTGTGCGGCGTTCAGCTTGGTCGAGAATGCGGACCGGATGCTCTTTATAGGAGAGGTCCTGTTGCAATTCAAGCACTTCATGATCCACTGCTCGGATTGGATCCTTGAAGCAACGGCGGAGTTGTGACACATGGAACACATCGTGAACCTGAGAAAGGTTCGGCGGAAGCTCCAGTTGATATGCCACTTTTCCACGCCTTTCGAGAATAGTGAAGGGACCGATATAGCGAGGAGCTAGCTTGCCCTTGATCCCGAAGCGGTGAGTACCCTTCATTGGTGTAACTCGAAGATAAGCCTTTTCGCCAGGTTGATAGACCATGTCTTGGTGATGACGGTCATACTGACTTTTCTGACGTGACTGAGCAGTCTTGAGATTCTCGCGAATAATGCGAACTTGTTCTTCGGCCTGTTGGATAATATCCGGACCGAAGAGTGGACGTTCCCCCGTTTCTGACCAGTTCAGAGGGGTTCGACACTTTCGTCCATATAGCACTTCGAAGGGGGAGATCTTCAGACTAGCTTGATAGCTATTATTATAAGAGAACTCGACATATGGAAGAGATTCCTCCCATTTCTTACCGAATGATATTACACAAGCTCGAAGCATGTCTTCGAGAACTTGGTTGACACGTTCAACCTGTCCTTGCGACTGAGGATGAAACGCAGTACTGAACGACAGATGAGTTCCCATAGCTTCTTGGAAACTCGCCCAAAACCTTGAAGTGAATAAGCTGCCACGGTCTGAACTGATAACCAGTGGAATACCGTGAAGTGAAACAATTCTGGCCATGTAGAGAGTAGCAAGCTGACTAGCAGTGATTGTCTCTTTGACCGCCAGAAAATGGGCAACTTTGGAAAGCCGGTCAATGACAACAAGAATAGCATCATTACCTTTCTGCAATTTGGGAAATCCAGTGACGAAGTCCATTTCAACATGGTCCCATTTCCATTCAGGAATAGAGATAGGTTGCAGAGTTCCAGCAGGCCTTTGATGCTCTGCTTTGATTCGGCGACAAACGTCACACTCAGCAACATAACAAGCAATGTCCTGCTTCATATTAGACCACCAGAATCTTTGACGAATATCCTGGTACATCTTTGTACCACCAGGATGGATGGACAGAGGCGTATCATGGGCTTCTTGCATAACCCTTTTAGTCTTATCCAGGTTTTTCTTCGAACATGGTACCACTAGGCGGCCTTTGAAATACAAGGCGCCATCGTCGGCGATAGTGAAGAATGAGGGCTTTCCTTCTGCTAGATGGCGTTTAATCTTATGGACTTCAGAGTCATAACCTTGAATAGTCTTCATACCAGCTTCGAGATCTGGTACGACAGCCAGGGTATTTAGAGAACCCTTAGTAACAACAAGAAGATTCATCTTGCGGAACTCCGGGGGAGGGGGAGCGAGTGCTCCAGGAGGAACAATATGGAGGTTCAGCTTTCTAAATTCCTCGACAAGCGAGGGCTAAACTTGGTGAACCTGGAGGTGGTTGCAGTAAGACTTGCGGCTCAAGGCATCAGCCATTACATTAGCCTTGCCGGGGGTATAAGATATACCCACGTCAAAGTCTGCAACAGTCTCCATCCATCTCTGCTGGCGGAGGTTCAGATCTGGCTGAGTAAACAGATACTTCAGACTTTGGTGGTCGGTGAAGATCTTGCAACAATTACCGAGAAGGTAATGTCGCCACTGCTTTAGTGCATGAATGACAGCAGCAAGCTCGAGGTCGTGAACTGGGTAGTTTTCTTCGTGAGGGCGCAGTTGACGAGAGGCATAAGCAATCACTCTGCGCTCTTGCATTAGGACACAGCCTAATCCTTGACGGGAAGCGTCGCAGTAAATGACGAAGTCCTTCTTAGTATCAGGTGGAGCAAGCACGGGGGCAGAGGTCAACCTGTCTTTGAGCGCCTGAAAACTTTCCTAACACTTGTCTGTCCATTCGAACTTGACACCCTTATGCAACAGATTAGTCAGAGGGCCTGGCAATCTTGGAGAAGTTCTCGACGAATCGACGGCAATAGCTGGCGAGACCGAGAAAACTTCGGACTTGCTTGACATTCTTCGGAGGAGTCCAATCGAGAATAGCCTGAACTCGTTCAGGGTTGACGGCAATACCATCCTTGGAGATGACATGCCCAAGATAGGTTACTTCGGGGAGCCAGAATTCACACTTGGAATACTTAGCATACAGTTGGTGCTCTCGAAGCTTTTCTAGCACCAGACGAAGATGTCCAGCATGTTCTTCCTCGTTCTTGGAAAATACAAGGATATCGTCCAGATAAACCACGACGAACTTGTCGAGGTAATCCATGAATATATAGTTCATTAGACGAGAGAAGGTGGCGGGAGCATTCGTTAAGCCGAATGACATGACGGTGTACTCGTATGATCCATACCGAGTCACGAAGGCGGTTTTTGGGATATACTCTTCATGAACACGGATCTGGTGGTAACCTAGACTCAAATCGAGTTTGGAGAACACTAATGAGCCAGCCAGTTGATCATAAAGATCATTGATCCAAGGAAGAGGATATTTATTCTGAATGGTAGCTTGGTTTATAGGACGGTAGTCTTGGACTAATCGGTTTGTCCCATCCTTTTTCTTAACAAAGAGAGAAGGTGCTCCCCAAGGAGAGAAACTTGGGCGAATGAAACCTTTGACAAGAGATTTGTCGATTTCCTCCTTAAGCTCAATGAGTTCATGCGGCGGCATCTTATAGGGTCGTTTAGCTATAGGGGTGGTGCCGGGTTTCAAGTCGATGATGAATTCGACAACTCTAGCAGGGGGAATCCCTGGAAGTTCTTCTGGGAAGACATCTTGGAATTCATGAACGACGGGAATGTTTTCAATGCCCTCGAGTGGTGCAGCGTTCAATGCATTCAAGGCATAAAGTCGTGCCTCGGCGTTCTGAACTAGATGAGCTTGGTAAGCTATTATTTCGTCAGAAGGGTGTAGCAGATGGACGACCTTAGTGGCGCAAACTATAGAAGCAGTATGCGCTTTCAACCAATCCATTCCCAGAATGAGGTCGATGTTAGACGACTTCAGGATAATGGGAGAGGCATAGAATTCTAGCCCTTCGATTTCCACGGGGACATCGATGCCAACCAGTGAGGTTTGACATTGTCCCACGGGGGTTTTTACCAATACCGAAGTGTTCATCTCCTCACATTTAACGTCATGCTTGTATGCAAAATCTTCTGACATGAATGAATGCGATGCTCCTGAATCGAATAAAACAGATGCAGGTACTGAGTTTACGAGGAGTGTACCCATCACGGTAGCAGGCTGGTCTAGAACTTCATTGAGATCAACATGGTTGGCATGAACACGACCATAAGACTTGGCATTGTTGTTGCGAGGCTGGTTGCTTCCACGACCAGCTGTGGGGAGGGCCAGTTGATTCTGGTTCTGATTGCAATCCCTAGCACGGTGACCTGGCTGACCACACTTGTAGCAGAGACCATTATTGGGAGTGGGAATAGGAGCTTGTGGTGGTGGAGCTGGAAGTCTTGGCTGCCTAGTTGGAGGAGCAGGCAGACGAGGTGCAGCATAGGTCTGCCTTGGGGCAGGTGCATTCGGCTGGTACATGCTGTTGGGAATCCATATCTTGCGCTTCTGCGAAGACGGGCCCGAAGATGAGCCCGTGTCACGGTTGCGCCTGTGAGAGCTCTGGTATTCCTGCAGACCAGTTTCGACATTGATGGCTTTGTTCACCAGAGTGGCGAAATCAGCAAAGTCATGCACTAGAAGTGCGAGCTTGATGTCAGCTTGAAGGCCATCACGGAACTTCTCCTGTCTGCGTGCATCAGTTGCAATGTCCTCTTCAGCATAGCGGGACAAGTCCAGAAACTCCCGCTGATAAGCTTCCACAGTTTTGTTGCCTTGGGTGAGGTTGCGGAACTCACGCTTCTTCCGGTCCATGACTCCCTGAGGAATGAAGCGAGCATGGAAGGCAGCTTGGAAGTCTGGCCAGGTGATGATTGTTCCAGCTAGCAGAGTACGCCTGTGGCTGTCCCACCATTGAGCTGAGGGTCCTTTCAGGAAGAAGGAAGCAAAGGTGACATAGCTGGCAGGGGCTACATCAGCAGACTCCATCTCATAGGTGATGTCACGAAGCCAGTCGTCAGCATCCAGAGGCTGAGTTGAGCTGCGGTACACGGTTGGGTTGAGGCGCATGAAATCCTGCAGAGTCACTTGGGTTGGTTGCTGGTTCATGTTGGGGCGAGGAAACTGAGCCATAATATTCTCCATGAACTGACGATTCAGTTCAAACTGTTGCATCATCCCAGCCATGTACTCAGGCGGTGGTGGGGCGTTGCCACCACGACCACGACCACCTGGTCTAACCATCCTGCTAATATATAACAGGGGTAGTTCAGCATTGAGAAATTTGCAAAGAAAAGAATCATTCATGATGAAACATGCACAACGAAAGCAGCATGATAGATACTACATAGTAGTCGGCATATCTTACAAAAGAGATCATGCATAGAGTTCGTTACACAGAGTTCGGTACACAGGCTAAGACATCATAGGCGGCACACAGGCTTGCGGCGAATGCATCTAACACTAACAAGCAAGTCTACATCAGTCCCATGCGGTACTGCGGAGGTAGGTGTAGCCCGACAGCTGGTAGTGACGCGAAGGGAAGACCTCCACGCGTGTAGCCTGGGGTCCGCGGATACTCTGGCGCAGAACCCGATGCGCAGGTGGCAGGAGAGGACCCAATGCAGGAGAGTAGCCTCCCACATCTGGCCAGCCGACGCCCTGGGGCATCACGGTCCGCGCAGGGTAGATCGCAGAACGCGACAGATCACCAGAGCGGACAGAGGGGTGCAACAGCGTCAGAGCACGATACAGGTGCTGGCGGGTGGTGTACAGCTCGTGGCGAAGAGCTCGGTTAGCTCTATCCAGCCCATCAGCATGCAGAACCAGGTTCTGATGGTAGAAGGGCTCTCGGGTGACAGTGGAGTAGGCAGCAGTGTAGTATCCCTCCGCACCAACATCGGATGCGATAGCAATGTGCCTGAAGGGGGAGGTATCCAACTCCTGATACTCTCCACGAAGACGTGTCAAAGCAGCATAAGCAGCATCGTGGACCGCCATATCGATAGTCACTCCAACACCATGAGCAGTGTGCAGCACGGTAGTGGAGTCATACTCCCGAGAGTAGAGGTGGACGATGGCACGGTACTGCTCCTGGTTGAAGTCCTGATACTCCTCATAGACGGTGTACTCAGGGTGCCAGCGATAACCCAGATAGGTCATCATCTCAACCAACACAACAGGTGATCCTGAGGCACCAATGGCCGTCGTGTGGCGCATGACCTCCCTCGTGGGTTCCATCTGAAAACAAAGATGTTTTCACAGGAGTCAAATGACAATGTGGATAATGTTCAAATACTACTCTAAAGAATAACTAGGGCTTATCCAACTTTGGGGTGAACGTGGTCACGGATCCTAGTGTTAGAGTTAGTAAAATCGTTTAACCCGAGTAGGAGAGAGTTCAAAGTCCCAGAGTAAGGATCGAGGAGTAAAAGAGCCTAATACCACCCAGATGGCGATGTGGGCCCGTAAGGCACACAACCATGTTAGTAAAAGTTTTTGTAATGTCTAGACTCAACTTCGGCCAAGGAGTGTGGAAGGGGGATTCCTACAGGCAGTCGGCTCTGATACCAACTTGTGATGCCCCGATTTGACCGTACACTAATCATGCACGCAAATGTGTACGATCAAGATCAAGGACTCACGGGAATATATCACAACACAACTCTACAAATAAAATAAGTCATACAAGCATCATATTACAAGCCAGGGGCCTCGAGGGCTCGAATACAAGAGCTCAATCATAGACGAGTCAGCGGAAGCAACAATATCTGAGTACAGACATAAGTTAAACAAGTTTGCCTTAAGAAGGCTAGCACAAACTGGGATACAGATCGAAAGAGGCGCAGGCCTCCTGCCTGGGATCCTCCTAACTACTCCTGGTCGTCGTCAGCGGGCAGCATGTAGTAGTAGGCACCTCCGGTGTAGTAGGAGTCATCGTCGACGGTGGCGTCTAGCTCCTGGGCTCCAGCATCTGGTTGCGACAACCAGGTAGAAAGGATAGAGGGAAGAGAAGGAGAAAGCAACCGTGAGTACTCATCCAAAGTACTCGCAAGCAAGGAGCTACACTACATATGTATGCATTGGTATCAACTGGAATAAGGCTATTATATGTGGACTGAACTGCAGAAAGCCGGGATAAGGGGGGATAGCTAGTCCTTTCGAAGACTACGCTTCTGGCAGCCTCGTCTTGCAGCATGTAGAAGAGAGTAGACTGAAGACCTCCAAGTAGCATCGTATAGCATAATCCTAACCGATGATCTTCCCCTCGTCGCCCTGTGAGAGAGCAATCACTGGTTGTATCTGGCACTTGGAAGGGTGTGTTTTATTAAGTATCCGGTTCTATTGTCATAAGGTCAAGGTACAACTCCAAGTCGTCCTGTTACCGAAGATCACGGCTATTCGAATAGATTAACTTCCCTGCAGGGGTGCACCACATATCCCAACACGCTCGATCCCATTTGGCCGGATACACTTTCCTGGGTCATGCCCGGCCTCGGAAGATCAACATGTCGCAGCCCTACCTAGGCACAACAGAGAGGTCAGCACGCCGGTCTAAATCCTATGGCGCAGGGGTCTGGGCCCATCGCCCATTGCACACCTGCACGTTGCCGAAAGCAGAACTAGCCCCCTTAATACAAGAGCAGGCTTACGGTCCAATCCGGCGCGCGCCACTCAGTCGCTGACGTCACGAAGGCTTTGGCTGATACCACGACGTCGAGTGCCCATAACTGTCCCCGTGTAGATGGTTAGTGCGTATAGGCCAGTAGCCAGACTCAGATCAAATACCAAGATCTCGTTAAATGTGTTAAGTATCCGCGAACACCGACCAGGGCCAGGCCCACCTCTCTCCTAGGTGGTCACAACCTGCCCTGTCGCTTCGCCACAAAGATCCACACAGAGGGCCGTTGGGACAAAGGTCCTTTCAGCCCCCAATCCGTGAATCACTCGCGGGTGCTCCACAAGCCGACCCGTCTTTCGTCACCACATGTATCATGTATAAAGTATATAGTATATACCCGTGATCACCTCCCGAGTGATCACGGCCCGATAATATAGCATGGCATACGGACAAGAATGTATGGCCACTGATGATAAACTAGCATCCTATACTAAGCATTAGGATTGCAGGTAAAGGTAACAACAGTAGTAGGAAGGACAGGCTATGCATCAGAATAGGATTAACGGAAAGCAGTAACATGCTACACTGCTCTAATGCAAGCAGTAGAGAAAAGAGTAGGCGATATCTGGTGATCAAAGGGGGGGCTTGCCTGGTTGCTCTGGCAAGAGAGAGGGGTCGTCAACACCGTAGTCGTACTGGGTAGCAGCGGCGTCGGTCTCAATGTCTAGCGAGAGAAGAGGGGGAAGAAACAATAAATATAATGCAAAAAAATGCATGACGATGCATGACATGACAAAGCATGATTCTAGGTGTGCCCTAACGCGTTACGAGGTGGTACCGGTGAAGGGGAGGAACATCCGGGAAATTATCCCCGGTGTTTCGCGTTTTCGGGCAGAGGAGTCGGAGGGGAAAAGTTGTGTGATCGCTATGCTAGGGATGTGTGGCAGACGAACGGGTTGCGTATCCGGATTCATCTCGTCTTTCTGAGCAACTTTCATGTTGAAAATAATTTAATCCGAGTTATGGTTTATTTTATATTAATTTTTAAAGATTTATCTATTTTCTAGAATTAATTTAATTTTTTTAAATCCGAATTATCCAAAACAGTGACTTCTGATGTCAGCATGACGTCATTATTGTGTCAGCGGTCAACTAGTCAGTTGACCTAGTCAAACTGACATGTGGGTCCTACTGTCATTGTCTATGACTAACTAAACTGGTTTAATTAGTTTAGTTAATTGATTAGGTTAGTTAAACACAATTAATTAAGTTAATTAATTCTTTAATTAATTATTTTTTTATTAATTATTATTTTTAATTCTCTTTTTTTTAACATTTTTGTTCTGGGCATGGGCCCCGTTCGTCATAGGCCCTAGGGGCCTTTGCGGGCGTGCGGGTATCGGGTGCAGCCCGAACGGGCGATGACCCTCGCAGGGGCGCACCCGACGGGGCGGCTGGCGGGCGCGGGCGCCGGTGCACCGGCGAGCGGGCGACGTAGCAAGGCAAAGGCGGCCGACGCAAGAAGCAGGCGCCGGCAGGGGTGAGTGGGGCGAGTGGCGAGGGGACGAGGACGCGGCGGGGCGCGCGGGCACATCAGAGAGGCAGGCGGAGGTGCAGCACCACGGGGACCGGACGCGGTGTGCGCGGCGATGTGCGCAGGCGCGCGAGCAAGGGCAGGGGGGTCGCGGTGGCCGGCGGGGGCGGGGCACGACGGCGAGGCATGGTGAGCAGAGAAAGGGAGGAGGGGAGGTGGCGGCTCACAGGGGGCCGTAGGGTTCGAGGCAACGGGGCTTGGGGCGGAGGACGGAGACGACGACATCGTAGACGGGGAGGCAGTCCGGTGGGGAGGCGTGGTCGAGGCGGCGCCTAGCGCCGACGATGACGACGGGCGGCGTCGTGCTTGGCGATGCGTCGGCGGGGGAGGGTTCTGGCGCAGGAATGGCGACAGAGGTGGGTGTAGGGGAGGGAGAGGCGAGCTCGGGGGAGGAGCAGGGCGTGGCTGGCGGGAGGTGCTGCGGGGTCGAGCGGGATCAGGGGCGACGGGGTCGCGCAGTTTGTTTCCCCTTCCCGATCCAGATCTGGATCGTGGGGGGGGGGAGGGGAGAACGACGTGGGGAGGGGAGTGGAAGTGAGTGGGGGACGTGGGGTGGCGCTAGGGTTCGGCCGAGTGGGGAGGGGGTTATGCAGGGGGCGAGTGGGCCGGCCTGGGGCCCGATGGCCTGCTGGGCCGAGGCCCAGTTGGGGGTCTTTTTTTTCTTTGTTAGTTTCTTTCTTTCATTTATTTCCCTTTTCTGTTTTAGTTAGTTTAGCTCATTTAGGTATTTTGTAAAATTGTGTTTGCTGCACCATAATTACCCTTGTAATATTCGGCACCCACCGAACATTTTTGTTTCAACTTTTGAAAACTTTTATTGTTGCCATTAATTTGGGTTTTGAACTTGACTCAGTTTGACTCGGTTTCGAACTAACGGTAGATTAGCAACAGTAATCGTGGTGACGTGGCACCATTAGCATGGAATTACTGTAGCTTGATTACCCGGGCGTTACAATGGAGATGTTGTTCCTTGTTGGAACATGTTTACTTGTTGGGATATCACAATATCTCTTATTTAATTAATGCATCTATATACTTGGTAAAGGGTGGAAGGCTCGGCCTTATGCCTGGTGTTTTGTTCCACTCTTGGCGCCCTAGTTTTCCGTCATATCGGTGTTATGTTCCCGGATTTTGCGTTCCTTACGTGGTTGGGTAATAATGGGAACCCCTTGACAGTTCGCCTTGAATAAAACTCCTCCAGCATGGCCCAACATTGGTTTTACCATTCGCCACCTAGCCTTTTCTTTCCCTTGGGTTCTGCAGACTCAAGGGTCATCTTTATTTTAACCCCCCCGGGTCAGTGCTCCTCTGAGTGTTGGTCCAACTGAGCGATGTCCGAGGCTACCAGGGGTAACTCTGGGTTGGCTTACCCGACGTCTTGCTCATCCGGTGTGCCCTGAGAACGAGATATGTGCAGCTCCTATCGGGATTTGTCGGCACATCTGAGTGGCTTTGCTGGTCTTGTTTTACCATTGTCGAAATGTCTTGTAACCGGGATTCCGAGTCTGATTGGGTCTTCCCGCTAGAAGGAATATCCTTCGTTGACCGTGAGAGCTTGTCATGGGCTAAGTTGGGACCCCCTGCAGGGATTGAACTTTCGAAAGCCGTGCCCGCGGTTATGGGCAGATGGGAATTTGTTAACGTCCGGTTGTAGAAAACCTAAAGTTAACCTTATTTAAAATGCATCAACCGCGTGTGTAACCGTGATGGTCTCTTTCCGGCGGAGTCCGGGAAGTGAGCACGGTGTTGGAGTTATGCTTGACGTAGGTTGTTTTAGGATCACTTCTTGATCATACTTTCTTGAACGTGCTTTGCCTTCTCTTCTCGCTCTCATTTGCGTATGTTAGCCACCATATATGCTAGTCGCTTTCTTCAGCTCCACCTCATACCTTTACCTTACCCATAAGCTTAAATAGTCTTGATCGCGAGGGTGCGAGATTGCTGAGTCCCCGTGACTCACAGATACTTCCAAAACCAGCTTGCAGGTGCCGATGAGTCCGTGTAGATGATGCAACCAAGCTCAGGAGGAGCTCGATGAAGATCTTATCCTTTGTGTTGTTTCGTTCTAGTTGATCAGTAGTGGAGCCCAGTTGGGGTCGATCGGGGACCTTGTCGCTTTTGGGGTTTTTCTTTTATTTTGGTTCCGTAGTCGGACCTTGAGTGTATTTGGATGTTGTAATGCTTTATTCATGTATTTGTGTGAAGTGGCGATTGTAAGCCAACTATGTATCTCTTTCCCTTATGTATTACATGGGTTGTGTGAATATTACCTCACTTGCGACATTGCTTTCAATGCGGTTATGCCTCTAAGTCGTGCTTCGACACGTGGGAGATATAGCCGCATCGAGGGCGTTACATCCTAATCTCGATCTATGCCAACCCACAAACACCTTCGGAGATACCTGTAGAGCATCTTTATAATGACCCAATTAAATTGTGGCGTTTGATAGCACACAAGGTATTGTTTCCGTATCCAGGAGTTGCATAATCTCATAGTCGATGGAATATGTATCTGACATGAAGAAAGCAATAGCAATAAAACTGAACGATCAATATGCTAAGCTAACGGATGGGTCTTTTCCATCACATCATTCTCCTAATGATGCGATACCATTATCAAATGACAACTCATGTCCATGATTATGAAACCTTAACCATCTTTAATGAACGAGCTAGTCAAGTAGAGGCTCACTAGGGACTCAGTGTTTTGTTTATGTATTCACACATGTATCAATGTTTCCGATCAATACAATTCTAGCATGAATAATAAACATTTATCATGAATAAGGAAATATAAAATAACAACTTTATTATTGCCTCTAGGGCATATTTCCTTCAGTTTTCACTAGAGGCTTCTCTCTCATAATAATAGCATATGGTGGGTAGACAAATTATTGTTGGGCAATTGATAGAAAAGCGCATAGTTATGATGTTATTCATGACAATGATCATGTATATACACATTATGCCCATGACAAGTAGACCAAAACGATTTTGCATCTACTATTATTACTCCACTTCGATAGTGCTTCTATGCTTGCCTCCTATTAATTATGTTCATGAAAAATAGGGTAATGCATGAAGTATGATGATATAATGTAGACGGAATAAAACCAAGCAATATGATTGAACCCCGTCGTTTTACCCTTAATGGCAACAATACAAATACGTGTCTTGCTACCCCTTCTGTCATGAGGTGAGGAAACCGCAAGATTGAACCCATCACAAAGCACCTCTCCCACTAAAGATAAATCAATCTAGTTGGCCAAACCAAACAGATAGATCGGAGAGAAATACAAAGCTATAACAATCATGCATAATAATGTTCAGAAAAGACTCAATTACTTTCAATGCATAATCTGATCAGAAACCCACAATTCATTGGACCCAACAAACACACCACAAAAGAAGATTACATCGAATAGAACTCCATGGAGCAAATGTGTCCGATGATTCGTAATCATATGACTCTAAAATCCATCATTATGGAATTTCTCCATGCGGTTTTCTCCAATGTGACTAAATGCAGTACCACACATATGTGGTATCCTTTTAGTCTTGCGACATTTAGCGAGAGTGTTATGGATGTTCAATTTTATCATGAATATTCATAACTTAAATCCTATTCACAATAGGAGTATGGCCCTTTTGTTCATTCCAAATTGAAAATTTAGGATGTTACAAACCTAACCACCTTAATATGAATCTCGCCCTCAAGATTTGGGTTGGCTAGCAAATAGGTGCGGGTGGTCTCGATGGAGGTCTTCTTGTTTCGAGGTGGCTTCCTCCTCGGAGTGGTGGCTCCACAGAACCTTGCAAAACTTCATGATCTTGCTGCGGGTAACTCTGTTTGCAGTCTCAAGAATCCTGACGGGTTTTTCCTCATACATCAGATCACTGTCAAGCTGTATGGGCTCTAGGGCATTGTGTCTCTCAAAGGAATATCGGCCATGTCAGCATGGCATTTCTTCATCTAGGAAACGTGAAAGACATGGTGAACTCCTGACAATCCTTCCGGCAATTCAAGCTTGTATGCAACTTCTCCTCTGCATTCAAGAATTTTGTATGGGCCTATGTATCTGGGTGCTAATTTTCCTTTAACAGCAAACCTCTTGATTCCTTGAAGTGGAGACACATGGAGATATGCTCAGTCTCCCACTTTGTATGCTACCTCCTTGCATTTACTGCCGACATAACTCTTCTGTCTCGTCTGGGCTATCTTGAGTCTGGCACGAATCAACTTGACCTTCTCTTTGGAGTCTTTGATAAGATTGGGACCCAAAAGTTTTCGGTCTCCAACACCATCCCACAACAATGGTGTTCAACATCTCCTTCCATATAGAGCCTCAAAATGGGCCATCTTCAGACTATTTTGATAACTTTTGTCGTATGAGAAATTCGCGCAGGGAAAATTATCATCCCAGCTAGCTCCATAGTCTAGCACGCAAGCTCTCAAAATGTCCTCTAGAATCTGATTGACTCTCTCAGTCTGTCCATCTAACCGCGGATGAAAAGCCACACTGAACTCCAGCCTCGTACCCAAAGTTTCATGTAGCTGATTCCAAAACTTTGAGGTAAATTGGGTTCCTCTATCTGACATGATACTCCTTAGAACTCCAGATAGACATATAGTCCTGGTCATGTATATCTTGGCTAACTTAGAACTGGTATATGTGGTCTTCACGGGAATGAAGTGAGCTTCCCTGGTCAAGTGATCAACCACTACCCAGATAGAATCATAACCTGAACGAGTCCTGGGTAACCCTGTGATAAAATCCATCCCAATTTTTCCCATTTCCACTCGGGTATCGGCAAATGTTGGAGTAACCCTGCTGGCTTCTGATGTTCTGCCTTTACTCGCTGACAAACATCACATACTCCTACGTACTCGACCATATCCTTCTTCATACCTGACCACCAAAAACTTTCCTTCAAGTCTAGATACATCTTGGTGTTGAGTGGGTGTATTGAGTAGGGTGAATCATGAGCCTCTTGCAGAATTAACTTCCCGACCTCTAGGTCATTGGGCACATAGATAGGATCCTGAAACCATATAGTTCCATGTTCATCGTCATGAAAACCTTTAGCTTTTCCTTTACTCATATTTTCCTTTATATTCGCAATTTCCTTTTCTGACTTATGGGATTCCCTAATTCTTTAGGTCAATATGGACAAAATCTCCAGTGTGGCAACATATCCTCTCGGAACTATCTCCAAGCGAAGGTCTCTGAGATCGTCGGCTAACTCCTGGGGTAATCCTCCTGCTATGAGGGTGTTCACATAACTATTACGGCTCAAGGCACCTGCTACAACATTTGCTTTCCCTAGGTGATAATGCAATCTCATGTCATAATCCTTGATCAAATCTAGCCATCTCCTCTGTTTGAGGTTCAATTCCTTCTGCGTGAAAATGTACTTTAAGCTCTTCCTTGTTGCCATTAAGGGTAAAACGATGGGGTTTTTAATTCATATTAGTTGAGTTTACTTTTTCTACATCATGTCATCTTGCTTAACACATTACTCTGGTTTTATTAACTTAATACCCTAGATCCATGCTGGATAGCGGTCGATGGGTGGAGTAGTAGTAGTAGATGCAGGCAGGAGTCGGTCTACTTGTCTCAGACGTGATGCCTATATACATGTGACGCCCCCGATTTGACCGTACACTAATCATACACGCAAACGTGTACAATCAAGATCAGGGACTCACGGGAAGATATCACAACACAACTCTACAAATAAAATAAGCCATACAAGCATCATATTACAAGCCAGGGGCCTCGAGGGCTTGAATACAAGAGCTCGATTATAGACGAGTCAGCGGAAGCAACAATATCAGAGTACAGACATAAGTTAAACAAGTTTGCCTTAAGAAGGCTAGCACAAACTGAGATACAGATCGAAAGAGGCGCAAGCCTCCTGCCTGGGATCCACCTAAACTACTCCTGGTCGTCGTCAGTGGGCTGCACGTAGTAGTAGGCACCTCCCGAGTAGTAGTAGTCGTCGTCGACGGTGGCGTCTGGCTCCTGGGCTCCAACGTCTGGTCGCAACAATCGGGTATAGGAAAGGGGAAAAGGGGGAGAAAAGCAACCGTGAGTACTCATCCAAAGTACTCGCAAGCAAGGAGCTACACTACAATTGTATGCATTGGTATCAAATGGAAAAGGGGGTATCATATGTGGACTGAACAACAGAATGCCGAAATAAGAGGGGAATAGCTAGTCCTGTCGAAGACTACGCTTCTGGTAACCTCCATCTTGCAGCAGGAGAAGAGAATAGACTCAAGTCCTCCAAGTAGCATCGCATAGCATAATCCTACCCGGCGATCCTCTCCTCGTCGCCCTGTGAGAGAGCGATCACCGGTTGTATCTGGCACTTGGAAGGGTGTGTTTTATTAAGTATCCGGTTCTAGTTGTCATAAGGTCAAGGTACAACTCCAAGTCGTCCTATTACCGAAGATCACGACTATTCGAATAGATTAACTTCCCTGCAGGGGTGCACCAGATAACCCAACACGCTCGATCCCATTTGGCCGGACACACTTTCCTGGGTCATGCCCGGCCTCGGAAGATCAACACGTCGCAGCCCTACCTAGGCACAATAGAGAGGTCAGCACGCCGGTCTAAATCCTATGGCGCAGGGGTCTTGGCCCATCGCCCTTTGCACACCTACACGTTGCGAACGCGGCTGGAAGCAAACCTAGCCTAGCAGGCGTTCCAGTCCAATCCAGCGCGCGCGGCTCAGTCACTGACGTCACGAAGGCTTCGGCTGATACCACGACGTCGAGTGCCCATAACTGTCCCCGCGTAGATGGTTAGTGCATATAGGCCAGTAGCCAGACTCAGATCAAATACCAAGATCTCGTTAAGCGTGTTAAGTATCCGCGAACGCCGACCAGGGCTAGTCCCACCTCTCTCCTAGGTGGTCTCTACCTGCCCTGTCACTTCGCCACAAAGATCCACTCAGAGGGCCGTCGGGACAAACGTCCTTTCAGCCCCCAATCCGTGAATCACTCGCGGGTGCTCCACAAGCCGACCCGTCTTTAGTCACCACATGTATCATGTATAAAGTATAAAGTATATACCCGTGATCACCTCCCGAGTGATCACGGCCCGATAGTATAGCACAACAAACGGACAAGAATGTAGGGCCACTAATGGAAAACTAGCATCCTATACTAGGCATGTAGGATTCCAGGTAAAGGTAACAACAGTAGTAGCAAGGACAGGCTATGCATCAGGATAGGATAACAAAAAGTAGTAACATGTTACACTACTCTAAGGCGATATCTGGTGATCAAGGGGGGGGGGCTTGCCTGGTTGGTCTGGCAAGAGAGAGGGGTCGTCAACACCATAGTCGTACTGGGTAGCAGCGGCGTCGGTCTCGATGTCTAGCGAGTGAAGAGGGGGAGGAAACAATAAATATAATGCAAACAAATGCTAGGCGTGCCCTAACGCGGTACGAGGTGGTACCGGTGAAGGGGGAAAACATCTGGGGAGTATCCCCGGTGTTTCGCGTTTTCGGGCAGAGGAGCCGGAGGGGGAAAGTTGCGTGTTCGCTATGCTAGGGATGCGTGGCGGACGAACGGGTTGCGTATCCGGGTTCGTCTCGTCGTTTTGAGCAACTTTCATGTACAAAGTTTTTCCATCCGAGTTACGGTTTATTTTATATTAAGTTTAAAAGATTTAAATCATTTTTAGGATTTATTTAATTATTTAAATGAACATTATCCATAATAGTAAATGATGACGTCAGCATGACATCATGCTGACGTCAGTAGTCAACTGTGTAGTTGACTGGGTCAACTACGTGTGGGTCCCGCATGTCATACACTAATTAGTTTAATTTGGGTTTAGGTAATCTAATTACTGTTTATTTAAACTAACTAATTAATTAGATTAATTAAACATGATTAATTAACTTATTTATTTATTTATATTTATTATTATTATTATTCTTTTTTTTCATTTTTGTTCACAGGGGGGCCGTTCGTCTGTGGCCCGGAGGCCTATCGGCCGGGCACTGGCGAAGCCGCAACCCGATGTGGCGCAGCGGCCGCCCGCACGCTGCTTCAGGCGCGGCCAGCGGGGGGGAGGGGAGCCACGGCAAGCCGGGGCGCACGCTCACCGGCGGGCGGTGGTGGCCAGAGGAGCAGCGGTGCGCGGGGCAGAGCGGGCCGACGCGAGCGGCGGCTATGCCTAGAACAGGTGAAGCGGGACGCGGGGGTGGGGAGGCGGCGAAGCAGGAGCAGCAGGGCGCACGAGCGGCAAAGGGACGCAGCGGCACGACGCGACGCAGGCGGGACAAGCACTACAAGCGCGGGGGCAAAGGGGGCGTGGGCGCGGCCTCAAGTGGGTGAGCGTGTGCGGGCGCGAGTCCAACGGCGCGAGGGGCAGGGCCGTCGCAGGTGCGACGATCTATGGCGCGGACTGAGCGGCGGGAGCGGGGTCGACGCGTGGTGACTGGACTGGAGGAAAGAAGGGTTAGAGGAGGGCCTCACATGCGGCGTCGATGCACGGGGCAGCGAGGCTCATAGGAGCCAAGTCGAGGGGGAAGTTGAGGACGGGCGATGACGGTGGGGCGGTCCGGCAACGGGGAGGGGCTCCGCGCGACGGCGGCGTCGAGGCAGAGGAGCTCCGGTGGGGTTGCCCCGACGAAAGGCGACGGTGTTGCTGGAGATTCGACGAAGGTGCGACAGCGGCCGCAGGGGAGGGGACGACGCGAGCGTCTTGGCGGTGGCGGAGTCCGGCGACGGGGTCGGGTGCTGGCGATGTGGGGCGATGGGGTCGGGGCGCTTGCTCGATCCAGATGGGGCGAAAAGGGGGGATCGTGGGGGTGGGGTGCGAGTGGGGAGGTGTAGCAGTTAGGGTTTGCTGGGAGGGGGGTCTAGTAGGCCAGGGGCGCGCGGGGGTGGGCCGTGAGGCCGCTCGGCCACACGGCCAACTGGGCCAAGGCCCAGTCGGGGGGGGGGGGGTTGTTTTTCTATCTTAGTTTTTGTTTTTATTTAATTTCTTTTTCCTGTTTTCTTTTACATCCTAGTTTACTTTTGTTTTATATAAAATACAAAGGTTCTACCTAATTTAGTATTAGTAGTTAATGCCACTGCCACAAATATTTTGGCACATTAAATAAAGTAGTTTGTATTTGTTTATTATTTTAAGAGCATTAAAAAAATAGTGTTGTCGTTGTTTTACATACTATAGTGCACTTAAATACTTTACAGAAGTGTGGTTTCATCACCAATATTTAGTATGGATTATTTGCCACAAATCAAACATTTTAGTTTTAATATTTGAAAACTTTTATTGTTTGCTTGATTTTGAATTTTGAATTCGAACCGGGTTCGAACTAACGCGGGTTTATCAACAATAACCGAGGTGACGTGGCATCATTAGCAGGGAATTACTGTAGTCTAATTATCCGGGCGTCACAATTCTCCTCCACTACAAGAAATCTCGTCCCGAGATTTAGGAGGTAGAGAGGGGGGGAGGTCTAGTTACGAAATTCTAATAGATCTTCTCGGCCTTGGTTGCTCTTCTCGAAGAGATCGATCCATTACATTGACGTCTTCATTTCTTTGCTTCAGGTCATCATGATGATGTCGGCATCCTTTCTTCGAGAACTCCATCGTACTTACGAATAGGAAAGGGGCAGCCTGACAATGTTAGAACGCTACCAGGGGTAATCATTGAAGGTTATCCCACGAATGAACATTTGAGTATCTCTCGAGTTGAACGAATAAAACATGTCGAGAGCAAAATAATATGGTACAATAAGAAGTTTCAAACGGGTAGAAACGGGTAGACAATCGTTCGATGACTAACACAAGGTGTGAAAGGGGTACAGAGTAATGAGAATAAGTATTACGTCTGATACCAGAATAGATCACTAGGAAGGTGGTTCGCGAATTACACACGAAGCCTAGCATGAGGAATAACCCTGGAAACAGGGGGTGTACACGAGGGTCAGGTTTCGATCCTGGGAACTGTGGGTTATGGGCCCACCATGTGGTAAAAAGTAGGAAGGTCGGTGACATCTTGTACGATCATGTAAGCCAGGCATGTCAGAGGATAGTCTGTCGGTTATGTCGGCAACAACATCGGTACCAAGGGCGAGGGACGAAGAGAACCATTTTCCTGCTCGTTAAACGAGGCGGACCAATAGGCAAAGTTCTCGTCCATCGGTGGTTACCGAAATGCCATCAGCAAATGCAACAGGGTCTTACTGACACGGTTGTACACCAAGGTGTCTACATAAGCAGGAGAAAATTACTTCTTAGATCATATAGATCACCAGAAAGGTTAAACAAGACAACGAAAGGGAAAATGTGGTTATCAGATTAAACAGGACAATGGAAAGGAAAAGGTGTTTAAACACATATTTCAAGGGTATATCCTTCCCAAGGACAAGCAGAGAATGATATCCATGGCAGGATATAATGTAGAAAACTCTTTAGGTAAGGTGAGAGAATTTTCATGACTTTACCCATACAACGGTGTTTGGATAGTTGAGCAGGAAACATTTAGCATTGGGCTTCAAATGTTCCGGCTGAAAATTGGAGTACCATAGACATGCTTCGAGATAGCGTTGACATGGTCAACAGGTGAAGATCAGACCTCGGGAACAAAAAGGATCCATCAAGAACAACTTATAACATAAGTCTTACAATTTCCTCACGAAAGAATGGATAACCTTGCTAAAAGGAAACTATAACAATAGGTCCTCCGGCCAGTTGTGATGGGCATGACATCACCTTACCGGGTCATATAAAGACCAATCTTATAACTCTGGAAATATGATCCAACCATCATATCTGACCGATATTCAGATCTGATTGGTGTCAGGATACCTCAGACTCAGGATGTCTGAGAAGAAAAGGTGCAACAAAAATTGACGGGATGACATTATTGACACAAGAGATGGTAATACTCCAAGGTAAAGAAGAACAATTGTTGGATAGCATGGATCTCAAGGTATAACACAAAACACTAACAAGTTTGTGTTGAACGGAAGGCAATAAAGTGGTCGATGATAACACAATCATCGAGGGGCAAGGATGGTATTTCCCATCATGAATTCGATTCAGACTTGGAGGAAGGCATATCATTCTTGGTGATGATCACGACACATTTGTCGAGAGTTTTCCTGAAGATGTAATCAATCGGCGATGACATCAAGTCAAATGAATGATGGAGCGAAAGGTTATTGGAACCATGGTTACAACACAAACTCGAAATCAAGCTTGTTGTTTGAGGTGAAAGGGCATGACGAGGAAGATCGACGTAAGCTTAGCTATCGTCGCAAATTGTGCTCCCGGAAGAAGGACCAGATAGTACAGTTAAAATTAGCACTATCATGATATATCCGAGCAGGCTAGGAATGACGTGATCGAGTTCAAACTCATAAGTAAAGAAGATTACTAATAGTTGTTTAATCACGACGCGGACTCGATTCAGTTACCGATTTCCTTGAGTGTTTAATAACTCAGGGCCCGTGAAAAATTGGAATCAGTGAGAATGTAGCACTTGATGGAGAACTCATAAGAAGTTATGCAGTTCCATGATAATCTTGAGATACCAGGGGGGTAATACTCGACGACAAATCAAAGTAGAGGTTGGACTAGGGTAATGCTCTACAGAAGACAAGTGCTTAAACTTGCACGAGAAATGGTATTTAAAGGAGAACATGTTCGGAATCCACAATCATAAAGGATCGAACCACGGATACAAGATGTACTTATAATCAAGGGGGTAATTATTTTTACGAGCAGCTTCCATGATAAGTTATACATCGTGTCCATGGGCATGAACGCAAAGTTCAAGGTCGACTCCCACTTCTCCAATGCATAAACTTTCATTCACTTCTCTTTTTCGAAGAAATTGTAGTGTTGAATTATTTGGCAAAATACCAGACGAGTATGACTCGTGAAAACTTTCGAGTTCAGACATAATATGGAAGGCATAGGTTCAACCCGTCGAGGAATCTTAGGAGCATATACCACAATTTCAGGAATAAATAACACAAGCTCGATAGTAGAGCATGCTGGAGAAAGCAGAGGATACAATTTACCAAAGGCATTATGTATCCGAGGAAAGGCTCACAAGCTTATAGAATATGAAGGACGATGGCGGATAAAATCCATCAAAGGATCTGGTGGTCCACAAGGGGTCTGATGTGAGCATCGATACTCAACTAGAGGAAGAAGGAATGCAAGGAGATCAGTTTATGGAAACAACTGACTAACTCAAAGTTCAAATGCAAAGGAATTATCAATTCCAAGACAAGGGATCAGAAGCAATGCTCTGATTAGGGATGGATAAGTTGAATAGCCTTAGGGGTACAATCGATGGCAAAATTTGATTGGTCGAGATCCAGCTCATATTTAAAATGACATTTGAGTCGGAAGGACGAAATGAAGGATCTGATTAAGGATTGCATGCCTTCGCAACATATTGTATCAATGGGCTCAAAATGATAGTGGCAAAGGATGCCAATAAGATTACTAACCTTATGGGATTAACCATAATGCAAGCAAGCAAGAATTTCAAGAGCAGTAAGCTGCTGAGGATTTTCGAAAGATCAAATAGTATTTCGAAGACTTTGGTGAAACACATGAACAACCGGGTAGAAACAAATCCTCAGTGTGTGTGAGGATTAATTTGTAGGTGTATTCAGGTGACAAGGATCTGCAAGGCAGTAGGCACAAGGATTCTCGGAACAACAACGAGTATTTCAGGGTATCTTGTAATAACAAGAGCAACTGGGGACTAAGGTAAGAATGGCAAGTGCATGTAGTTATCTATAGGGGTTGATGGTGGAAGGGAGTTGCAAACGCAATGAGCACAAGTTCTCGCGATAACCTTAGAGAGTATCCTATGAATCTTCTGGTGCAGCAGGCGATCATCTGTAATAAGGGGCTCTCCGGAAGGAAGTAATTACGAGAACCTAAAGTTAGCATTAGCAAAATCATTTAACCCGAATAGGGGAGATATTAGAGTCCCAGAGTATAGGTCGAGGAATAAAAGATCCTAATACCACCTAAATGGCAACGTGGGCCCGTAAGGCACACAACCATGTTAGTAAAAGTTTTTCACTGCCTAGACTCAACTTCGGCCAAGGAGTGTGGAAGGGGGATTCCTACAGGCAGTCGGCTCTGATACCAACTTGTGATGCCCCCGATTTGACCGTACACTAATCATACACGCAAACGTGTACGATCAAGATCAGGGACTCACGGGAAGATATCACAACACAACTCTACAAATAAAATAAGTCATACAAGCATCATATTACAAGCCAGGGGCCTCGAGGGCTCGAATACAAGAGTTCGATCATAGACGAGTCAGCGGAAGTGTCGGAGAAATGGGCCACGGGTAGGCTAACCCGAGCCCCAGAACCTTTCAAGACGTCGGGGCAGGCTGCGCCCCTCAAGACCCCAGGACGAAGAGCCGCCTTCTGAGAAGTCGGCGGCAAGACGACCGACTGCCCACTCGCGGCCGAGTCCCGGGGATGACTTCAGGGTAAGCCGACTCCTGACTGGCGACTTCTAGAGAAGCCGGCCTTGGGGAGTCGGCCCACGACTCCAGCAAAACCCCATGTCCTCATCAAGAGGGACAGGACAGGGGAGTGGCTACAGTGAAGACTGCTCCCACCCGTTTCTAGAGGCAGGCATGGCTACAGTACGCCGTACTCGCGGAGATCTCCGTGCGGCGTGGCACTGTTGCCATGCCAGCCCTGCATCAGCACCGGTGGACCAAATCCTGCGCCCACGACGGCTTGTCCGTACGGCCTTGGGGCAACGGGTCCCACCAGCCCACGGGACCCATGGAGACGGCAAGTGCGCCACCAGTCGGACTCGTTGGGAGTCGGCCCCTGGGAGTCGGCCAGCTCTTCCCCCGGGGCCCACGCACCATTAACCAGATGTGATGGGGAGTGGCAATAGTGATCGCCTGCCAGGCGGCGGGGCTGTTGCCACGACTCCATGACGAAGCCCACGTCATTAGAAGCACGGCTACAGTAATCAGCAGCCGGCAAGACCCGCCCGCAGCGGACGCGGCCTGTCAGCTCTGTACCTGGCCAGTCGGCAGGGCCCACCAGTCGGCGGGCCCCAGCAGTCGGTGGAGAAGACGGAGGCCGGAGGCACTAATGGCTGGGCCCGTGTCCAGCCGGATTACCATTGTACCCCTGGGGGGTAGGCCTATATAAACCCCCAGGGCAACCATGCAAAGGGTTGGAACCTATTAGCTTTAGGCCAGATCATATAGGAGGGAGAGAGCTAGCCTTGCCCTCTCCTACCTCCAAGAAACAGCTCAAGGAGCAATCATGTAAACATTTTGCCATAGTGATCATGCGGAGACCCCGTAGAGCAGCAGTAGGGGTATTATCTCCCCGGAGAGCCCTGAAGCTGGGTAAGATTCGCCGGCGTGCATGTCTACGCCTCATCCCATTTCCAGGCACCGGCGATGTTCTACTTGCCCCCACCATGATAAGCCATCCTTTGGCATATGTCGCACCCAACCCCCGACATTTGGCGCCCACCGTGGGGCCTGGTGCACCGCCGTCCGGAGACCTGTTCTGGACGGGAACCCTTTTCCTCCTTAGCGAGCGCAGCTAGCCAGGCACGCCAGACGGAGTTTGCGCCGACGCATTGCGCGGCATTGAGATCGCGTACGCAGCCAGCTGCCTCGCCGAACTTGTCGGCGAGGTTCGCCTCTCCGACGAACCTGCATCCAACGCAGGCACGGGCGGCTCCGAGAGCCTCCTCGCGGGCCTCCTCGATCAACTCCACGTCTCCAGCGAGCCTGCCATGGACTTGGAGTCTGTAGGCTCCACCGACCCGATGCTGGTCGACTCCGACACCGCATCGCTCGACGCGTTCCCCACTAATGTGGTGGTCTGTGACGAACCTCTCCCTCGCGCGGAGAGCGACGGGAGCACCGTCACCGAGGTGCTCGTCATCAGTCATGACGAGTCTCCCGGCGGAGGAGCACATGACCCACTCGGCGCGGCGCTACTAGACCTGACTGCGCCCATTCCGGAAGACGTTGACGCAGAAACGTTGGAGGCGCGCCGCCTTCAGCTCGTCAAAGGCGCGAAGAAGCTGGCCAGCATGAGACGCTTGTCGGAAGCCTACCAGCGAGAGATGGATCGCGCTGTCGGCGGCTCGCCGGCCCCGGCAGGGCCCAGCCGCCTTGGCGCGGTCCAGCAGCGCGGCATAGCCATCGCCAATCTGTTCGGGGCAAGTCACCCTGTGTATGCTACACCAGCGGAGAACATCCGAGCCGCCCAGGCGGCGGCGGACGAGCTGGACAATTTCGAGGGCGAAGAGCGCCGCCTGATGATGGAGCGAGTCCAGCGGCTCCTCGACGCGGCTGCCGCGCAGAACGAGGCCGGCTGCCGCACAGAGGCGCCGCAGCGGCAAAACGACGACCTTCGCCGAGATCAAGGTGCGACGTCTCGGACGCCGACTGGCGGTGCCCGAGGAAGAAGAGACAAGGATCCGGCTGTCAGCCACAGTCGGACTCACATTACCATAGAGCGCGACCGAGACGGCCGCCCGAGAGTAGTGGAACGACGGGACAATTGCCCGCCTCCCCCTCCCCGCAAGGAAAGGCGAGTCTCCACGCCGCCTATTGACCACCCGACTCTCGGTGACCGCCTTGGCCGCCGAGAGGGAGTCGGAGAAAACGACGCCCGCCATCGGATCGACCGACTTCACCGATCCCTGGCGCTGGAAGAAGAAGATGAGTTGGGTCCGCCTTGTTTCGGGCCCCGCATTCGAGACGAGCCCTGTCCCAAAGGGTTCACGCTCCCAAGAGACACGCCCAAATATACCGGCTCGGTGAAGCCGGAAGACTGGCTAGTCGACTACTCCATGGTTGTCAGCATAGCAAACGGCAACAAGCGTGTCGCCGTAAAGTACGTTCCGCTCATGCTCCAGGGCACGGCCCGGACCTGGCTGAACAGCCTGAAGCCCCGCAGCATCAACAGCTGGGTCGACTTCACTGAAGCATTCGTCCGCAACTTCACCAACACGTACAAGCGTCCTCCCAAGCCTCGTCAGCTCTCCTTGTGCATGCAAGGTCCCGACGAGTCGACTCGCGGCTACCTCACGCGTTGGGCCAAGCTTTGGAACTCCTGTGAGGGCGTGCACGAGGTGCAGGCTATCGAGTACTTCACTGCCGGGTGCAGAGAAGGCACCCTCCTCAAGCACAAGCTCCTCTGCGACGAGCCAGAAACCCTCGACGAGCTGCAAGAACTCCGGCGGGAGATGCCAGTCGGCGACAACAGCAGGGCAACCACAAGCGCAAGGCCCCACAGCCGGCTTCCAGCACCCGGCAGGTCGCAACAGTTGAAGCCCAGCAGCCGGATGGGCAGCCCCCGCCCAAGTGACAGAAAGGCGGCAAGCCCAACTGGTTGCCGGCCTTCTCCTACGAGCAGACTCTGGATGGACCTTGCAAGTTCCATAGCGGCGCGAAGCCGTCAAATCACACTACCCGGAAGTGCCACTGGCTCACCAGGATCGCCAAGGGAGACGGCCTCCTACCTCCCCCGCCTGCTGGGCAGCCGCCGCCGCCTCCACCCCGGCAGCCGGCTGTCAGGCCAGTCGGCGCAGTACAAGACGAATACCCCGAAGAACACAGAGCCTACGTGGTGTTTACTAGTATGGCTGACGATCGACGTAGCAGGCGGCTGCAGCGACAAGAAGTGAATGCTGTAGCATCAGAGACGCCAGAGTTCATGCACTGGTCCGAGAAGCCAATCAGCTGGAGCAGGGCTGACCACCTAGAAGTGACGCCGAGTCCGGGCTCCTATGCCTTGTTCTTGGATGCCACCTTTGCTACGGATAGATGAGCCGCGCATTTCTCACGAGTTCTGATAGACGGAGGCAGCAACATCAACATCCTGTACAAAGACACCATGGAGAAGTTAGGAATCAAGCAAAGACAGCTTCAGAACAGCCGGACTGTGTTCCACGGCATTGTTCCTGGGCTTTCCTACTCACCAATCGGCAAGATCCTGATGGACGTCCTCTTTGGAGACAAAGATCACTTCCGCCGAGAGTCAGTTTGGTTTGAGGTGGTGGACCTTGAGAGCCCATACCATGCGCTACTCGGCCGACCCGCCTTGGCCAAGTTCATGGCGGTCCCCCACTACGCCTACCTCAAGATGAAGATGCCCAGTTCCAGGCAGATTCTGACTGTAGCCGGCGACTACCGGAAGTCGTCTGCCTGTGCGGCTGAGAGCAGTCGGCTAGCCGAGTCCCTGGTGATCGCGGCCGAGAAGCGGCTCCTTGAGCGAGTTGTGGCGATGGTCGGCAAGCAGCCAGAGGTATCGCCCAACCCAAAGGAGTCGGAGGTTGAGGGCTCGTTCAAGCCGGCCAAGGAGACAAAGAAGATACCCCTGGATCCGGAGCACCCGGAGAGGTACGCTGTCGTAGGCGCAAACCTCGACAGCAAATAGGAAGGCGAGCTCATCGATTTCCTCCATGAGAATCGGGACATCTTCGCATGGTCCCCCAAAGACATGCCAGGTGTACTGACGGAATTCGCCGATCACAAGTTACATGTCCGATCTGATGCAAAGCCGGTCAGGCAGCCCCTGCGCCGCCTATCAGAAGAGAAGAGAAGAGTTGTCGGAGAAGAGATAGCCCGACTCCTAGCAGCCGGCTTCATTATGGAAGTATTCTTTCCGGAGTGGCTAGCCAATCTGGTCCTGGTACTGAAGAAGAACAAGCAGTGGCGAATGTGTATTGACTACACGAGCCTCAACAAAGCCTACCCCAAGGACCCGTTTTCCCTACCAAGAATTGATCAAGTGAAAGACTCCACCGCCGGATGCGAGCTGTTGAGTTTTCTGGATGCATATTCAGGATATCACCAGATCAAGATGAACCAGGCTGACAGACTGAAGACCGCCTTCATCACGCCATTTGGAGCCTTCTGCTACCTCACCACGAAGTTCGGCTTGAGGAATGCCGGCGCCACCTTTCAGCGTTGCATGCAGAAGTGCCTCCTCAAGCAGCTCGGCAGGAACGCCCACGTCTACGTGGACGACATGGTGGTGAAGACGAAAAGGCGTGGAACACTGCTGGAAGACCTCAAGGAGACCTTTGAGAACCTGTGCCGATTCCAGATCAAGCTCAACCCCAAGAAGTGTGTCTTCGGAGTACCAGCCGGCCAGCTCCTTGGCTTCCTGGTCTCTAAATGCGGCATAGAATGCAACCCTGTAAAGATCAAGGCCATTGAGAGAATGAAGGTACCCAGCCGACTGCTGGATGTGCAAAAGTTCACTGGCTGCTTGGCGTCCATCAGCCGATTCATCAGTCGGCTGGGCGAGAAAGCTCTCCCCTTATACCAACTCATGAAGAAGACCACTTTTTTCGAATGGAACCACAAGGCGGACGAAGCTTTTCTCCAGTTGAAGAAGATGCTGACTACTCCACCCGTTCTGGCGGCTCCGACTCCTAAGGAACCTATGCTCCTGTACATCGCCGCCACCAGTCGGGTAGTCAGCACGGTCATTGTAGTGGAACGCAAGGAGGAAGGCAAGGCGCTACCTGTCTAGAGACCGGTATATTACCTGAGCGAGGTACTGTCGACCTCCAAGCAGAACTACCCCCACTACCAGAAGATGTGCTATGGCGTACACTTCACCGCCAAGAAATTGAAGCCTTACTTTCAAGAGCATCCAATCACTATGGTCTGCACGGCCCCACTTGCCAAGATCATCGGAAGCCGAGATGCTTCTGGCTGAGTGGCCAAGTCGGCCATAGAGCTGGCTCCCTACGCCATCCACTACCAGCCCCGCACCGCCATTAAGTCACAACCACTGGCCGACTTTCTCATTGACTGGGCCAAGACCCAGTACCTACCTCCAGCGTCCGACTCCACCCATTGGCGGATGCATTTTGATGGCTCCAAGATGTGCACCGGCTTGGGAGCCGGCGTCGTCCCCACCTCTCCTAAAGGCGACAAGCTCAAATACGCACTACAAATCCATTTTGCCGCCTCCAACAACGTCGCTGAATACGAGGCGCTCGTTCACGGGCTCCGGCTTGCCAAAGAACTTGGCATTCGCCGGATCTTGTGTTATGGCGACTCGGACTTAGTGGTCCAGCAGTCATCTGGCGACTGGGACGCAAAAGATGCAAACATGGCGAGTTACCGTTTCCTCGTGCAGCAACTCAGTGGGTATTTCGAAGAGTGCGAGTTCCTCCATGTGCCAAGAAATGACAACGACCAAGCAGACGCCTTGGCGCGAATCAGCTCTACCCGCCAAGCAATACCATCCGGCGTCGCCCTTCAACACCTCCTCAAGCCGTCTGTCAAGATTTCACCAGAATCAGACTCCATCTTTGTGCCGGATCCTCCCGAAGAAGTCGGATGCGACTCCAGAGCCCCGGCAGACGGTACAGTCGAGGCCGGCCCAGGGACCGCAGTACCCGGCCCGGGGACTGCGGCGGCGGACTCGAAGACTCCAGAACTCGGCCCAAGAACCGCGCCAGTCGGCTTGGGGACTTCATTAACCCGGCAAGCGGTTGTTGACTCCAACCCATCGCCTCCCAACCCAACCGCCCTCGTCCAAGTCGTAGTTCTGGCAGTCAAAGAAATAGCAGCACCCTCATGGGCCCAGCCCATCCTCAAATTCCCGGTGAGCAAAGAGCTGCCGACTGATGAGACCTCAGCTCGGCAAGTACAACACCGAGCGGCAGCCTACACCATAGTCAACAGAGAACTGGTCAGGCGCAGCGTTACTGGTGTCTACTAGCGCTGCGTAGAGCCAGAGCAAGGCCAAGCAATTCTCAAAGACATCCATCAAGGCGAGTGCGGCCACCATGCGGCTTCAAGAGCACTCGTCGCAAAAGCCTTTCGACACGGTTTCTTCTGGCCGACTGCCTTAGAAGAGGCCAAGGAATTGGTCCAAAAATGCAAGGGGTGCCAGAAGTTCAGCTCCAAGCCGCACCAGCCGGCTTCTGCACTCAAAACCATCCCTATTGCCTAGCCTTTCGCAGTTTGGGGTCTAGACATGGTGGGACCATTCAAGACGGCACGAGGTGGCTTAACTCACTTACTTGTCGCAGTGGACAAGTTCACCAAGTGGATAGAAGCGAAGCCAATCAAGAAACTGAACGGTCCGACTGCCGTGACTTTCATCTCGGATATCACAATTCGGTATGGCATACCACACAGCATCATCATCGACAACGGAATTTTTTTTGCCAAAGGCGCCTTGGCCCGTTTCTTCGCAACACAGGGCATCCAACTGGACCTAGCATCCGTCACTCATCCATAGTCAAACGGCCAGGTGGTGCGAGCAAACGGCCTCATCCTGTCCGGCATCAAGCCCCGACTGGTCGAGCCTCTGGAGCGGTCGGATGGCTGCTGGTTCGACGAGCTGCCAGCCGTCCTCTGGAGTCTGCGCACGACTCCAAACAAGTCAACCGGCTTCACGCCTTTCTTCCTCGTCTACGGTGCCGAAGCCGTCATCCCAACGGACATAGAGTTCGACTCCCCACGAGTCATCATGTACACCGAGGAGGAAGCAGAAGAAGCACGTCAAGACGGTGTCGATCTGCTGGAAGAGGGCCGGCTGTTGGCACTCAGCCAGTCCAGCATCTACCAGCAGAGCCTGCGCCGATACCACAACAGGAAGGTCAAGCCAAGATCTTTCCAAGAAGGCGACCTTGTGCTCCGGCTGATCCAGCGAACAGCCGGCCAGCACAAGCTTTCGGCGCCTTGGGAAGGCCCTTTCATCATCAGCAAAGTGCTGGGCAACGACTCCTACTACCTGATTGACGCTCAGAAGCCCCGAGCACGCAAGAGGGACGACTCCGGCAAGGAGACAGAGCGGCCATGGAATGCAAATTTCCTCCGAAGATTTTACAGTTGATGCAGTATGTACCACGCTACCCTTTGTATTAAAGTACCAAGACTTCGGGCCCCCCGAGACGAGCTCAGGGACTGCCCTCTTTTGTCTGTAGGAAAAAAAATTATGCCTACAAGTATGTTACTCTTTGTTATGCCGCTTGGCACTGGGCTTGGCAAGTCAGCCCGGGGACTTGCCGCCTTGCACTATGAAATGCTTCCTGCAGTCGGACAAGTAGTGTGTAACGCCTAAACCGTCTCCTATCAGAAGCCGCAGCTCGCAGAGCGACTGTACGGTGGGCAGGAGTAAGGTGGAATGGGCGTTCGCATGAAAAATGGCTAAGGACTCAAAGCATAAAACATAGCTCAAGACGGCTTCCAGCCTTTTTTCGCAAACCGACTCTCGAATAGTCGGATTGCCGCCTTCTATTCAACTTGCTTAGAAACTCTTAAAAACGGCTAAGTACTTGCCTTCCCAAAGTAGCCAAGCATTCGATCCAACGGCAGTCCGCAGAGCGGCTGTCCGATTGGCAAGGCAGGCAACTAAGGGAAAGCGGCAAAGGAAAAAAAAGCCAAAAGAGCAATGAGCAAGCAAAGATAGAATTCGGATAAATGTTTACATAGCATAGGCCCATGGCCGAATCTTCGAGCAGAAGTTCAAAATACACCCCGTGGGTGGAATTGTGCGAATTAACAAGTTCTTCAAGACTACTAAAGCGGACAAAATAAAGATAAGGCGGCAGCTTAGGAAGTGGCAGACGGATTCGGAAAGTCGGAGGAGGCGGCAGTGTCAGGCGTTGGGGCGGCCGGCCGGGCAGTCTCGGCTTGATCGCCTCCGGCAGCAGTCGGCTCAGTCGCACGTGGCTCGTTGCTGGAGGCACGGTCGAGCTGAGGCTGGCCATCCGCTCCGTCTTCTGGTGCCTCCGTCTCGCCTCCATCCTCTGCCACGCCTTCTTCCTCGACGCTGGAGCCGATCACCTCCGCCGAGTCCTCGCCGTAGTCTGGGTTCATCCCAAACCACTCCGGTGGTACCTCCTCGCCATTTTCAGACCGCTCGGGGATGAAGATACTGGTGTTGGTGTACTCGGCGATCGCCACAGCACGCTTGACGAGGGCGTCTTCTGCAGCTGCCAGCTCCGGCTGGGCCTCCGACCGGAGTGTGGCCAGCCGGTCTAGATCTAGCCCTGGATACCACGCCTTGACGAACTCCAAGGCCCGACGCGCTCCAGCTCGGGCCGAGGAACCCTTCCAAGCCTCAAGACGACCAGCTGCGACCTCTAGCCAGCCGGCAGTCGGGCTGGGGGTGCGCGGAGCCTGCATGTCCGGCCACAGGGCGGCAATCGCCTGGGCACCGACACGCTGAAGCTGGCGTAGCATCCGGTGAGTCGGCCGAAGGTGAGCCTCGATGCTCAGGATATGCTCATCAAGGGTTCGGGGTGCGTCGGCGGCGATCTCTGCGCCTTCCACCCTCCGACCTTCACGGTCAGCCTCGATGGCTTGGATGGCGGCCGGCGAGTGCCCAGGGAAGAAGTCTGCCAAGATGGAAGAAACGAAGAAACAAATCAAAAACCAGGAGTCGGCACGATTTATAATCGGCGGCTCGAAGAAAGAAAGTAAAGAAACTCACCATCAACGATGTCTTCAATCTCATGGAAGCCGGAGGTCAGCATCGCCTCCTTGTCAGTCCAGGAGGAGCGCTCGCTCGCGAACTCGGCCAGGAGGGCGGTTTCCGCCTCTTCCGCCTCCTTCTGCATCTTTGCAAGCAGCCCCCTCTACTCTGCCAATTGAGTGGCCAGCAGATCGCGCTCTGTGGCGAGCTTGCTGCACTCCTCCCCCTTGGCGCGCAACGCCGGAGTTGGCGTCGCTCAGCTGCTGTTGAAGAACAGCGTTGGCTTCTGAAGAGAAGGAAGAAAGAAGGCGTTAAGTCATCAATAAAGAAGGTCGCCAGGGAGATCTGGCCCGACTGCTCAGCAGTCGGCCCGAATCTCGGGGACTACAGCCCGCGGGTGCGCCAGCGCGCCCCCGCAAAGAAGAAAAAGGACTTACTCCGGCTCTCCAACAAGTCGGCGGTCTGCTTGCCCAGCTCTTCAACATTACGGTTGAAGGCAGTAACGCGGAGATTGTGGTAATCCTGTGACAAGTGTTTCAGACAAAAGTTAGTACCCAAAGCTCACCAATTGAAGTTCCGGGCCGCCTGCTCAGCAGCCGACCCGAAACTCGGGGACTACACCCAGTGGGTGCGCTGGCGCACCCCCACAGAGAGGAACAAGAAAACAAGGACCAAAGAAAAAACATACCCGGACGGCTGCCCGCGATGCCAGGTACACCTTGGTGCAGTTCTTGAGGGCGTCGCCCTCAGCTCGAAGCTTCGCCTGGACGTCTAAAAGCGCCTGGTTCAGCGGCCCTGTGCCGCCTCCTCGCACCCACCCAATGGGCGCGGCGCTCGTTGCTTCGGCGTCTGGGATCGCTGAGCTGGCGGTGCCGGCCTCCAGGGGGCGGGGTGCCGAAGTCACCTTCTCCAGACGGCGGCGCGTTGGCGAGACAACTTGGAGGAGTAGCCTCGCCATGGCCTCGTCTTCGGTCGGCGGCACCAGAGGGTCCGCTGGCTGTTTGCCTTGCGCGCTCCCAGACGGCGGCGGAGGTGGCGGCAGAACGATCACGTCCGGCGTAGAGGAGTCGCCGCCTTCCTTCTCCATGATGGGGTTCTCGCAGCCGGCTTCCCCAGTCTGCCCCATGAACTTTGGAGGCGGTGGCGTAGAGTTCAGCGGGGTAACGAGCACCACCGATTGGCGGTGCGCGGCCTCCTCAGCCCGCCACTTCGTCGTGGCGACGGCTTCGGCCTCCGCCTGCCACTTCGTCGTGGCAACGGCTTCGGCCTCCGCCAGTTTCTTCTTGGCGGAGGCCTCCGCCTTATCGGCCTCCGCCTTCTCCAGGCGGGCGGCCTCTTCCTCGTTGTGCTTCTCCTGCACATTCCGCTCCGTCGCCTCCCGGAGGTCAGCAGCGGGGTCAATCCGCCGAGTGGTGGCGGACGTCTCCGCTGACCCCATGACGGAGGCGGCGGCAACCCTCTCAAGAGTGAGGGGAGCCCTGAAGCGAGGGAAGCAAGTAAAAGACTCAGACAAAGCCACAAAGAAAGAATAAAGCGTTGAGACGGAATACTCACGCGGAGACTAGTGGCGGCTTCTTCACTTCCTTACGGAAGCAGATGGCCTTCGCAGCCGCCTCGTCCCGCCGGGTCGCCGCAGCCGAGCCCTTGGGATTCTTCGGCCGACTGCCGAATAAGGTCGGCACGGCCCTGTGTTTCTCCCCACCGCCTGGAGCACCCGGCACGGCAGAAGAGCCCGCGCCGGGGTGGCTGGTTCCCAGCCGATGGCGGGGGGCGACTTCTCCTTCGGCCTCGTCGTCAGGCCAGTCGGCGAAAGTGGCCAAAGGCCTGGAGCCGCCTGCTTCTCCTCCTCCTCCCTCGGCGTCGTCCTCCAAAGCCACCGCCCCCAGATCGGGGTCGTCGACGTCGCTCTCCGCCCGGTCGGCAAGGAACTCGTGGGCCGGCCCTGAGGTGCCGGCTAGTGGATGGAGGAGGGGATTCTGACCAAAGCCGACTGGTCAGTTCGCACAAAACAGACTCAGCAAGAAAGAAGACAATCCAAAGAAAGAAGGAAAAAGGCAACTCACTCTAGGTGGGGGGTTGGCGCGGGAGTACGGCTCCTTGCCGAACCGCCAGTCCTCCAGCAGCTTGCTGTCCGAGAGGTAGTTCACCATGTAGGCCACCTCCTCGTGAGGCATGTCCTTGGTGAACATCTGACTCGGGTCACGGCGCCCGCTCATTTGACATATCATGTGGGGGCGGCTTTGGAGCGGGAGAACTCGGCGCGCCACAAAGGCGGCCAGCAGGTCCGGACCAGTCAAGCCCTCCGACTGTGTCAGCACTCGGAGTCGTGTGACGGCGCCGGCTCCCGCGAGCGTCAGCGACTTGGCCCGGTACGACCAGTTGGGCAGTCTCCCAGCCGGCGGGCCGGCTTCGAAAGTCGACAGGTTGACCCAATCGCCCCCCGCGAAGACGCTCTTCATGTAGAAGTATGACCGCTGCCACATCTTCACCGACTTTATCAGCTTGATGGTGGGGAAGGGGTTGTCGGCTCCCGATCTCCGCCCGGCGATGAACGCGCCGCATTGAGCCGGCACGCCTGTAGCCTGGGTGCCGAGCTTGCAGTAGAAGAACTCCTCCCAGAGCTCGAGGGTGGGGAGGACTCCGAGGTAGCCTTCGCACAAGGCCACGAAGGCGGACAGCAGCACCACCATGTTGGGCGTGAGGTGGTGTGGCTGGAGGCCGTAGAACTCCAGGAAAGATCGGAAGAAGCTGCTTGCCGGCAACCCCAATCCGCGCAGGCAACGCGAGCGGAAGATGACCCGCTCGCCCTCCTCCGGCGCTGGGGAAATCTCCTCCCTCGGGGCAAGACGCACCCGCACGTAGTCTTTGTCGGGGAGCCGACGAGTCTTGCGAAGGAACACGATATTGTCGTCGTGAACTTCTGAGCCGTCCCAGGTGCCGGAACTCACCGAGGGAGGCACGGCGGCAGAAGAAGAACTCATCGTGAGCTGATCGCCGCGGTGTTCGTCGGGGCTTGGGCGCACGGCGGGGCGAAGAAGAAGAAGAAGAAGGAGAAGAGAAAGGAGTAGCGGGAAGGAGGGGCGCGCGTGCTCTGCCGCGCCCCCTCCTCCCCCTACATATAGCCTCATGGGCTGCGAAGCCGAGGGGGCGGTCGTGGGATTTACTGCGCCCACAGCCCCACGACCCCCACGTTTCCACGACAAAGTTACTGCGCGCAGTAACTCCACGGGAATCCCAACCGTCCGCCTGGGCCACAACGGATCCGCTTGGGCGCCGAGGCATGGTAGTGGCGGGCCCCGCCTACGGGCCTGTCCCGTCGCACGCGTAGGCTGGCAGAATGGCCCAGCCACGTGTTATCACATGACAGGCCTGGAACGGGCGGCGGCCTGGAGGCTTAGCCAGCACGCTACTTGGATCCCGCCGCGACGTTCGAAATGTTGTGCGAGTCAGAGTTGGGCGAGTCCGACTCCTTCTAGCCGGCCCGGCAGAAGTCAACCAAGAACCACGTGTCGAGTACCCGGAAAGAGAAACTGATGAGGCTTCTCGGCCGATCATCCGCGGCGCCTCACCAGCTTCGGGGACTACTGTCGGAGAAATGGGCCACGGGTAGGCTAACCCGAGCCCAGAACCTTTCAAGACGTCGGGGCAGGCTGCGCCCCTCAAGACCCCAGGACGAAGAGCCGCCTTCTGAGAAGTCGGCGAAAAGACGACCGACTGCCCACTCGTGGCCGAGTCCCGGGGATGACTTCAGGGTAAGCCGACTCCTGACTGGCGACTTCTAGAGAAGCCGGCCTTGGGGAGTTGGCCCACGACTCCAGCAAAACCCCATGTCCTCATCAAGAGGGACAGGACAGGGGAGTGGCTACAGTGAAGACTGCTCCCACCCCTTTCTAGAGGCAGGCATGGCTACAGTACGCCGTACTCGCGGAGATCTCCGTGCGGCGTGGCACTGTTGCCATGCCAGCCCTGCCATCAGCACTGGTGGACCGAATCCTGCGCCCACGACGGCTTGTCCGTACGGCCTTGGGGCAGCGGGTCCCACCAGCCCGCGGGACCCCAGGAGACGGCAAGTGCGCCACCAGTCGGACTCGTTGGGAGTCGGCCCCTGGGAGTCGGCCAACTCTTCCCCCAGGGCCCATGCACCATTAAGTAGATGTGACGGGGAGTGGAAATAGTGATCGCCCGCCAGGCGGTGGGGCTGTTGCCACGACTCCATGACGAAGCCCGCGTCATTAGAAGCACGGCTACAGTAATCAGCAGCCAGCAAGACCCGCCCGCGGCGGACGCGGCCTGTCGGCTCCGTACCTGGCCAGTCGGCGGGCCCCAGCAGTCGGCGGAGAAGACGGAGGCCGGAGGCACTAACGGCTGGGCCCGCGTCCAGCCGGATTACCATTGTACCCCTGGGGGGTAGGCCTATATAAACCCCTAGGGTACCCATGCAAAGGGTTGGAACCTATTAGCTTTAGGCTAGATCATATAGGAGGGAGAGAGCTAGCCTTGCCCTCTCCTACCTCCAGGAAACAGCTCAAGGAGCAATCGTGTAAACATTTTGCCATAGTGATCATGCGCAGACCCCGTAGAGCAGCAGTAGGGGTATTATCTCCCCGGAGAGCCCTGAAGCTGGGTAAGATTCGCCGGCGTGCATGTCTATGCCTCATCCCGTTTCCAGGCACCAACGACGTTCTACTCGCCCCCACCATGATAAGCCATCCTTTGGCATATGTCGCACCCAACCCCCGACATGAAGCAACAATATCTGAGTACAGACATAAGTTAAACAAGTTTGCCTTAAGAAGGCTAGCACAAACTGAGATACAGATCGAAAGAGGCGCAGGCCTCCTGCCTGGGATCCACCTAAACTACTCTTGGTCATCGTCAGCGGGCTGCACGTAGTAGTAGGCACCTCCCGAGTAGTAGTAGTCGTCGTCGACGGTGGCGTCTGGCTCCTGGGCTCCAACGTCTGGTCGCAGCAATCGGGTATAGGAAATGGGAAAAGGGGGAGAAAAGAAACCATGAGTACTCATCCAAAGTACTCGCAAGCAAGGAGCTACACTACAATTGTATGCATTGGTATCAAATGGAAAAGGGGGTATCATATGTGGACTAAACTGCAGAATGCCGGAATAAGAGGGGAATAGCTAGTCCTATCGAAGACTACGCTTCTGGTAACCTCCATCTTGTAGTAGGAGAAGAGAATAGACTAAAGTCCTCCAAGTAGCATCACATAGCATAATCCTACCCGACGATCCTCTCCTCGTCGCCCTATGAGAGAGCGATCACCGGTTGTATCTGGCTCTTGGAAGGGTGTGTTTTATTAAGCATCCGGTCCTAGTTGTCATAAGGTCAAGGTACAACTCCAAGTCGTCCTGTTACCGAAGATCACGGCTATTCGAATAGATTACCTTCCCTGCAGGGGTGCACCACATAGCCCAACACGCTCGATCCCATTTGGCCGGACACACTTTCCTGGGTCATGCCCGGCCTCGGAAGATCAACACGTCGCAGCCCTACCTAGGCACAACAGAGAGGTCAGCACGCCGGTCTAAATCCTATGGCGCAGGGGTCTGTCCCATCGCCCTTTGCACACCTGCACGTTGCGAACGCGTCCGGAAGCAAACCTAGCCTAGCAGGCGTTCCAGTCCAATCTGGCGCGCGCCGCTCAGTCGCTGACGTCACGAATGCTTCGGCTGACGTGGTGCCCATAGCTGTCCCCGCGTAGATGGTTAGTGCGTATAGGCCAGTAGCCAGACTCGGATCAAATACCAAGATCTCGTTAAGCGTGTTAAGTATCCGCGAACGCCGACCAGGGCCAGGCCCACCTCTCTCCTAGGTGGTCTCAACCTGCCCTGTCACTTCGCCACAACGATCCACTCAGAGGGCCGTCGGGACAAACGTCCTTTCAGCCCCCAATCCGTGAATCACTCGCGGGTGCTCCACAAGCCGACCCGTCTTTAGTCACCACATGTATCGTGTATAAAGTATATAGTATATACCCGTTATCACCTCCCAAGTGATCACGGCCTGATAGTATAGCACAGAAGACGGACAAGAATGTAGGGCCACTGATGGAAAACTAGCATCCTATACTAGGCATGTAGGATTGCAGGTAAAGGTAACAACAGTAGTAGCAAGGACAGGCTATGCATCAGGATAGGATAACGAAAAGCAGTAACATGTTCCACTACTCTAATGTAAGAATTAGAGAGAAGAGTAGGCGATATCTGGTGATCAAGGGGGGGGCTTGCCTGGTTGCTCTGGCAAGAGAGAGGGGTCGTCAACACCGTAGTCGTACTGGGTAGCAGCGGCGTCGGTCTCGATGTCTAGCGAGAGAAGAGGGGGAAGAAACAATAAATATAATGCAAACAAATGCATGACGATGCATGACATGACAAAGCGTGATGCTAGGCGTGCCCTAACGCGGTACGAGGTGGTACCGGTGAAGGGGGAAAACATCCGGGGAGTATCCCCGGTGTTTCGTGTTTTCAGGCAAAGGAGCCGGAGGGGGAAAGTTGCGTGTTTGCTATGCTAGGGATGCGTGGCGGACGAACGGGCTGCGTACCCAGGTTCGTCTCGTCGTTCTGAGCAACTTTCATGTACAAAGTTTTTCCATCCGAGTTACGGTTTATTTTATATTAAGTTTAAAAGATTTAAATCATTTTTAGGATTTATTTAATTATTTAAATCAACATTATCCAGAATAGTAAATGATGACGTCAGCATGACATCATGCTGACGTCAGCAGTCAACTGTGCAGTTGACTGGGTCAACTACATGTGGGTCCCGCATGTCATACACTGATTAGTTTAATTAGGGTTTAGCTAATCTAATTATTGTTTATTTAAACTAACTAATTAATTAGATTAATTAAACATGATTAATTAACTTAATTAATTAATTAATTAATTTAATTATTATTTATTTATTTATTTTATTATTATTATTATTCTTTTTTTCATTTTCGTTCACAGGGGGGGCCCGTTCGTCTATGGCCCAGAGGCCTATTGGGCGCGGGCTATCGGGCGCGGGCACCGGCGAAGCCGCAACCCGATGTGGCGCAGCGGGCGCCCGCACGCTGCTTCAGGCGTGCCCAGTGGGGGGAGGCACGGCAAGCCGGGGCGCGCGCTCGCCGGCGGGCGATGGCGGCCAGAGGAGCAGCGGTACGCGGGGTAGAGCGGGCCGACGCGAGCGGCGGCTATCGCTAGAACAGGCGGAGCAGGACGCGCGGGGGGGGGGGGGGGGGGGGGGGCGGGGGGGGGGGGGGGGCGGCGAGCAGGAGCAGCAGGGCGCGCGAGCGGCAAAGGGACGCAGCGGCGCGACGCGACGCAGGCGGGACAAGCACTACAAGCGTGGGGGCAACGGGGGCGTGGGCGCGGCCTCAAGTGGGTGAGCGTGTGCGGGCGCGAGTCCAGCGGCGCGAGGGGCAGGGCCGTCGCAGGTGCGACGAGCTACGGCGCGGACCGAGCGGCGGGAGCGGGGTCGACACGTGGTGACTGGACGAGAGGAAAGAAGGGTCAGAGGAGGGCCTCACATGCGGCGTCGATGCACGGGGCGGCGAGGCTCGTAGGAGCCAAGTCGAGGGGGAAGTTGAGGATGGGCGACGACGGTGGGGCAGTCCAGCAACGGGGAGGGGCTCCGCGCGACGGCGGCGTCGAGGCAGAGGAGCTCCGGTGGGGTTGCCCCGACGAACGGCAACGGTGTTGCCGGAGATCCGACGAAGGTGCGACATCGGCCGCAGGGGAGGGGACGACGCGGGCGTCCTGGCGGTGGCGGAGTCCGGCGACGGGGTCGGGGCACTGGCGATTTGGGGGGATGGGGTGGGGGCGTTTGCTCGATCCGGGTGGGGAGGAAGGGGGGGATGGGGGGGGGGGGGTGCAAGTGGGGAGGTGTAACAGTTAGGGTTTGCTGGGAGGCGGGTCTAGTAGGCCAGGGGCGCGCGGGGGTGGGCCGTCAGGCCGCTCGGCCACATGGCCAACTGGGCCAAGGCCCAGTCGGGGGGGGGGGAGAGTTGTTTTTCTATCTTAGTTTCTGTTTTTATTTAATTTCTTTTTCCTGTTTTCTTTTACATACTAGTTTACTTTTGTTTTATATAAAATACAAAGGTTCTACCTAATTTAGTATTAGTAGTTAATGCCACTGCCACAAATATTTTGACACATTAAATAAAGTAGTTTGTATTTGTTTATTATTTTAAGAGCATTAAAAAATAGTTTTGTTGTTGTTTTACATACTATAGTGCACTTAAATACTTTACAGAAGTGTGGTTTCATCACCAATATTTAGTATGGATTATTTGCCACAAATCAAACATTTTAGTTTTAATATTTGAAAACTTTTATTGTTTGCTTGATTTTGAATTTTGAATTCGAACCGGGTTCGAACTAACGCGGGTTTATCAACAGTAACCGAGGTGACGTGGCATCATTAGCAGGGAATTACTGTAGTCTAATTATCCGGGCGTCACAATACATGATCATTGTCTTGAATATCGTCATAACTATGCGCTTTTCTATCAATTGCCCAACAGTAATTTGTTCACCCACTACACGCTATGTGTTCGAGAGAGAAGCCTGTAGTGAAAACTATGGCCCCCGGGTCTAATTTTGTCATATATATATATATCCAAAAATATTCTTGCTGTAATTTTATTTATTTTATTTTGTTCTGCAATTTATCTATCTACCACTACGAGATTTGATCCTTGCGAGTAATGAGTTCAAGGGGATTGACAACCCTCTTGCCTACGTTGGGTGCAAGTATTTGCTTTTGTGTGTGCAGGTGGCGTTCACGAGGCTTTGCATGGTTCTCCTATTGGATTGATACCTTGGTTCTCACTAAGGGAAATACTTATCTCTACTATGCTGCATCTCCTCTCCTCTTCGAGGAAAATCCCAACGCAGCTCACAAGTAGCAACCTCCCACATTTTTTCATTTCCCTTCTATAGTTTGCTAAATAAACATGACACACAACTATTTAACACAATCATTATACTAAACCCCTTGGGATAGAAAAATCGTGGAAGAATAAACGAGTCTCTTTGTTGATGGACTCGAGGACTGCATCGCTATAAGCTGACGCTAGTCGCTATTGGTGGACCCCCCCCGCATCTCCACCAGTAAGCTGCACAGTACGTTCCTGACTTTTGATTCGGACCCTCGTGGACGCTTCTTTGGACGACCTCCCACAACTTTGAGCTTCGGGTCTGCATCAAATCCATTTTTTGGTAGTCCTTCATTTGAGGAGAGCAACCAATGAGGATGCCTGGACTCTGAATTAGGCATTCTAGTCACGTTGAGCCCCACTAAATACGCCTACGGCATCAACCAGCACAAAGGGGATCTCTGTTCCTAACAAGAACATAGGCATTCACTACAAAAAAGTCACTTCCGTGATGATACGTGTTTGTCACAGTAGGTCACATTTTCTGTCATGCATGTACATCCATGACAAATTTATGACAGAATCAAGATAGTCATAACTGTGCTGTCATAGAAGTGTTCCATGACATTACCAAAATTATCATCACGGAAGTGTCCACTTCCATGACGATAAATCATGCGTCGTGGAAGTGCTTTCGTCAAGGGTGACGGACATGTGGCATCCACCGGAACGGAACAACGTTAAGCTATCGGGTTTGGTTTTGGATCCGATAACCCGCTAACAGCCCAGACCAATGAGGATTTTCCATGTGTAAAATTCTCATTGGCCAGAGGAAACACGTGTTGGCTCACCGTTGGGACAGATGTCATCCATTCATTGGACACGAGGCGCCTATGATACGTCGACACGTGGCACGGCCCAACAGAGGCCCATTTCGGTGAAAAGGCCGCCCGTTTGACTTGGTCAAAAGGTAACGGGCCGGCCCGAAGAAAGCTTGTTAACGACCTGTTCGTATATAGCCCATTTACGGCCCGCTAACTCACGGCCCGTTATGGCCTATCCGAGTTAAGCCCAGTAGCTTCATCTGGGCCTTCCAATATGATTCTAGCCCATTATAACTTCTGGCCCATGTATGGCCCATTATGTCTTTCGGCCCAAACGAGACCATATGTAACTCTTGGCCCATTAATGGCCCATGGTGAATCTGGCCCGCAATGAACAGTGTACCCCTTTATACCCATTAACGGCCCATTATTCCATTGGGCCGTTTCCAACCCGTGTTATCTTTCGGCCTTCTCAGGGCCCATTTATTCTTGTGCTCATTTCCACCATTAGGTTACTTACGGCCCGTCATTGGCCTTTTCTGTCTATGGGCCAAATTCAGCCCACGGTTACAATCGGCCCGTTTGCGGCCCGTTACTCCGTTGGGCCGTTTTCATAACGTCATCAAATACGGCCGATTAACGACAATGTGTTATTGTCGGCCCATGAACGGACGATTCCAAATCTAGTCCATTTACGGCCCATAACGCGGTCTGTTATTTGGCCCATGTTTGGCCTATCGATCATACGGCACATAGAAGGCCCATTGATGATGCGGCCCGTAGAAGGCCCATTGATGCTACGGCCCGTAGAAGGCCCATTCTTTCTACGGCCCTAAGAAGGCCCATTGTTTCTACGTCCCGTAGGAGGCCCATGGTAACTACAGTAAATATGTAGCCCATGGTTATTGTGGCCTAATTTAAAAAAATAGATTATTGCGGCCACTAGCAAACCGCAGAAAAAGAACATCACTGACTACAAGCAAACAAATAAACAAGACAACAAGGAAATAAATAATCAAGCAACTTACGCTAGGCTATCACGGCTATTACACATATTACATCCATTGGTCATCAAAGTTTTCCACCAGTGCAAATATAGGGAACAAAGCAGCATATCATATACACTGGTTGTCGAAGTTGGCGACCAGTGCAAATAAATGCCGCAACAAAACAAGTCCAGAACTGAAACCACTTCAGAAGATCTCAAGAAACAATATCCTGGGTACCCATAATGCTGGCAAGATGCTTAACAAGCTTATTAACTTTCTCTTGTTTGGCGCTTAAATCCTCCAGCGCTTGCTGTTGCACCAGAAAGTATGCATCTGAATTCTGCAGGGACTTCCTCAGTACTTCAGCTTCCTGTCGCAGCACATCTGATCGATGTCTTTCAACTTGAAGTTGAGACTCAAGAAGACGAACTGATTCAGGCAGCGAGTTCGAAGAGCTTGTGCCAGTAGTAGCGGCCAGTAACTCGAACACTACATCAAGACATGACTTTTGGGTTCTCTCACTGTTGTCAAGGTAGTTTTTATCAGCTTTCTTGGAGACCAACAGAGACGTCTCACTATCTTGAACCTTATCTGCATTACTTCCTTTACCATTGCATAACGGGGTATTGTTCTCCAATATTTTTTCTGCATTCTAAAAGAGAAACAAGAAGACACATCACAGGTTTACCATGTTGTATATGAAACTAATTTTGGTAAATCAGTTCAGTAGTAAAGTGCACAGGATAACATCATGAAACAAACATATATCTATGTACCATGGTCACTTTATGGTCTATATCATTCTAGTTTTTGTTGCCAAATCAAGATAGAGACACAGTTCAAATAATATTTGTTCAAGACAAAGCATAATAGACAGAATATAAGTGTGGGAAACTATAGAGCAATAACAACACTTGTAATGTGCATGACATGAGAACATAACTGTTTATTCAATTGAAACTGAAATCAACATAGAGCAAGTTACAACAGCAAACTAGTTAAAGAAACAGGTTTAAAACATACTTGTTGCGCCATTGGAGTTTCAATTCCATCGTTCAAATTTGAAAATAGTTGGTCTAAGTAAATACAGTGATGCAAGAGCAAAGGAGTATGAACCATAGCTACAGAACCTGACCTGAGAACAATTCTTCTTCTCCTTTAAGCGTTGAGTTGGGATTCGGAGTGGTGGTCCTCGTGCTTTGGGCACTGCAATTCCCTTACTAACTGCTCGTGTTTGGTTGCTCTGTGGTGGAGACGGTGTTGTGTCAACTAGAACTGGGTTACTATCTGCTGGGGTTGGGGTTAGAAGGGGTGTAGATGGTTCTCTGTCTAACTGGGTAGGGGTACAGTCTGCGTGAGTCTGGGTTATGTGTGGTGGAGCTGGTTCTTGGGCAAGTACAACCATGGTTCTATCTGCATCAACTGGTAGCACTATCTTTTTTGAAGACCGTGCTGTTACTCCCTTAGATACTGCCATCACCCTCTCCAATTCAAATGGATGATAAACAAGAAAAGTAATTGAATGTGCAGACATTGTATGATAGACATGTGCAATGGATAGTGGGGAATAAAACAGGGCATGAAATAATTCACATTTATGTTGTCTAACCAAACAAGATAGCACGACACAATTTCACATATATGATGGCTAACTAAACAAGATAGCATGACACAATTTCACATTATGATGGATAACTAAAAAAGATGGAAAGACTTAGTTCAAAATATGATGACTATGTAAACAGGATGACATGATATAACTATATAATGTGTTTATTAAATAGGTTGGCATGCCATAATTCACATACATGCCGCCTATGGAAACATGATAGCATGATATAATTCCTGGATAGAATCACATAATTCAAAATATGATGACTGTAAACACTAAACAAGATGAGATGATATAACTATATGCTGTCTTTATTAAATGGGTTGCCATGCCATAATTCAGATAAATGATGTGTATGTAAACATGATGGCATGATATAATTCAAATATATGATTTATATAGTAAGCAAGTAAGCAGATGGCAATCTATATATGATGTAAAGACTAGCAATGCAAGACAACATGCATGACATGGGTAATATAACCCTGCCAAGTTTGAGCATAGACCTCAGGGGGAAATATGACTGGTCATTAGTCTCTGAATCCTCCTCTGAGGAGCTCTCTGTATCCAGCAAGATGTCTGCTTCAGCAGGTAGCATTGTCTGCTCTGAATACCTTGTTTTCACTCCAGATACTTCCATCACCGCTTCAAATGACTGATGCATAGGAAGAGTAGTTGAATATACAAACGTTGTCGAAAAATGGAACACGTAATACAAAAAAATGATAGCATGATATAATTCACATACATGATGATTGGCTCAACAGCATGGCATTGCATAATTCACATATGTAATGCCTTTACAACAAGATAGCATTGCATAATTCACATATATAATGTCTGGCAACAAGATGGCAATGCATAATTCACATATATGGTAATTAGACACTAAGCAGGTGGCATTCACGCAAAGCATGTCTAAACTAATCAAATGACATAGCAATGCAAGACACCATACACACGATATGAGCAACATAACCCTGCCAAGTTAGAGCATACACCTCGGGGGGGAAATAGGACTGGTCATCTGTCTCTGAATCCTCCTCTAAGGAGCTATCCGTAACCAGCGAGATATGCGCTTTGTCAGATAGCATACTCTTCTCTTAAGACCTTGTTTTCACTCCAGAATTTTCCATCACCATGTCAAATGGCTGATGCACACGAAGAGTAGTTGAATGTACTAACATTGTTGACAAATGTAATACGTAACGAAAAAAGGATGACCTGATATAATTCATAAGATGACTGGCTAAGCAAGATGGCATTGCAAAATTCACATATATGATGGCTGGCTAAACAATATGGCGTTGCATAATTCACATAAATGATGAATAAACTAAATAGATGGCATTCACACAAAGCATGTCTAAAATAAGCAGTTGACATATTTGATGTATAAAGTAAGCAATGCAAGGCACCATATTCATGATATAACCAACATCACTATGCCAAGTTAGAGCGAAGACCTCAGGGGGTAAATAGGAGTGGTCTTGTCCTTCTGTATCCCCCCTCAGAACAGATATCTTCCTCTCGATTACAATCCGAAATGGGTGGAGGGGGGCTACCTTTGCGCCTACCATGGAGCGACGTCTGCATGAAATTTTATTGCCACGCAAGGCTCGTCTCTTTTGCTCTACATGTTCAGTTCCATTGTGTACAATAACTGACATGCATAGGAATAAAACATAGTGAGATTATGTAAGGAGTGCATGCAGAAATCCAGAGTGATGGTAGCAACCTGTGGATAGACCCGAAACTAATGATAGAAGGCAGATAATGGCTTCAATTAAAAAATACAGATAATGGCTTCTTTACTATTTGTTTCCCACCCAACATGAAACTCATAGTAGACACCAAAGATTAACCGGATAGTAGATAGATACTATTGATTGCAGCCCCGATATGTACCCCACAACCATGTAAAAACTCAAGTTTGACCATTAGTTTGGAGCTGAGTCTAATCGGTGAACATGATAAAGTAGCATGTAATATTAAGCAATGCATAACGTTAGCAGACACGAAAGAGTGTGACCTCTCTTGCGGCCCCGTGTAGTCCTCGAGGTCATCTGCTCGGTTGATGATGGTAATGCTGTTGTCATGGCTGCCGGCGGAGGGGAAGAAGATCTGAGGCGGCGAAAGATAGTCTGGAGGCCGGATCCCTGCTGTGATGGACCCTTCTGTCATTGGAGCAGCTGAGCTTGGGTGGACGACGGCGCAGCAGGAGCGGGACAAACGACACAAGGTTTTCTTTGACAACTATCTGTAATAGAAGTAATTCTGTAAGGGCTCATTTGAATTGGAGTAGTCTAACAATGCAGGGATAGGAAATACACAGTAATAGGATAGGAATGCACGTGCAAAACAGAGAATTTAAAAACATAGGATTTCTGCCAATCTGGGTGTTTGGTTCACAAGAATTAGAAGATCATAGGATGCAAAGAAGCATGGTGAGATGAGATTAAGTCAAACCACAAGAAAATGTACGGTTATAATGCTATTATGCTACTATCTCTTAGTCTTGTCCTTCATGAATAGGAATTTGAAAAGGAGGACAAGTGGAAATTAAAATCCATACAGTTTTTCTTTCAAGGAGACACTAAAGGAACAAATCCTACAGTTTTCCTTTGCTCCATTCCTTTGAACCAAATGCATGAATAGTAGTACCATAGGAAACTTTCCAATTTCTATGTTTTTCCTTCACTTTCCTTTCAAGCACTTGCGATTCTAGTAGGCAGGCTTGAGCAAGGAAAAGCTACACTCAAAAAATGTTTTTGTGCTACTTGCCTACTTCTACTACTTTGGACCCAGGTCACTGCCGTACTAGCTCAACTCCCAGGCCCATCAACAAATGCACAACTCAAACACGCAGAGATAAAAAAATGATGGTGTTCAAGAGAGTCCATCATGGATAGCTAAGTTGCCTGGTACCTCACTGCTTGTCATATAGTAGGAGAAACTAATCGTATTTCATGTTACTGCGTGTGCTTAGTGGACAATATATATATAACATGTAGAGTAAAAAAGAGATGCAACAAGTGTACAACCTCTTTGGCGAAGCCATGTCGATCTCAGCGTGATTGGGTTGGTTGGTGAGGATGATCCGACTGACTTGGCTATCGGAGGAGGGGAGGAAGATCTTAGGCGTCTGGAGATGGAGCCCGGGGTACTGCTCCACTGTGATGGAGGGTTTCGTCGTTGGAGCAGCTCCGGTGAGTTGTACGATGCCGAGGCTGAAGCAGGACAAGAGAGACAACGTTAACCAGAGTGGAATTCTAATAGCATCTCCAATAGATGACGTAAAATAAATAACCACAAATTGCTAGATGTAAAATATATCAGCCGCTCATCTCTGAACTTAACTGCCGAAACTGAATTTAACTGTCGAAACTGTACTTAACTGTCGAAACTGAATTTTACTGTCGTAACTGGACGCACTAGATAGTAGCAGAAAAGTAGTAGTAGTAGCAGCAACGCGTGCGAGAGCCGGGGCTGCTGGTCGTGTGGCAGCATCAGGTGAGGCTACCCTGAGCCGCCAGCCACCACCGGCCGAACAGCCGGCGGTGCGCCGCCCCGCCCGCCCCGAAACCACTCCCCACCGCCGGTCCGCCACCGCCCTAGCCATCCCTCTAGGCCCCCCGTCACCGCCCCACCACCGCCAGCGACCACCGCCCCCACCCTGAACCCTAAGATAGATAGTGGGGTACCTCTCCGGCGAGCCCCCCCCTCTGCTGCGGCTGGTTCTTCCTTAACTTCGGCGAGCCCCCCACCCCTTGAAAATCGACTGACCCGAAAGTCGATTCAGTCGACTGAAGTGTAGCTAAATCGGAGCAGCATCGCAAGCAAGAGCAAGAGCGAGAGCAGCAGCGCGAGCAAGAGCAGACCAAGCAGGGGACCAAGAGCAAGAGCAGAGCAGCAGCTCAAGCGAGAGCTAAAGCAACAACAACTCCTACTGATGTGGATGTCACCACCGAGGGAGCGACACCGTGGAGGAAGTGGCCGGTGAAGCCGCCGTGGATGGAGCCGCGCTGTGTCGGCTCCGGACCGAGCGCCGGCAGCACCGTGAGATCGAATGAAGAAGAAAATGCGGCGATTAGTGTACAACCTCTTTGGTGGCGCCGATTAGGCCTCAACTTCATCCGAGGAAACGGTGATGATGATGCTCTTCCGGTGGTGCAGGTGAAGACGGCAGTGTGGGAATGGAGGTGGCGTGAAAGACGAGGGGAACGTCGGGGAAACTCCTTGGAGGTGTAGGACAGGGTGGCTGAACCAGAGGGATGACGAGATCGACGATGGATCCTCATCCGGTACGGTGGATGAGGGACGTCGAGGTGTTGTTGTGGACGACGTCGTCAGGGAAGAGCCTCCGGATGGGTGGCGGACAGAGGAGGGTGTGGGGCTTCGCGGGTTTTCGTGGCCTCGGTGTATGAATGGATGGGCAGATGGGATGGGAGTGGGGAACCATGGCTTAGGGACACGCTTGTCCGAAATGTGGGGTAAGTTACAGAATTACCCCCATTGATTTGAGCTAGGTGGTTCTTTCGGTTCAGGGGTATCATGGGCATTTCTCGTGTCGGGATTTCACAGGAGGTGGGAGTTTTCGCGCGCGTTGTAATTTTGGAATAGCAAGGCGCGGGTTGAGATGGAGGGAGTTGTCGAAGCACAACGAGACAAAGATACATCTTAAATATTTCGGGGTAACAAGGCGCGGGTTGAAATTTCCGGACAAGCCCAACGTGTACTATACCAAATCAATTCGCACTTCCTCGATGAAAAAACAAAAATAAATCAATTCGCAACACACAAGAGAGTCTAGTCCCGTGTACTGTACCAAATCAATTCGCACTACAAATGTCATTCAAAACTTTGAATTCATGTTATGTTCAATTAAAATATTTTGCTACGTGTATAATGCATGCAACCTGCTACTCAAATGAATGTTTTTGTGCATTCCAAACGTATATACTAGCGCTTCAATATGAACTAAATTTGAATTCGTTTCTCTATTTGATTAAGATCTACAATGATGATTGTTGTGAAGTCAAACCATTTGAATTCATTTCTCTATTTTAATAAGATCTACAATCATCATTATTGTCAAGTTAAACCATTGTTTGTGTATTATCTTCACAGCACACCACATGATTACTCTCGAGTTAGATATGAACTATGTGTACTATACGAACTCGAACTCGATTTTTTGAATCCACTTTATGTTGATTTCAAATCACAGTACATTTCAAGCTCTAGCTAGATTTTCATAATCTAAACCATGTCTCATATGTATAATGTGTTTATCACATAATGTATGGTGCCCCCCCTATGCCTACAAGTATTTAGATGTGAGTTGCAAACACCACACATTACCACAAATTCCAATAAAATGTGAGATTGTTCGATATATAGTATTGTTTAGATTGTTCGATATTTAGTTGTAAGCTGCAAACGCCACACATTATCACAAATTCAAATAAAATGTGAGATTGTTCGATATATAGTATGGTTTAGATTGTTCAACATTTAGCTGTGAGTTGCAAACGCCATGCATTATCACATTATGGTATAACATGTGCAAAACCACAGCACGCGTATCACCGCCATATTCATGCATGCACATGTTTATAACACTATGATCTCCTATTCAAATATATGAATCCACTTTCATATGAAATTATGATCTTTGTTAGTCTCTTACACCCACACAATCCTCTAACCTTTGTAGCTAGCACTAACTTTCCCTCGTGCATGCACACGCCCTCCTTGCCCTCCCCCCTCAGCATTCTGTCCATCGCGCACATTCAATTTCTTCTTTAGGTCGTTCTCCCACAGCATCCACAACTCCTTTCCGGCACAGACCGATCAATAAACCTCTCCAGTGTCTGCCTACAACATACGTACACAGGCACCTTCCATCTCCTCCTTTCTGTGTCCATGCCTCGTGTCTCTCATACGGTCCAACACACGTGTAAACTCTCGCCCCTCTTTTCATCGATCTCACAACCGCACACTCTTCCCCCTATCTAGCTAGTAGCTCGGCCTCTCGCACCACCTCCTAGCTCCATTCTCTCTGTCTATCTGTCTCGCTGGGCCTTATTTGCCTCTAACAAATGGATGTACACTGACCGATCTCCCGCTATACATATAGCTAGCTAGGTCCTTAATTATAACTCGTTTTTTCCCATGCGTCGATCAATCTACCTCATTAGTTATGTCTCTCCTTTCCTCCGACAAACAACAATTGATCTACCGATCTAGTTAGGTTTGCTTAGCAAACACATGGTTCCCCTTCATCATCCATGCATGCAACCCGACAGATCTATCACGCATAGGCACACACAAAGACACATCCCCACTCTTAATGATAATATTGCAGTTCTACCCTCAGTTTGTCTTGTAGGCCTCTTCCACCATCTCCGAGAAGCAACTCCATCACCCATCCAGCACTCTACCCCTCTCCCTCCCTCCCTCTCTCTCTCTCTCTGTCCCAACCAATTTCCCGTCCTTCAGTTATGTATGGATGTCGACCCATCTCCCTCAAGACATAGCTGGGTCTTTCCTTCTCAACACATATATGACTCGTTCTACCTCTTTAGTTAGGCCTCTGCCTCCCCCCTCCCCCCACACACACCGATACATCGAGCGCTCTAGTCATGTCTCCCTGCCACACACAAACTTGCCCTGTGCCCTCTGACATTCTGGTAGGTCAGTCGCCCTATATCTTTGACTTGCACACACACAATTTCGATGTCTCTCTTCATCCATCTCGCACCCACCCACTTGATCCTCTCTTCGACTCTATTGATATCTATGACCCCTCCCTCTCTTCTCGTGGATCGCCCCCTCTGGCCCTCTCTATATGATATGGATATGCATCTATTTCACACACATTGCATGCAAAATTTTGTTTGAGATGTCATCGACACATATTCCCACAAATACATTCACGAAATCCCCCCCCCCCCCCCCCAAAACAAAAAACACTCACGAATGCACACGGCATCTGTCTAGGTTTGTATCTCTCTTACACACACCCATGTAGGCGGGGGACGTGCATGAAGAGAAGAGGTGCACGCACGGCCCACGTACTCCCGTCTCTTTCCCAACCACACCCGCGTGGGTACACGGTGGAGCTCATTTATGTACGAAAAGGCAGCCCACGTGGTAATTTGACATGTGTACTGGTTGTTCACTTGATGGAGGATCGTCTACCATGGGTGAACAAATAAATTGCGACTTGACGCGTTATGTTAAAAAAGAGGCAAACCATGTAGGGCCTACCTTACAGGCAAGGCTCTATACACTGGAGTACTTTTGATGTGTCCCGTCAACTCGCAGAATGAGGAGAAGCTTGCTTAGTATGCTGTCTCCCCCACCCATGGGCGCGGTGGCTCGCAGGATGAGGTGAAGCTTGCTTACTAGTACGCCTTACGCCCGCTCCCTCGCCCACGCGCGCGGTGGTTCGCAGGACGAGGAGAAAATTTTACTACTCCCTCCGTTTACTCCTCGTCCCTACCTTGGTTAGAGAGATTATCATATTGTTTGGAATATATGTCCTTTAGTAGATTTAGATTTCAATATGAACTACTAGCACATACTCCAAACAATAGACGTATTTTAGAGTGTAGATTCACTCATTTTGCTCTGTATGTAGTCCATATTGAAACAGACGTAATAGTACACACTCTCCCTCGCCCCTTGACCCTCGCCCACGTGGTGGATGTGCAGCAATTCATTCGGTCTCATATAGCCAGAACGAGATATACTGCAGTACCATTATTGCTCGACTTCCCGAAGAGGCGAAGAGCCAATCGCAAGGTTAATATTTTGGAGATGCCTCCTCCCGCCGTCCTCCTCTAGGTTGAGCTACGTCCCGACATCCCTCAGGTACAACTCCCTTTACAGCCGGCTTGCACCACTGCTCCAGCTGCCCACATCACTCCATGTGGATATTTCTCTACTTATTTGCCCCGTACATACCTCCACTGGCTTCTACGTACTGTATTTGTGATGAGTTTATGTCTCATCAACTAGTCCCAGTAATCTTATTCTAATCACGCTTCTTCAATTTCTTTTCCACAGGGATGCTCATCTATATTTTGGTGAAACTGCACAAAATGATCCGATGGTCAAAGGGTTGCAAACTTATTCATTTCTTCGGAAGCTCCAACGTTGCTAGCAAATTAAAGCCTGGTTAGGGTTTACGGTTCAAGGGCTAGGGACTGCATGGATCATTTTTTCTTTAGCTTTCTATGTTCCAAAATAAGTGTCAACTTTAGTAGTAGTACAACTTTGTACTAAAGTTTGCATAAAGTTGAGACACTTATTTTGGAATGGAGGGAGTACATATTGGCTATGATCTGTCAATCATTGAGATGCAATAGCATGCATGTTAGTCTCCTTTGTATTTGATGAAATGTTGCAACGGGCAACCTTGGACGCAAGATACATGAAACAGAAGCTGAAAGCTTCATAGCATTGTACAAATTTATCTCGCTGATAAATTACAGTACGTACTATACTAGTACTATGTAAAGAGTTAGGTGTCGCACGGTGTCCATAAAATATGGTGATAGTGTGAGGTGGGCCATGTAGTCACTGAGCCCGCGTGTTTTCACTGCTCTCGCACTCCTCCGCTGAGAATGGAGAAAATTGTAATCTAGTAGTACCTCCTTTCGCCAAAAGCGTGGGACATCTAGCAGTCCTATCACCTCAGTAATAATGACCAATGAGCCAACAAATCACATAGACCCAGCATTAAGTTGGACGGACGAAGCAACCATCACTCTTGAGTCTGCTTCTCCCTTCAACGCAGGCGCCAGTGAGAGGTCGTGTCCGCTCTGCTTGGGCATGAATGCGGCACCAATTCTTTGGGGCAGCGCTGACCGTTTCGGGCAGGAAGCGTGCGCGGGCGATGGAGGGGCTTTGGGTGGGCCAGGCTGGTCAGGAGCGGGCGTGGCAGCTGTCCCGCCTATCCCGACCGGACGCCCGGAAATGAGAGGATGCACCAACTCTCACGGCTAAATCGTACACTACACACCATATCTCTGTAGGAGTAGGTCAATGTGTCGCTCTCTCTAACACATGCTGTTAAACACACACACACACACACGCACGCCAAGGTAAAACGAGTCTATATCTCAATTAATGAAGACTTGCATGTTACCATCCATATGTTACTACCTACTATGAAAGTAGTAACATAGACTAGTAAAATATGCATGTTACTAGTCCAAGTTACTCACCACTATGACCAGCCTAGCAATGTAACCAAACGCTCCTTACTCTGCCTTGTTATCTCCCCCGGAAACCCAACGCATGGAGAGCAACTACGTGTTGATGCACACGTGGCCCTGCATGGTAGCTAAAACGACATCTCTTAGTTGTTGTGATTAATTGTTGCATTTAGAGACAGAAATCAGGGCTTTGATTAGAGGAAGGACCGGTCAAGTTTCTCCTTCTCCAATCTGCTTGCACCTCGTTTCGAAAAAAATCTGCTTGCACCTTGGTCCTGCTGCACCTTCTAACGTGACTTATTACACCTAGACGGAGGGAGTAGTACGAGATACAGCAGGACACTGACTTAGGTCGAATACAAGTGCCCAAAATTGTGTGCATGTTATAATACAGATTCACTTAAACTAGTACGTGAGTGAACAGAGGGATCAATTGGACAGTGTTCACAAGTAGTAGCGAGATGTGTGAGGTAAGATACACCGTTGGCGCTTTTAATTTTTCTTACTAATTTGTTTGTTTCACCCTCTGACTGGTGGGATCCAACGTACTACGTGGAGAAAAGTAAGGTGACTAAGGCTGCATTATTTTGGTACTACCAACACTGCTTTAAATCCCAAAAGACCTTACCACCAAAGCCACATGACACGATTATGATTTAAATCCCAATGACTCCGACACAAAAAAAACACGGCATGCTTGTCACACGAATGCAGGAATGTATTAAAGGTTATTTTCCTCTCGTTAAACATAACGTGGGGGTGGTGTAGCTGGTTAGCCTGTTCGCTCATCAAACTTGAGGTCTCGGGTTCGATAACTACACTTTAGCATAATTTTGTTTTTGTTCGACTTCTTTCTTCCACCCAATGACAGGTAGGCCCCGCATGACAGAGAGAGAAAGTGATCTGGGGCGGTGCTAGGAGTATTCTTTAACTGGTCAAAATGGATGGATACGGAGCTATACGATCTCGTAGTGACCGTATAATCACCTCATCACTTATACACTGGCTGCAGCCTCAACACCTGTTTTCTAGGGTTTGCACTCTTCACACTCTCTCTCCAGTATATATATATATACACGCTCACTATTAGGAAAAGGCTAATTAGTGGCACACCTGTTTTGGCCATTAATGGCGCACTACAGGTGCGCCACTATTATCACGCCACTAGTAACAAATACTAATGGCGCGCGTAGAAGTGCGCCATTACTATCTGACTTAGTAATGGCGCACCACATAGAAGTGCGCCATTACTAACAATTTTTTTCAAAAAAAAGTTCAATTTTTTTTTCGTTTTTTTCTTAATCTCGGGTCACTATGGCTTAATCTCGAGTCAATATGCTTAATCTCAAGTCAAATCGCACTAAGTGGTCAAACTTCCCGGAAGGTCACCCATCCTCACACTACTCCAGCCCGAGCATGCTTAACTTCGCAGTTCTATCCAACCCTAGCACCACCTCACTTAATAGGCACTTGTTGATATATCTATCATATCAATCCTATTAAACCTTGTTGATGTCTAGGACTTTGTTCATGTTCATGAGTGGTGAAATTTTGAAAAATATTTCAAACTTCCCGGTCATATTACGTATCATATTTTGAAAAAAAATTCCAAAAAAAATTCTAAACCAATTTTTTCTGTTACTAGTGGCGCAACTAGCAAATGGTGCGCCACTAGTAAGTTTGAATTTTTTTCCATTTCCCCCTCTAGATCTTAAAAGCACAGTATCTTTTATTCTGTTAGGTTTTTGGGGATTCTGAAAATCTTGAACAATGTTCCCCCGGTTCGATTCGGATGTAACTTTTCGAGTAGATGATTTTTCATAGAAAAAACTTTTTAATCCGAGTTCGTATGCAAAAGTTATGCCCATTTTACTAAATTCCAAAGAGATGTTGCAAATAAAGTCGAAATTCATATTTGTAAATTTTCCCAACAACTAGCCCACATATCACGTGGGAAACTTATTTTCTTTTATTTTTTTGACATTTCCATCATTTTCTTTTATTTTTTAAAAACTAAAAAGGCGGTCCACGGGGGGGGGGGGGCATTTGGTTAGCAGTGGCGCACCAGGGGTAGTGCGCCATTACTAGTTGACATAGTAATGGCACACCTTCACAAAGTGTGCCATTACTATGTGTATGACTTGGTCAAACCTTGGTTAAAGTTAGTAATGGCGCACTTTGTGTAGGTGCACCATTACTAAGTTTGACATAGTAATGGCGCACTTTGCATAGGTGCGCCATTACTAAGTTTGACCCAGTCATACACATAGTAATGGTGCACTTTGTACAGGTGTGCCATTACTATGTCAACTAGTAATGGCGCACTATCCCCTGGTGCGCCATTGCTACCATTTTTTTTCAAAACTAGTAATGGCGCACCACACACCAGGTGCGCCATTAGTAATATGTCAATAATGGCGCACCTGTATCTGGTGCGCCACTGCTATATATCAGTGGCGCACCACATACATGGTGCGCCATTAATGTCCATATTAGCTATAGCCCTTTTCCTAGTAGTGGATGGAGCCTCAGTGCTTGTAGTTGCTCTCTTCACACTCTCTCACCCTCGCCAGATCTAAACAAGACTTCGTTGGCCTCTCTCTCTCTCCCCTCACCGCTGGTCAAAGAGCCAGCAGGATCCGTCCACCGGGAAGGGAAGGAGGCTTAACGCTATCGCCGTTGGCGAGGAAGGGAATCGACTACCGACGCAGTTTTTCTCTTTCACCCAACGGTGGCGCGGGAGGGCCTCCGACCCCTTCTTCCTCGCCGCCGTACATAGTGTGGGCCAAACGGCCTTCGGTCACCCACCGAACCCCACCCCAAGAACCTTAAGGTATAATTTACTTATTCCACATGCATTGTTGTAGCTGCATGTGGGCTTTTTCCGCTTCTGCACTCGAATCTAGGTGTTGGATCAAACAGGAAAGTAGTGGGGAAAGTTGTATAGCATGAATCTAGGACATGGTTCAAAGAGGAAAGGAAGGGGGGAAACTACTAGTACAGACTGGCTACCCAGCACCTACATTGGTTGAAAAGGGGAAACAATGACAAACACAGTACGCACATCTGTAACGAACTGATCTTTTGTTTTGGGGGACAAGGTTGTAGAATTTGAGCGGGACTAGATTTGCTGCACTCACATAGGGAAATGTGTCTAAAGATAACAAAACTGGGACCAACACAAATATGCTCCTTGGTTGTTTTTGTTCTTTGTTGCAACAGACTGTGCATCACCCCTTCATACATCGGTAGATGCACATTGTGCTGGTGCGTCCACTGTCCCGTGCAACTATTTAGCTGTTGTTAATCTAAGGCCCTGTTTGGTTAAAAGCACCCTAGTCCCCACCTGCTTGGTTCCAGGGACTAAACATGGACTAGAGGTTATTAAATGACATGCTAAAAGACCATGTTACCCCTAGTAATGAACTAATAGAGACAACCTGCGATGCGGGGTAGGGGAAACTGTTGGAAAAAGTCCTAAAAGACTCTCCCTCGGGGTCTTCTTTCTTTAGTCCCTAAAAGTCCCTCCTGTTTGGTTTAGATGGGACTAGCACAGACTTTTTTTAGTCCCTACACTAAAATGTCCCTGTAAACAAACACCCTCTAATAATGCCGTTGGAAAATTGATGCAATGCCACAGTTAAAAGCAAATTACATGTTTAACAAATTTTATTGTTAATATAATCTCTGTGTTAATATTAATCAATGCCACCATTTGAGAAATTCTACTGTCTTGCTTTCTTTCCCATTTAGATAAGTTAGATGCTTCTTTTTGTTGGCTTCTGTGTCATCCACCGTTATTGACCACTAGTTGTTTCCTTTGCACCTCTGTGTAAACATGGTTATTTACTTCACCTCATTGCTATTGTGACCTTTTGTTGCACTGCGCAAAACACTTGTTTTAAGAGTGTTTTGTGTAGTTCAACCAAAATGTCACACCGACAACGTTGCTTGATTGCTTGATCTTAGTGGAACTACACAAGAGGAGATCTTACTTCCTATCCATGTTGGCAAATTTGGTTCACATCTTCTTCTTGTGAGTTGTTTGAATTCTGCGTCATGAGAGGTTAGTACTAGCCTGCTTTCATATATTGTGCTACTTGTACGCTAATGTTGCTTGATTTTAGGGAACTGCACAAATGGAGACAAGACTTCCAATCCGTATGTGCACCGTAATATCCCATTGAGGTAAGATAAGGATATTTCACAACTGTTGGCCTGTATTTTGCCACTTTCATTTGAAAATTAACATCGTTGTTTAGTGCTATACTTGTGCTCCCTAATTGACATGCCAAATCTTACATTGAAGGTGAAGCTTGTCTGTTATTGAACCAAGTGATGAAGGGGAAGAACAAGCGGAAGAAAAACAAAAATCAACTCCCGCTGCTGTAATGAAGCACTGGAACTGTGATGACACAAGTAGTGATATAGTTTTGCATCTTAATTTATTGCTATGGACGGAACGAGCAATTGTTTTGCCACTGATTTGATGCCACTCTTAATGTAATATGTAATTATATCTACTTGTGCAAACAGGGATCTTCTTTGAAGATACCATATATTTTAGTGGAACTGCACAAGAAGATGTTGGAAACATTAAACTAATCGAGGAGTATATAGTAAGCATGGCAACCACAGTAGATAATAATAGATGGTTCCGGAGAAGTGCTTGATTTGTATGCTCTACACAATAAGCCTCCTGACAAATGTTGGAACTCGCCCACGGATTTCATCCATATGATTGAGCTTTCTCATCTCTATTGGTGTTGTGCTACTGTTTAGATACTGTCATGAGAAAGTGGTACTGTACTTGAGAAGTGCTTCATCCGTGTTGTTTCAAATATTTCCTTTCCTTTTTTGAGCAAACAGGGATGCTAGCATTTAGTTGTCCTCTTGTCTTTGCACAACAGGATCATCCTCCTCTGAAGAAGAATATGTAGTACGTGAAGTGCCTAGTTCCGATTATGCCAAGATAAAGAAGCCAAGCCTCTCTTCTTAAGAATGGAGCAGTTCAAGGATGGTTACATTGTTGCCCACAAGAACAAACTAACTCCAGCTCAGAAGGACTCACGGATCTGCATCTTTGTTGCTATGATGGCCAGTACAATGTTGTTTTACGATTCCTTCCAGTGAGTTACATTTTTTTAAAATGTGTGCTCTGCATGGATCATGTAGGTTGACTATTTAAACTGTTAATTCATAGTACAGTTTGCTTTATACTAATCACTTTTTTGTATTTATGCAAACAGGGGTGCTCAGCTTGATTTCAATGGGAACTGCAGAAAATGTTCACGAATACATCGAATATTCTCAAATCATTCATTTCCACCACAAGAAACGAGGTGCGGATATGTTCAAGGCGTTGCAACATATAAAGGCAAAATCATACAAGCCATGCACGAATTTGGTTGATTTTGGTGGAACTGCACAAAAAGAACAGCTGGTTTATTTAGCACGAGGTGCCATGTCAATGTCCGAACTGATGACAAACCCTACCTATTCCACAATCGTAGGCATTTGATATTTTGGAATGGGAAAACCTTGTCAAAGTTTGTTCATTCATGTACGCAAAACAACACACATTTGACATTTTGGAATGGGACAACCTTGTAAAATTTTGCTCATTGATGTTAGCAAGAAGACATGTGTTTGATATTTTCGAATGGGACACCCTTTGCTGTTAGCAGTATCTATCAATTTTTCTTTATTCTTTAGTTGTGAAGTAAATATTGGCTCTGACATGTGAATCGTTGAGATGCATAATCATCGATTGTTTTGAATTTTCTCTATGAATTGCCAGGCCTGTGTGCTGATTGCAATGTACAAGAACGCTAAATTTTGTACTCCCTCTGTTCCTTTTGACTTAGCATATTAGATTTATTTCAAGTCAGTTGATTTTACATTGTGAATGTTAATACTTTTTCTGTAAGATTGGTCAAAGTAGAGATACTTTGACTTCAGACAAAACTTATATGCAGACTAAAAAGGACCGGAGGGAGTACATGTGAAACTACTGCAAATGAGGTGATCACCCTGGGAATAATGCTAGTACGTATTGTTTTGCATGTTCATCCAATGCCAGTGATACAAGAATTCAAACAAATCGAACTAAATTCATTCATACACTGGCGGATTTCATATAAACATGCCAGATATCATTACATTTCATACATTCTTCAACTAAAAAGGGGTGCGCTTGAGGTATAATTAATTAACCGTAGCACCCATGTCCGGCTGAGCTGAACAGAAGCTTCTTCTCCAGTGGACTGAGCTTCAGTGACATAACAACATGTGCAGTTGCGTTAGTTACATGTGGGCCAGATGCCTCTTGGGCCCACATGCTAGTGACCCAACTGCACCTGCAGTTAAGTAACTGAAGCGACGTCCTTCTCCAACATAGCTCTCCGACTCCACGTCACCGCGAAGAAGCTAATCGGCCGTCAATGGTCAACCTGCCTAGCTTGGCTTCAACCGAAGGGTAGCAGCGATGGCCTTACTTGGACCCGAGCCGTGACCTACCGTGTTCTACTCCTCCTTGTTTTCTGTGTGGCGCGGCCTCATTGGCAGTGGGGCGGGGCCTCGACGGAGCCGGCGATGTCCTTTGTCTCGTTGCTGGCGGGGCGGCGCCTCGGCGGAGCGGGGGAAATCCTCCCCCTCGTTGCCGGCAGGGTGGGGCCTCGGCTAAGCCAGCGATCTCATCTGCCTCGTTGTTGGCGGGGCGGGGCCTCAGCGGAGCCGGCGATGTCCTCTGCCTCGTTGTTGGCGCCGCGGGGCCTCGTCGACGCCAGCGAAGCGGGGAGTCGTCGGAGCCAGCATTGTCCTCTGCCTCGTCCTCGGTCTCGCCAAACAGCGCCTCGCCCGCTTCATTGCCCTCTTTGTAGGCGGCCGCAGCCTCCGCCACCCACATGCGGTACCGCCAGCGCTCGAGGCGCCCTCGCGGGTGGAGTGATACGAGTCGAGCAGCGCTTCCTGCTCCCCCTGCTCCGCGGTGATCTGCTCCTCCGCATGCAGGTGCTCCTGGAGGAGATGGTGGTTGTAGGCGGCGTCGGCCTGCGCCTCCCGGAACTGCTCCTGACGCTTCTGCCTCACTATGTCCATGTATTGGGCATGGGCCTCACCAATGGTCATGGTGCAATGCACTGGCGAGGATGGCGCGGGAGGGGATTGGCGCCAGATCGTCGACTACCATGCTCTCCATTGGGACGTCGTCGTCCTCCGGCAGCCTGCCGGCCAGCCGGTCGGCAGCAATGGCTGTCATCTCCTTGTGGTCCGTCGTCCGCCCGTCCCGAAGAGCGCTGGAGCGCGAGGAAGCCATGGTGGGAGTAGTGGTGTGGACAGGAGAAAGGGAACGGAGGCGGATGACTGTGGCTATGGCCGGCGCAGCAGTTTATATAGCAATGGTGGGTGGCGGAGGGACGGACGTGTGGCACCGGAGTAGCCACCTCGGCAATTGTGTATCATTAATGTGGGCGGCATATGGACGGACGGACGATACTTGTGTCCTTCGAAGGAGGAGCAATCGCCTGCACCGAGGAGCGGGGTGGGCGGCGCTGACCGTTTCAGGCGAAAAGCGCGCGTGGGCGAGGGAGGCGGTCTGGGTGGGCTAGGGTAGTCAGACTCATGCTTGGCAGTGGGTCGGTCCAGCAGCCGAGACATGCTGGCTCGCCAGCAAGCTCGCCGAGCTGAGCGACGATAATCAGACGATGGACGTAGCTTCCGACCATGAGCCAGCGCCACTGTCCAAGCCGATTCATGCAGTGTTCACCATAGAGTAGGTGCGACCCACTTCGACGCCCTAATGTCGGAAGAACTACCAGCGCAGGAGGACCTATGCTACAACCTCCGTCTCCTCAATGAGCACCGGTGAACAAGCGAACGACAATGCCGTCGCGGACATGTGGCCCTATGATCATGGCTTCCCGAATGAGCAGTGGATGCTGTATCAGACCATCCGTAGGGCCTGCGAGGCCCTCTCCATCGTCCTTCGAGTTGTTGCGCTCGCCGTGGCACCGCCGTCTCGCGTTGTCAACATGGTCAATGGCATGAGGAATGAGGAGATGACTTTACTTGGAGAGGGTGACAATGGGGACCCACCAGGGCCATAGCCGCACGTACGCAAGTGCCTCCTTATTATATACAACTGTAATATTTTTTGCTTCCTCCTGGTTTCCTGACATCACGGTCCCACACCATTGTCAACCTATGTAGTCAATAAATGAGAGAATTGCACAAGGATCAACCAACAACTGGGACCAAGCAGCTCGAGCAGTATTTGTCTTTTTGAGGTGTGAGCACTGTAGAGTTTTTCTTGAGCGATGTTTTCGTTGTTGTTCAGAGGAGAGCAGCGTATTAACTGGGTGGGTTGTGGCCCGTCTAGCCCAGGCCAGATATGCAGCCCAGATATTAATTTTTTTCAATATGAAAATGGCTAGCCCAGCTATACTTTTTTTTGAGGAATACCCAGGCAAGGTCAACTTGTTATTCTCTGCCCCGCTGGGCTGCAAATCTTTCCTAGGAGGGATGCATTAGGCTTAACAAGAAAATGGGCTTTAAGAAATAATAAATGGGATGTAATTATAAAAACTAGGTAGTAACTATAAAAAATGCACCAAACACGTAATTATTTTATAAAATAACATTTCTGGATTTTGAAAATTTTAATTTCATTAATTGTCGCGCGCGTAATGTTTCGTTGGATTTTTACGTAATACAAATTTATATTGAAATTGTATTTAATCTACTAGAAATTTCGGGAGAAAAATATTTAGGATCCCATCAAAATGTGGGAAATTTTATTGAATTCTGTTTTGAATGGTTGGTTGAAATTACTAATCGTTGTCCTAGCTAGAAAATGAGCTGTACTTTAAACAAACTATAAATGGGCTGTAGTAAATTCCATTAGAATTCAAAAATGGGTTGTACATTCTTACAAATTGCAAATGGGCTATAAGTTCTCTGCCATACACTTGTGGGCCTACTAAGTTGACACATATGCAAGGCTTTGTCAACTTATAGTCAACACACGGTTCTAGCAGCAGTGTCCATTGGATGTCCATCCAACGGATGTCATGCTTCTTCTTCAATCTCGAATATTCTAGCTTCAGCTGCCCAAAAAATGATTCCTCCCCCTGACATCTGGGGCGCACCATTTCGGAGGCTGACCTGTGGGCCTACTAAGTTGACGCGTACCAAGGGCTTTGTCAACTTAGTCAATATAAATGATTCTAGCTGCAGTGACCGTACGATGTCCATCCAACGTCCGTTGTGATTCTTCAACCTCTGGTCTTCTTGCTCCAGCCACCCAAAGCAGCGCCGGTCGTGCCGCCTGCTCCTGCCTCCCGTGGCCGGCTGTGCTGCCGCAAAGGCCTCACCCCCCTACCACTCCCACCACTGGCCAGGCCTTGCGGCGACGGCATCCTCACACCGCAGCCGAACCAGTGAACCCTCGTACTCCTCTCCGTGTGGGCATCCACTGCCGCGTCTTCCCCGGCTCCGCGTCGTCCCCTTCCTAGGCCTCGCCGTCGTCCACCGCCTTGGTGCTCTCGGCGCGGCGTGGTTAATGTGGTCAACGACCGACTTCCATCGGAAGAGTACTGTACGTGGAGAGGCTGACAGCTGGGTCCACGGGCGTAGCAAGGAAGTGCCTCCTTATTACGCAGCAAATAATTGTTCCTCCACCTGACAGCAGGGACCCACCGGACGGGCCACCGTATTTCATAAAAAAACGTTTCCCCCTGACTGCTGAGACCCAGCAGCTACATCTTCGCACGCAAGGAAGTGCGTCCATATTACGGGCAAAAAAACGATTTGCCCCCTAATTGCTGGGACCCACCAGCTACATCTTCGCACGCAAGGAAGTGCCTGACAGTCGGGAGCCACTCGGTCGAAGCATACGTAGCGCTGTCATTCTGGTCGCGAATGAGTACGTACATACTGGTCGATCGGTCTATCTGCAGGCTGCAGCGATGAACCGTGGCCGTGTAAGGAAGGGCACGTGTGGTAGTAGATGCGCGCATGTGTGGTAGTAGAGGCGCGCACGTAGCATGTACACGTACGTACAACATCCAGGGTGCAAGAAAGTAAATACGACTAGGTACGTACATACAGGCGGGGTCTTGAACGCATACTCGCGCATACGTACGGCCAGGGCTCGTGTACATGGCTGTGGCTGGGTCGAAACGGAGAAACTGCGTCGTCATCGTGTTCATGGGGAGGCAACGAAATGCGTCGTGTTCATCGGAAGGCAACGGAACGTGTGCTGTTCATCGGGAGCCAACCGGCTTGGACGGAACAGGCGATGGCAACGAGGCCTGGCATACCATAGAACGGAGGAAACGGCCTTGTGTTCGACCGACCACGGTGGAAGCAGGATCCTGTTCATCGAGAGGGGTCTGGCGTACCGCAAAACAGAGGAAACGTACCTCCTACGATCGAAACGGGGTCCTGTTGATCGGGAGGGGTGCGGCGTACCGCAAAATTAAGGAAACGGACTTGTGTTGGAGCGCTACGGTTGAAACGGGGGTCCTATTCATCGGGAGGGGTGTGGCGTACCGCAAAACGGGACTCCGTGGGATATTGTTCATCTCCACCGTCAACCTCCTCTAGCCTCCACGGGCTCCTGTTCATCCACCGTCGACCTCCTCCAGCCTGCACCTGCGACTGTTCATCCACGGGCTCCTGTTCATCCAGCCTCCACCGTGCGCTCCTCCACTGGCTACTGTTCAACCAGCCCTCCCCACGGGGGTCCTGTTCAACCACCCCTCCGCGGGCTACTGTTCATCCATCCCTCCACCGGTTACTGTTCAACCAGCCCTCCACCGGCTACTGTTCAACCAGCCCTCCACGGGGTCCTGTTCATCCAGCCCTCCACGGTGTCCTGTTCATCCACCGGCTCGATCGATCAGGGTACTGTTCATCCAGCGGCAACGGCCTCTACTGCCACGGGTTCCTGTTCATCCAACCCCCCACCGGGAACTATTCATCCAAACCCCCTTAATAACGCTCACTGTTCATCCAGGGAAGGAGGCAGCAGTGTTCGATCGGCTTCAATTAGCAGTAGTAGCGAAGGAATCACTTGGGTGCAGTTAATAGCAAGGGATCAATCGATCGCCCGGGTTCAGTAACGCGTAGCCTGCAGTACAATTGCTCGGGTTCAGTTAGAGCCCAATGCCTCGCTCAGGTTCAGTTAGAGCCCAACGCCTCGCACACACGTGCGTACATACGAGAGAAACACACATCGCTCGGCCCCGACCACCCACCGTAACCGGTAACTCCCCGATATTTTCCTTGCCGCTTCTACCACAGGTTTTTCCATCATGGACGGCCCAAAGAATGTCATGCAGCTGCATCTCCGGCCCGCCCAGGATGAAAAGCCCATTTTCTGTCATGATTTTTTGTCATAGAAGTAGGACCCCACCACATATATGATGGTACCGGGTTTTTTCACAATTATCGTCATAGAAGTGTCATAAGTATGACATAATTTTTTTTTGTTTGGCCCAAAATGTCACGGATGTGTCTTTTTTTGTAGTGATTTCACCCTTGATACGTCTCTAATGTATCTATTTTTTTATTGTTTCATGCTATTATATTATCAATCTTGGATACTTTATATGCATTTTATACTATTTTATTTCATTGTTTGGGACTAACCTATTAACCCAGTTCCAAGTGCCACTTGTTGTTTTCTGCTTGTTTTAGCTTTTCAGAAAATCAATATCAAACAAAGTCCAAACACGATGAAACTTTATGGCGATTTTTCTGGACCAAAAGGGACCCTAGAAGTTTCGAGAGAAGACCGGATGTGCTAGGGGAGAGCCACAAGCTCAAACGGTGCGCCCCTGAGCTCATGGGCCCCACACGGCTCTGCTTGACCTAATTTTGACTATAAATTCACAAATATTCCGAAACTACTAGAGAGACACCTAGAACACTTTTTTCCGCCGCCGCAACTCTCTGTTCTTCTGCGATCCCATCTGGAGGCCTTTTTGGTACTCTGACGGAGGGGGAATCGATCACAGGGGCCTTCCACGTCAACCTTGCTGCCCTTCATGAGTAGTTCACCACAGACCTACAGATCCATAGCTAGTAGCTAGACGGCTCCTTCTCTCTTTGATCTTCAATATAATGTTCTCCTTGATCTTCTTGGAGTTCTATCCGATGTAATATTCTTTTGCGGTGTGTTTGTTGTGATCCAATGAATTGTGGATTTATGATCAAATTATTCATTGAAAGTAATTGAGTCTTTTCTGAACTTTATTATGCATGATTGCCATAGCTTTGTATTTCTCTCCGGTCTTCCATTTGGTTTGGCCAACTAGATTGATTTATCTTCAATGGGAGAGGTGCTTTGTGATGGTTTCAATCTTATGGTGTCCTCACCCAGTGACACAACGGGTAGCAAGGCACGTATTGTATTGTTACCATTAAGGGCATGTTCTGATCTCCTCCCACTCCACACTTCTAAAAAATTCTGCCCGAAGCCAGCCCGAATGGATTAGACTCACGAAGCGGAAATCCAGGAAGCCACGATGGGCTGTAGTTCATTTTTTTGAAGTGACCGATTCCCAGCTTCCTGTTTTTGTGAATCTGATGTTGCTCATTATTTACGACCGAATTTCCACTGCCAAGAAAATGTTTCGCTCAACTCCCCCTCGCTCGACCCCGCAGGTCAACCCGCTCGCCCATAACTCCCTCCCGCGTTTCTCCTTGATACGTCTCCAATGTATCTATACTTTTTGATTGTTCCATGCTATTATATTATCCATCTTGGATGTTTTATATGCATTTATATGCTATTTTATATTATTTTTGGGACTGACCTATTAACCTAGAACCTAGTGTCAGTTTCTGTTTTTTCCCTTGTTTTTGAGTTTTACAGAAAAGGAATACCAAACGGAGTCCAAACGAGCTGAAACTTTACGACGATTTTTTATGGACTAAAATAAGCCCACGGAGTATCGGAGATGGACTAGAGGATCGATGAGGCATCCACAAGGGTGGAGGGCGCGCCCTTGCCTTATCGTCGCCTCGTGGATCCCCCTGACTTGTTCGCAATGCCAAAAATTCCTATAAATATAGAAACCCCCAGAAATAAACATAGATCGCGAGTTCCGCCGCCGCAGCCTCTATAGCCATGAAAAACCAATCGGTTGCCTGTTCCGTCACCCTACCGGAGGGCGAATGTTGGGGATATAGCTCCTAGGTGTGACCCACCCAGGACAGGCTGGGTTACACTATTGGCGGTTTAACATGAGGAAGATCCAAGGAGGCCCAAGGAGAATTATGAAGACGACGGCTCGTGGAGGTAGGACTAGTGAAGGCCCAAGACATGGGCCTATGAACCGCCGTATGAAGACTTGTTCTATAAGGAAGGATTAGTTAGAAACCGAGCCGACCATGTTGTGTGAGGCGGCCAGGACTCTATAAGCCTCCTGGTCTCTACCTACGTATATAATGGTGACACCCGGTGGCGGTTAACCCAAAAAACAAGCAATCGGGAACTAGGTCAAACGTATTCGCTCCCTTGTAATTGGAACTCAAGCAATACAACTAGAAGCAGGACGTAGGCTTTTACCTTGTTGAGAGGGGCCGAACCTGGGTAAACTCCTTGTGTCCTTTGTCCCGTTCAACCCCTTCAAGCTAACCGAGTTGCGATGGCTCCACACCTAAGTCCTTTCACCAAGGCACCCGCCGTGACAAATCCATGACAGTTGGCGCCCACCGTGGGGCCAAAGCATGGTGGTTTCGAGTTCTTGAAGGGTAGCTTCTCAAGGATTTAGGGATACGCCATGGGCCGGATGACCAAGAGTCGCCGCGGCAGGATCTACGTTGACGATGCTGGATGAGGTCCGGAGGCCAACTCAATCGAATACGGGTACCGGCTCAACTTCGGTGGAATCCACGTTTTCAACGGTAAGATTGGTGAATCTGGGCCTGAGCCAGGCATCAACACCGACACCATTGAGACGGCTCGACGCGTGAGACCTGCCAAGGTCCAGCTCGGCCAGAAGAGAGCTTTTGTTGGCTTTGTTCATGGGGCAGATCTCGAGGAAGGTTCAATATCAGGTGGAGAGACAACCATCTACTCAGGTGATGAGTCCTCAACTCGCGGAACTGAATCGATCTATCAACTGCGGAATGGTGGGCTTGGGGGCTATTCTGATGGCGACAGTATTCCAGACCCCTATGAGCCATCGAGCAAGGTTGCAATCTTCTTGGCTGGGACACAACATATGTTTAATTCATCGACTACTGTGGCTATGACCTCTAGTTCAACGACTGCGGCGACGACTAAGGCGAGCGGCCCCGTGCGCCCGCCGACTCAGGTCATATCTGAGCTCTTGGATGCTTTGGTGACTCTATTAGCTACAGAAGTAACCCCGGCGACTCAAGCACAACATAATGTGGAAGTGGCAAAACTGTGGGATGAGATAGCTCAGGCTAAGGAGGAGCTTAACACTGAGAATGCTAGGCTGGCGACGGAGCGAGCCCCATTGGAGGCCGAGTCACAATGGATTAAAGCAAAAACTTTCCGGTTAAATTTGGATCAGAATGCATCACATGCTGTCTTACACAGATATCAAAGCCGTCTACCTTCATAGTTCGAGGCAAGAAATCTTTTCAATACACCTGTGGCAGGACCAAGTAACCTGCCTGGTGTGACCCGGGCTGCTGAGGTGCCCGTGACCAGGGTGATAGCTCAACCACGTGTAACAGACCCGCCTCGTTTGAACGCAACCCTGCCTCAGCAAGTGTTGACACCGCCAGGTCATTATTCCAACCCTCTGGATAACATGATTACCGCGGCTTCGCAGCCAGCGGCTCTTCCAGTGGAAGGCGAGTCTCCTGCCGCGGTCGAGACCCAAAAGGTTGTGGAGCTTCTTTAAACAGCGGTAGTCCAGCAGGCGACTTACTCATATAGTTGCGAGCAAATTCATTCAACTCCACACCCCAGCCGAAGTTATTGCCGGCGCATTGAGTCGCCGGCGGTTTCCAGCAACTAGCGGCGTCGGAACCAACCACATGGGCATGACCCGCCGCATGATGATAACAATGTTCAGGCTTTAATGGATCGGGCTAGGGCGTGTCAAGAGGTGGAGCTGGCAGCTTAATTAGCGGCTCATGAACGGCTTCAGTTGAACCCTTTGGCGTCTGTAGAGGCTGGGATGACTTCCAGGGCAGTGGGGGTACCATGCATAGCACCGTCTCTACGCAATGAGTGTTTGCCTAAGGACTTCAAGGGCCCTCGAAAGGTGCCCAATTACACTACTGATCAGCCTCCCGAGGCTTGGATTGAGAGCTACGAGTTGGCTATGGAGATGTTAGATGTCAATGACGCTGTGTGTGCCAATTATTTCACCATGATGTTGGATGGGCCGGCTCGAACTTGGTTGAAGGGATTACCCCCTAATTCTATCAATTCACGGGCGAAGTTGAAAGCGCATTTTATTCAAAATTTCAAAGACACGTGCAAACAGCCTCTGTCGATCATCGACCTAGACGCTTGTGTCCAGCGCGAGGATGAGTCGGCCCACCATTGGGTCCGTCGAGTTTCCGCTATTATCCACTCATCAGATAGCATCAACATCGACTCTGCTGTTCTGATTCTGGAGAAAAATTGCCGGTTAACCCCCTCAAGCAAAAGTTAGGGTAGCTTAAACATCACTGCAACGACATGGGAGAACTCATGGCGGCTGTTGGCGTTCTGGGAACGGGAGTCCCCAGACTTGCCTGCGGCCTGCGGTGTGGCTCAAGTGGGGCCCCTACGCGGCCCATCTTCATCAACTCAAGCTCAAGACCCTCGCAAGGGGCCAAGCCTCGCGGGGAGGACGACCAGAAGCTTCCTCAAAGGCAGCCTCTTCAGGAAGGCTCGCGAGGAGGCCGAGAGATCAAGGCAGGGGTACCTCGCGAGGAACCCGTGACGCAAGCCATGACGATCGAGACCAGGCGGGTGCCAGGAGGGCGCCGGCCTGCGCAGTGTCCTTGTTTCCTCTTTGGTGCAAAGGGAGCAAGCACATGCAAAGGCATCAAGCAAAGGTTACCATTCTGGTGCAACGAGACCAAGACTAGTAGAGCGGCAGGACGGAGGTCACCGTGGAGCCCAAGACCGCGTCATCGCCAGTACTTTTGGCAGCCGAAGACCACCTTTGGTCCGGATAACTTGTACTAGATGTTCCCCTTCAAAATGGCCAATTGTTGGCGCCCTTCCTGCTCATTATTTGGGGAGAGGCCCAGGGCCTGTATAAATAGGGCTAGCCACCACGGAGTAGGGACATGAGCTAGACATCCAGATAGAGATCGATCGATCCACCGATGAAGAGAAAGGCGACTGAACTCACCCTAGCAGTTCGTCGCACCAACTCAAGAACACCTCTCGTGAGGCTGTTCTCCCTCTGTACTGTTCATCATCAGCCCCTGAGGCAATCCACCACGCCACACACTGGAGTAAGGTATTAAACCTCAACGGTGGCCCGAACCAGTATAAACCTCGTCTCCCTTGTGTTGTTCGTTGTTTTCAGCTTAGATCACGCGAGGAGATTGGACGTAGATCGGTAGGGGAGAGATCTCCGCGCGCACCCCAGTGTTCGAACCTCAAGGGTCTGCCGGAACCCGAAATCCGACATTTGGCGCGCCAGGTAGGGGTGCGCCGGAATCTTTCTTCCGCTGTTCGCGTGTGATCTTCCATCGTGTCCATGGCTGACGCTCGTCGGGCTCGCGCCGAGCGCTGGGCTGCTCTCGCCACCTGCATCGCCCAGACGGCACCCGTCGGCGGTCGCCCTCGTCGTTCCCCGTCGCCTGCCGCCAACGCCGCCACCGGTCCGGTGGGAAACGAGCAGCAGGCCTTGTCCCAGCATCCATCGGTACGACGGGAGGGCCGCACCGCCACACCGTCGCCAACTCCAGTCGCTTCGTCGTCCCATGCCCGTCGCGCCCCCACGGACGCGCACGCCACGCTGCTCCTGGCAAGAGAGTTCCTGCACTACCGCCCCATCGACGACCTCTACGAGGATTGGCTCGCCCGCATCATCGAGCTCGTCAGCACAGCAAGGAGCTCCCCCTTGCCGTCCTTCTCACTGCCTCGCCCTCCATTCCGCGCGGGAGGCGAAGATCAGGAGGTGCCTCCACCACCTCCTCCTCAAGAAGGGGCCCTGGCTCCAAGGCGCGTAGCCCCAGGGCGAGACCATCCGCGTCCGGCACCCGCGCAGCAAGAAAGGAGCTGCCAAGAGATCCCTTGTCCCTGAGAAGGTGCTCGCGCGCTCCCAGCACCGGCGCGCCAAGATCGTGTCCCTGCACTTCTATGCCAAGACCCTGCCCTGCTTCAAGCGGCGGCACGCGACAATCCCCAAGAGCAAGCTCAGTACCAGCAAAGGGCACCGGTGGCCACAGCTGGCTGCCGCGCCCTCACCCTCGTGCTACGCGGCGTCGCATGGCCAGGAAAGTTCAAGCCTGACCTGCCCCCACGCTACGATGGCACGGCGGACCCCGCGGAGTTCCTGCAGCTCTACGAGCCATGCATCGAAGCCGCCAACGGAGACGAAAGGGTCATGGCGAACTGCTTTCCCATGGCGCTCAAGGACGGGGCCCGCACCTGGCTCCTGAACCTGGCTCCTGGCACGATCTCCTCCTGGGACGAGATGCGCACCCGCTTCATTGCCAACTTCCAGGGCACTCGCGACCGGCCCCCGGCCGTGAGCGATCTGCGCCGCATCAAGCAGCAGTAGGGGGAAACCCTGCAGAAATACATCCAGCGCTTCAACAACGCTCGCCTCAAGATCCCCAAGGTGACTGAAGAAGCCATCATCTCGGACTTCTTCGATGGCGTGCGCGACATCAAGATGAAGGAGGAGCTAGCAATCCACGAAGACCTGTGCACATCCCTGGAGCTGTTCAACTTGGCGACCAAGTGCGCCAGAGCTGAGGAAGGGCACCTTTCCCTCCTCGAACTCATAGCTGCCGACCCAGAAGAAAAGAAACCCAAGGCCAAGGACGTGAAGTGCAAGGGGGCTGCCGTGCTTGCAACGGAGCCAGACACCAAGCAAGGCAGGGATCAGCCTGAGTCATCCAAGGGCAGCCAGTACTCCGTGTACCACGACCTCCACACCCACAACACCAACGAATGTCAAGAGCTCAGGGCCGTGAGAAATGGACGTGTCGGCCGACGCCCCGAGCGCAACGACAGGGGCTATGGCCGAGGAGGAGGAAGAGGTGGCGGATGATGGGAAGACCGTGGCCCTCGCCAAGGTTGGTGTGACCGACCTCGCGAGGATCGCTGGCAGGACCAGCCTCGCGAGGGAGGCTGGAGAGATCAACCTCGTGAGGATCGCCCGCACGGTAACACATGCCTTCCTCCTCTGCCACCACCACCAAGAAGGAACAAAGACCAACATCAAGACGAGGGGGCTGGGGGCTTCCAGGAGCCGCGCGCGATCGCTTGCATCTTGGGTGGCGCGCAGGCCCCAGCCTCACAGCGCGTCTTCAAGCAGTTTGCTCGCGAGGTGAATGCAGTCCTCCCCAAGCTTGAGGCCACGCGCCCACTCAGGTGGTCTGCATGCGCCATCACGTTCAGCTCAGCGGACCAGCTCAAGTGCACGGCAACGGCAGGAGTCCTTCCGATGCTTTGCTCCCCGGTCATCAGCAACGTGCAGGTCACCAGGACCCTCATCGACGGCTGAGCAGGACTCAACGTCCTGTCCGTTGAGACGTTCGACAATCTCCAAGTGCCATACGATCAGCTTCAGCCAACCATGCCCTTCTCAGGAGTCACTGATGGTTCCACTATTCCGATAGGGCAGGTTCGCCTTCCAGTCACCTTCGGGCAGCGCAACAACTACCGCACCGAGATCATCGACTTCGACGTCGCCCACATCCGTCTGCCATACAACGCCATCCTTGGGTACCCAGCCCTGGCCAAGTTCATGGTAGTAACTCACCATGGATACAATGTCTTCAAGATGCCAGGAAGCGGTGGAGTCATCGCCGTGCCCTATGAGGAAAGGGACGCAGTGTGTTCACTTGAGCGCGCGTTCCAAGCCGCAGCAATCGAAGACCCAGACCACAGGAACGGAAGACTTCCCGAGGAGACCCTTAAGAAGAAGAAGGTTTCGCCTGGCCCGGGCCACAAGGAGGCAGGCGCCTCTGAAGGTATTGTGTCAGGATCCGCGCCCGGTCAGGGAGCGCCACCCTCTCTTGCATAGGAAGGCGCGCCCAGCGCCCTCCTCGGGCAGGGCTCGGGGGCTCTTTCTTGGAGATCCACCGACGTTGCCAAGGTCACGAGGGAGGCACTCGGGCACCACTTGGAGGGGTGCTTCTAGGCACGTTTCCCTCAGGAAGGTACAAGGCACGGAAGACCGAACCCACATGACTCCATCTCAAAAACACCCAGGAGCTGCAGGAGTCAAGAGTCATGCGCGATAGCTGCCGCTTACCCACCGTGGCCCCACATCCAGGCGAGGTTGGTGGGCTGCGCGTCTGCATCGACGTGCTAGGGCTCAACCGAGCCGCGTCTCAGGAGCGCCTCTGGCCTTCGTGCGCGGGGCTTTGCGAAGGTCCACCCCACAACTACGTTTGCATGCCTTTCGGCCTGCCGAGCGCGGTCGCCACTCATCAGTGCCTGCTGAGGAGCATTCTGGAGGCTCAGGAAGTCAGGCATCATGCGGTCCTGGCGGAGATGGAGATGGCCATCGGAGACCCGCCCGCGCCTCCAGAGCCTCCCGAGCCTCCTAGGCCTGGGGGCTCATGAGGGTCGACATCATCATCGCGCAAAGCCCACTTCTTCAACATCACTTCGTCTTCAACGGCACCAGGTGACATCTTTCTAAGTTCTGTTTTTAGCTGGGAGTGCCCATAGGGCCGCATCATTCCCAGGTCGCGTGTGTCCGTCCCTGCGGCATGTATCCGTTTTGCTTATGCTCTTTACTCACCTTGTGGGGCGCCCCTCAGGCTGCGTCACCCCGAGCTGCTCGGGCATGGCCCAGCAGCGTTTGCTTTTCCTACATCTGCTTAAAATGAATTTCCTCCTGCGTGCTTAACGTATCCGACCTAATCGCCTACTCGATTGACGCCTACCTATGGAGCCGCTCGCTCTGGCATGGCATCTGCGCACGGGTCCGTCCCTGCAACGCCGATAAATCTGAGTGGCCGAGCTCTGGCCGCGGCAGCCCCGCAAGGCGCCACCTCACGAGGCCCTCAGTGCCGCAATCACTCCCCTGGAGCGACTAAAGGTTGGCTAGCAACTGTAACAACAGGTCTTGTTTCTCTTTATGATTGGTGTGCAGGACCTTCTCCAGGAGCAACGCTAGGGACGTCGTGAGCTGCCTCTCCCTCTCTCCGGCACAGACCGCTTGCATGTTAAAAGGGGGGCGCCTGAGCATCGTGACTCATGGGCTCCTACTGGCTCTCCAGCCCTCACCCCCTGGCCTTGACCCACGGCATCGCGACCTATCATACCAGCGGCGGCTGAGCTCGCTCGAGGGCCGGGACCTGAGGACGTAGAGCATTAAGGAAAGTGCGGGGGAGCGGGAAGAAGCTCGCGAGGACCTAACCCAGCAGCGCCTCAGCTGCCACCACTCGGGCCAGGCGCTTCATCGAGGAACTACACCAAACTCAAGAGATAAGTCACGCCCTTGCAAGAGTTGGGCCGATGCAGCGCAAAACCCTCGCCCAGTGCGGCTCTGTCACGGCGATGTTGCCTTCCTTTCTCGCTTAGCGAGGGCTACTTGAGCGCTAAAGGAGACCTCCTGAGCATCGCGACTCGGGGGCTCTTACCGGACCTCGGGCCGCTCACCTCCTGGCCTTGACCACGACATCGCGACCTGGCATACTAGCGACGGCTGAAGCCTGCCTGGGGACTAGGACCTGTCAGCGTAGAGCGCCAAGTCCTCGTGAGGATAGAAAGGGGGAGTCGAGCCATGAAAGAACAAGCACCTCGCATTGATTCATATTAAGGGTATAATGTTCAAAAAAGACATGGTAGGCACCTTACATACCCCCACGGGGTGTTGCTTCGATTCCTCGCAGGGAACAAAAGTACTAATCCTAAGGAATGCTAATCGCCCGCGCTCCCGCACGGGACACCATCATCAAAAGTGGGCCGCCCAACGTCAGCGCCAACCCCATCCAGATCAGTGGCGTCGGCGGCTGGACGCAGCTGCCCCGCTCCGAGCACGGAGCGAGCTCCGGGGCTCGTAGCTATCGTCGCTTGTCTCCGGAGTCACGAGGAGCTCGGGGGGCCACTGCATACCCCAGCTCCTCCGCTGCCGCCTGAGGAGCTGCTGGAGGGCCGATGGGCGGGCCAGGTCCTCACCAGTTCGTCGTCCCTGCCGCTCTCCCTGGGGCAGCACTCCAGCCGGCGTCCTGCAGCATCGAATACCTTGAAGAACATCAGGGAGGCGCCATCGTATTCAAGATGAATTACGAGGGCGCCTACCGTCCGGTAGACCCGGGCCATTTTGCCCCAGCCCCGGGTCATGAAGACCTTGCACGGAGCGATGACCGCGACCTTCGCTCCGGTCGCAAGGGTGCCGCAGTCGGCGTGCTGCAGCCAGAGCTCCAGAGCCCCGCTCGGCGGCATCTCGAAGGCGAAGGAAGGAGGGAGGCGGATCCAAGAGCTTGGAGGCATGGTGGCATGGAGCACGAGCTCGTGAGAGGAGCGCTCGGCATGGACTCCAGGGGGAACAACGCGCACCACTGTGACTCGCCGGCATCGACGGCGGCACCGTCGATGCCGCTCGACGCCTTCTCCCCCAGGACCTACGACGCGTGCGTGCAAGGGTAGCGGAAACCTAGGCGATGGCCGCTCGTACTAGGGCCTTGGTGCCTCCTGCTGAGCACCCTCATCTCATTGGCGTAGGGCCAGCCGCTTCTTCGGCGGAAGTGGGTCAGGACCCTCTCTGGGGGCCTTTCCCTTCTCTTCTGTAGAGAACCGGCAAATTGGTGCCATTGGCGGAAGGAGGAGCAAGAACAAAGAAGAAGAAGAGGAGCAGCAAGAAGGGATGGGCTGAAGGGGCTCGCCCGGCCCCATACTTATATCTGGAGGAGGCCAACCTCCGAGCACCACGATCGCAGTTAATCATGACCGGTTTCTCTGCATGCAGGGACTTGTCAAGTCGTGCGGTCGCCGAGGCATCGTGGGGAAGCGCATACGCCCACGTCCAATCAGTCGCCACACGGCGCCCAAGGCCACAGGCTATTGGGGCCCATGGTGCTTCGCGCTTGCCCCTTTGCTCCCCTGCTAGGTCAAGCCCGGGCGCGCCTTGGGCCCGGGGGCTACTGTCGATGTTCTGGGAACGGGGATCCCCAGACTTGCCTGCCTGCGGCCTGCGGCGTGGCTCAAGTGGGGGCCCAGCGCGGCCCATCTTCATCAACTCAAGCTCAAGACCCTCGTGAGAGGCCAAGCCTTGCGGGGGCGGACGACCGGATGCTTCCTCAAAGGCAGCCTCTTCAGGAAGGCTCGCGAGGAGGCGAAGAGATCAAGGCAGGGGTACCTCGCGAGGAACCTATGACGCAAGTCATGACGATCGAGACCAGGCAGGCGCCAGCCAGCGCAGTGTCCATGTTTCCTCTTTGGTGCAAAGGGGGCAAGCATCGGCAAAGGCATCAAGCAAAGGTTACCATTCCGGTGCAACGAGACGAAGACCAGCAGAGCGGCAGGACGGAGGTCACTGTGGAGCCCAAGACGGCGTCATCGCCAGTACTTTTGGCAGCCGAAGACCACCTTTGGTCAGGATAACTTGTACTTGATGTTCCCCTTCAAAATGGCCAATTGTTGGCGCCCTTCCCGCTCATTATTTGGGGAGAGGCCCAGGGCCTCTATAAATAGGGCTAGCCACCACGGAGTAGGGACATGAGCTAGACATCCAGACAGAGATCGATCGATCCACGGATCGAGAGAAAGGCGACTGAACTCACCCTAGCAGTTCGTCGCACCAGCTCAAGAACACCTCTCGCGAGGCTGTTCTCCCTTTGTACCATTCATCATCAGCCCCTGAGGCAATCCACCACGCCACACACTGGAGTAAGGTATTACACCTCAACGGTGGCCCGGACCAGTATAAACCTCGTGTCCCTTGTGTTGTTCGTTGTTTTCAGCTTAGATCACGCGAGGAGATTGGACGTAGATCGGTAGGGGAGAGATCTCCGCGCGCACCCCAGTGTTCGAACCTCAAGGGTCTGTCGGAACCCGAAATCCGACAGCGGATCTCATCAAATATGCCGATTTTGACAATACTAAGGATCCTGGGTCCGATGAGGAGAGGTTTAATAAGGGGAAGACGAACGACAATGGAAAAGGGCAGGAGTCAAACATGACATGTCATAACCAGGGTAGTAATGGTAAGCGCAATCAGCCTGACGGCGGGTCAGATTTTTTGGCTAATACTAATGCACAGAATAACGGTCGACGTCGAAAGGGAAAGCCGTTTCCTCGGATGGGAGGACCAAAGTTCAACCTTGAGGCGACATTGAACCAGCCTTGCCCAAAGCACAGCTACCAAGATAGATCGTCGACTCACCTGTGGAAAGATTGTTTTATCATGAAGGAATATAAGAATTCCGACTCTCACCAGGACCACAATAGCAATAATGGCCCGCATGGTGGGTCAGGATCCGGCTCTCATGGGCCCGGTTTGGCGGCAGTGGATCAAATTCGGGATATCAGGGTCAGGGAAATCAAGGCAATTATAACCAGCAACCCAATCAGGGTAATCAACAACAACAATCAGGGTATCAGAGTAATCCAAAGCAGCTTCATAGTGTCCAATACCATGTCTTCACTATGATCCTGTGCAAGCGGGAGCAGAAGGTTCATAAACGAGCGGTGAGTGTTGTTGAGCCGGCAATACCTCGGTACTTACGGTGGTCAGAGCAGCCAATTGTACGGAGTCGTGAGGATCACCCGCCACGGGTTGACAATCCGGGTCAGCTAGCTTTAGTGATAGCCCCTCAAGTGGGAGGTTACAATTTCACTAAGGTGCTCATGGACGGAGGTAGCAGTATCAATATTATTTATTATGATACTTTTTGTTGCATGAATTTAAATGACAAAGATCTTAAGCCGTCCTCTATAGTCTTTCATGGAGTAGTGCCTGGTAAGTCGTCATATCCAGTTGGTAAAATTGCCTTGGAAGTAGCTTTTGTCAATGAGTATGACTACAGGGCAGAGACATTGAACTTTGAAATGGTCAAGATTAAAAGTCCCTATCACGCTCTGTTTGGACGGCCGGCTTACGCCAAGTTTATGGCACAGCCTTGTTATGTGTATCTGCAGCTTAAGATGTCGGGTCACAAGGGGACCATCATAGTACTTGTTGACAGGAAGATAGCCTTGGAATGTGAAGAAGGCGATGCTGCTTATGCTGAGTCTACTTGTGCTATGGAAGAGCTTAAGTTTTATAAAGACAATGTTGACCCGGTTGATATGACTCCATTGAAGAAGCCAACCACGGAGCATGAACCTTTGTTGAAGTTTAAGTCAACCTGGGGCCTAATGTTGGGGATATAGCTCCTAGGTGTGACCCGACCAGGAGGGGCCTAGTTACACCGTTGGCGGTTTAACATGAAGAAGATCCAAGGAGTCCCAAGGATAATTATGAAGATGACGGCTCATGGTGGCAGGCCTGGTGAAGGCCCAAGACCCGGGCCTATGAAATGCCGTATGCAGACTTGTTCTATAAGGCAGGATTAGTTAGAAACTGAGCTGGCCACATTGTGTGAGACGGCCGGGACTCTATAAGCCTCTCGGTCTCTACCTGCGTATATAAAGGTGAGACCCGGTGGCGGGTTAACCCAAGAAACAAGCAATCGAGAACTAGGTCAAGCGTATTCGCTCCCTTGTAATCAAAACTCAAGCTATACAACTAGAAGCAGGACATAGGCTTTTACCTCTTAGAGAGGGGCCGAACCTGGGTAAACTCCTTGTGTCCTTTGTCCCGTTCAACCCCTTCAAGCTAACCTAGTTGCGATGTCTCTACACCTAAGTCCTTTCATCAGGGCATCTATCGTGACAAATCCACGAAAGGGAAACCATCACTGGTGGCCATCTTCATCATCCCGACGGTCTCCATGATGAGGAGGGAGTAGTTCACCCTCGAGGCTGAGGGTATGTAGAAGTAGCTATGTGTTTGATCTCTCTCTCTCTCTCCCTCTCTCTCTCTCTCGTGTTCTTGATTTTGCATGATCTTGATGTACCACGATCTTTGTTACAATAGTTGGATCATATGGTGTTTCTCCCCCTCTATCTTCTTGTGATGAATTGAGTTTTACCTTTGAGGTTTCACTATTATCGGATTGAATACTATTATGGATTTGAGAACACTTGATGTAAGTTTTGGCACTCAACTCGCTGATTCCCGAGGTGACATTGGGGTAATCTATGCATAGGGGTTGATGCATGTTTTAGTCCTTGTTTCTCCGGTAGGAATCTTGGGGCACTCTTTGATGTTCTTTGTGTTGGATTGAATATTATGAATCTAAAGTTGTTTGATGCATATTGTATAATTAGCCCATGGATACTTGTGGTGACATTGGAGTGTCTAGGTGATATTAGGGTTGATTGATGTGTGTCATATGGTGTTATTTTACTACGAACATTAGGGCTGTTTGTGACGCTTATAGGAATAGCTCAATGGATTGATCGGAAAGAATAACTTTGAGGTGGTTACCCTACAAGAAATTTCATCTTATGTTCTCTGCGATAGGAACTTTGGAGTGACTCTTTGTTGCATGTTGAGGGATTGCCATATGATCTAATTATGTTATCATTGTTCAGAGAACTTGCACTAGTGAAAGTATGAACCCTAGGCCTTATTTCCAAGCATTGCAATACCATTTTCACTCACTTTTACCACTTACTACTTTGCTGTTTTTATATTTTCATATTACAAAAACCTATATCTACCATCCATATTGCACTTGCATCACCATCTCTTCACCGAACTAGTGCACCTATACAATGTACCATTGTATTGGGTGTTTTCGGGACACAAGAGACTCTTTGTTATTTGGTTGCAGGGTTGTTTGAGAGAGACCATCTTCATCCTATGCCTCCCACGGATTGATAAACCTTAGGTCATCCACTTGAGGGAAAACTTCTACTGTCCTTCAAAACTCTGCGCTTGGAGGCCCAACACGAGTCTACAAGAAGAAGGTTGCGTAGTAGACATCAAGCTCTTTTCTGGCGCCATTGCTGGGTAGGTGAGTGCTTGAAGGTGTATCTTTAGATCTTGCAGTTGAATCTTTTAGTGTCTTGTTTTATCACTAGTTTAGTCTATAAAGGAAAACTACAAAAAATGGAATTGAGGTTGCCTCATATGCTTTGTCTTTCATGAAAATGATGGAAAGGAAAATTGTGCCAAAGTGTTAGAAGAAGAAGTTAATAAAATGTTTGGCACTAAATCTTTGTCCGATGAGCATGATTGCAATGTTGTTAGTATGAATTTCTTGAATATCCATGATGCTAATGATATACAAAGCCACAAGCTTGGGGATGCTATGTTTGATGAAGATGATATTTTTTGTCCCCCAAGTTTTGATAAGAAAAATTATTATGATGATATCATGCCTCCTATTTATGATGATTATATTTATGAAAGAGGGTTTGGAAGAGTGTCAACTCTAGGTAATGATCCCACTATTTTGGAGGGTGTTGAGTCTCATAATTTTTATGAAAGTGGATTTGGAGAGGTCATGCCTTTATTTAGTGATGAATCCACTATTTCGGAAGAGGTTCCAATTGATTATGAGAACATACTTGCTACCTATGATGATTATTTGTGATGACATGTATGCTATAAAGAGTAATGATAACCATTAAACTTGTCATCATGATTTTAATTTTCAATTGTATTATGCCTCACATGATAGTTTTTTCATTGAGTTTGCTCCCACAACTATTGATGAGCATAGTTTTTCTTATGTGAAGAGTAATAGATTTTCTATGCTTGCGCATCATTAAAATAATGCTTTATGTGATTGTTATATTGTTGAATTCATTCATGATGCTACTCAAAATTATTATGAGATAGGGACATATGCTTCTACATATTGCAATAATATGAAGTTTCCTCTCTATGTGCTGAAAATCTTGAAGTTATGCTTATTTTACCTTCCTATGCTAGTTGATTCTTGCTCCCAAAAATTATTTTCTCACAAAATCCCTATGCATAGTAAGTGGCTTGGACTTAAATGTGCTAGTCATATGCTTCATGATGCTCCCGTTATGTTTCAATTCTTATCTTTTATGTGAGCATCATTGACATCATCATGCCTAGCTAAAAGGCATTAAAGAAAATCACTTGTTGGGAGAAAACCCAATATTTATACCTACTGTTTTTTATGTTCACATGATTAGGCTACTGTATTAGACCGTTGGGATGGTCTATGGTGATAGTTGATTTGATCTTGCTGAAAAACAGAAACTTTTGCGCCCAGTAAAATAATTCTCATTTTTTTACAGAAGCATGATAAAATATTGATTCTTTTCAAAAAAGATTGATATACAAATTTACCAGGTTGTCTTAAATTTTCAGAATTTTTGGAGTTACAAAAGTATGCAAAGTTTCCAGATTACTACAGGCTATGCTGTTTTTGACAGATTCTGTTTTCATTGTGTTGTTTGCTTATTTTGATGAATCTATGAGTAGTATAGGAGAGTATGAATCATGGAGAAGTTGGAATACAGTAGATATAACTCCAATATGAATTTATTATAAGTTCACAACAGTACCTAAGTGGTGATTTGCTTTATTATACTAACAGAGCTTACGAGTTTTTTGTTGAGTTTTGTGTTGTGAAGTTTTCAAGTTTTGGGTGAAGTTTCGATGGACTACGGAATAAGGAGTGGAAAGAGCCTAAGCTTGGGGATGCTCAAGGCACCCCAAGGTAATATTCAAGGAATACCCAAGAAACTAAGCTTGGGGATGCCCCAGATGGCATCCCCTCTTTCGTCTTCATTCATCGGTAAATTTACTTGAGGGTATATTTTTATTGACCACATTATATGTGTTTTGCTTGTAGCATCATTTTATTTTATTAGGATTTTCTTTCTGTTATTTAGAGTAATGTTTTCATCTTTTATTTCAATAAAAAGGTCAAGTATAGCCTTTACCATGCTTATTTTGCAAGTCTATATGTTGCTGTTTGAAAACAAAAAGTTTGTTGTTATGTTTTGAATATTGGTGAATAGTCCGAACATGATAAAATCCTGAATTTTTGTAAGAATGAGTAACAACAAATTATCTAAAGTGTGGTAAAGTTTCATAATTTTTGGAGTTAAAGAAGTATGATTCCTCTTGCATTCTTCACAGACTATCCTGTTTAGACAGATTACTGTTATGATTGCATTGTTTGCATATGTTTGCTTGTTTAATGATTCTATTTGAGGGTAGGAGTGTTAACTATGTAGAGGCATTAGGATGCAATGTCAAGTTATAATTTTAGTGATTTTCTACAGTAGAGAATGACAAGGTTTTGCATTGGTTTATACTAACTTATCTCATGAGTCCTTGTTGAGTTTTGTGTGCATGAAGTTTTTAAGATTCCGGGAAACTATGATATGAGAGGAATTAAGGAGACACAAAAGCTCAAGCTTGGGGATGCCCAAGGCATTCCTAATTAATATTTCAAGAACTCTCAAGCATCTAAGCTTGGGGATGCCCCGGTTGGCATCCCAACTTTCTTCATCAACAATTATCGGTTAGTATTGGTTGAGCCTAAGTTTTTGCTTCTTCACATGATATGTGCTATCCTTGCAGTGTCATTTCATTTTGTTCTGCTTGATTTTTTAATATGTCGGTGTACAAAAGTAGGGGCCTTTATGTACCCCTTTACTTGTGCATGGGCAGTCATAGCCACACCCGCGGCCGGGCTTGGCAGGACAGAAGAAGGAAAGGTACAAGACTGCCAAGGCAGTACTTGTCAATGTCAAAACTGGCGGATCTCGGGTAGGGGGTCCCGAACTATGCGTCTAAGGTTGATGGTAACAGGAGACAGGGGACATGTTGTTTACCCAGGTTCGGGCCCTCTCTATGGAGGTAATACCCTACTTCCTGCTTGATTGATCTTGATGAATATGAGTATTACAACAGTTGATCTACCTCGAGATCGTAATGGCTAAAACCCTAGAAGTCTAGCCTATGTGATTATGATTGTCTTTGCCCCTACGGACTAAACCCTCTAGCTTATATAGACACCAGAGGGGACTAGGGTTATACAAAGTCAGTTATAGAGAAAGGAATCTTCATATCCGAACGGCAAGCTTGCCATCCATGCCAAGGAGAGTCCCATCCGTACACGGGTGAGAGTCTTCGGTCTTGTATCTTCATAGCCCATCAGTCCGTCCCATGTCCAACAGGCCAGACGCCTGAGGACCCCTTAGTCCAGGACTCCCTCAGTAGCCCCTGAACCAGGCTTCAATGACGAGGTGTCCGGCGTGCAGATTGTCTTCGTCATTACAAGGCGGGTTCCTCCTCCGAATACTCCAACACAGTCTTCGGACAACGAATGTGTCCGGATCTGCAAAACAAGTACCACACACCACCGCAGAGAGTATAATATTTTGCGAGTCCAATCTGTTGTCAACTTTTTTGTAACGTGATATCACGTCCCTGCCCGGTTATTATTTTGAACCGTTTTTTATCATGTCACTCCATGTTTCGAGACGCGGTTTTATTGGCACGTCTTGTCGAAGCAGAGATCATGTCCCCTTATTGCGGGATTCTCATCAATATGGGTGTGGGTATCCCAACCGTTCTGTTGGCATGATTCCTTAGGAATAGGAAGGTTTTAAGGCCTAGGAGGAGGCGTTCGATATTCATCGCCTTTATAAAGGGGCTACGACTCGGCTTTCTCCTTTAGCCAACGCTTTCCTCGAGATCTCCAACCTCTAGTTCCAGCACCCAAGGTTCTAGCCCTCAAGGCCCTCCCAGTCATGTCTGGACCTAGCCCTCAAGGCTGGTGGGTGCTTCCTCTATCGTAGGCGAGGATACTGCGAAGCTCCGGGTGGCAAGGTACCTGACCGCGTAAATCCCCCACAGGCTTCCTGCTCAAGGGCATGTTATTCCTACCCCCAGATCCGGCGAGAGGGTTGTATTCATCTCCCACTTACTCCGAGGGCTAGGGTTCTCTCTTCACCCCTTTGTTCGAGGGCTCATGTTATATTATGGGCTAGATTTCCACGATCTAGCCCCGAACTCTTTTCTTCTCACCTTAGCGTTCATCGTCATGTGCGAGGCCTTTCTCCGTATTCCCCCACACTTCGGCTTATGGCTCAAGACCTTTAATGTGAAGCCAAATGTGATCGAGGGGAAGCAAGCGGAGTGTGGTGGTGCCACGGTGAGCAAGCTCACCAACACTCTTTGGCCAAAAGGATCTTTCACAGAATCTTCCAACTTATGGCAGCGGGAGTGGTTTTACATCACCGAACCCCGTGGTACCAAGTGGGCAGCTATACCTGTGTTCCGATCTGGCCCTCCCATTCAGCTCGCATCATGGATTAACAAGGGGCTGGACTGGGGATCAATCAACGAAGTGCAGACTCTACAGAGCCGCATCCGGAGTCTCCTTGAGAAGGACACTAATCTCATCGACGTGATTCAAGTAATGTTAGTCCGCCGGGTCCTCCCGTGCCAGCGACGGCCCCTTCATATGTGGGAGTTTAATCCGGAAGGACCACGAACCCTTCAGCACTTCTTCGGCACGACGCACAAAGGAATGTTGAAGTTATTTTTCGGGACACGAAAACAGTGGCCGGACACTACCGAGGACATCGGCCTTGACTGCAACCATCTGGATACCTCGGTAAGCACTTGACTCCCAAACACAGCTTAATTAAATATCCCGTGATAAGATACTGAGAAAACCATCTTCTTCTAGGGCTGGATGAAGAAGGCGGAGCGAATTAGGTGTTCGGCCCCTCTTCCCGAAGACTTAGCTAGTCCTGTGCTAACAAGGATGCTAGTCCCGGCACCATTCCACGTGGCGCTGAAAGAGGACAATGAGGAGAGCAGGAAGGCCAAAGGTGGCCTCCATTCCGAAGGCACACCAAACACTGTGTCCGGGGAGATTAAGGTTCCCTCTTCCGAAGGTAAAAGTGAAGGAGAAGCTGACATCCTTTCTCCCCATGGTAAGAAAAGGGCCGCCTCCGAAGGTTGGGAGGCAGAGGCTCCTAAGCGAGGCAAGACGCTCCTATCAGGCGATTCGGGCTCAGAAGATGACATTGTCGCACAGTTCCTCCATAAGGACGAGCCTTTAGCTGAATCGTAAGTGAACAAGGGTATTTTAAACATATACCGTTCCTTTTCCTGTTACAAGGGTAACATCTAGAATACATGTTTTGCAGTCTGGTACACAGTCTTCCTCAACAATCCTCTTCGGGGGATCTTCTTCCGGAGATGATGGAAAGCGAGGCGCATCCACAGGATTCCTCGCCCAATAGGGCGGATGACTTCGAGGTGTCGTCCCATAGGATCTCTCCCGATCAACAAGTGGTGCAGAGGATAATGAAGACAACACCCCAAGGTGAAACTCCGGTCGCCCAGGGTCCGGGGTGTGCGGTCCCTATGGGGACCTACAATAAAGGCCCCGGACTATCTGGTTTACAGCCGGAGACGACTCTAGGGTCGGGTAAACATATCCCTTCAAAGGGAGTCCATACTCCCGTAGCTGCTTCCCAGGATCCAGAGGTGCCAGATACACTGATGGACATGTTGCGATATTTGTCCATCTTAGAGGAATATCGTACCTTGATGGGTACGGTGGTTGAGAGGATTATGTCCGTGAAAAGTGGATTGAATGAAGCTTTCACGGGCCTACTAAGAGGCTTTAAGGTACGTAATGTAATATTTTCGATTGTGCTCTATACGCAAAATGTACATGTGTATAGATAGTAGCCCCTGAGACTCTGGTTGGCATCCATAGGGAGGCAATCGGAGGATCGAAAAAGATATGCCCAGGAAATAATCTAATTAATTGGAACACAGGCTGTTACAGCCACGAGGATTGCCCATGCTACAGAGGTTGTAGGTCTGGAGCATAAACTTGATGTGGTGGATGACGACATCGTGCTTATTAACAGGCGGCTCGACGAGGTGCAAGGTATGTTTTGAGGCGGTCAATGTATGTGTGTATAATAATATGAGCACTAAGCTAAGAATTATATACCGAGACGTGCATAACTGCAGATGGTGCTGCCGCGGTGGAGGCCATTCGGGCTGAACTTGTCCAAGCCAAGGAGCAAGCTCGAATGAGTAATGTGGCTGCCAAGAAGGTGTGACAGCCTGGTTTTTGCCCTCCTTTATTTGCCTGATTTTCAGTTGGATTGATTTTGAAATTTGGAGTTTTTGAATCTTTTCATAAGGACTTAAACACTTGGGTACCCCTTGGCTTTCACCCAAGTGTCCCATTTCCCTCTCTAACCATCATTCCCACTCTGGTTCCTCTCAAAATAATTATTGGAATAATTTTCTTAAATGAAAAATATTCATTTCCCTCTCTTAAACCCTAGCTAGATTAATGTGCTCCAAAGCAACCCCAATTTTTCTTGCCCACAAAAATCTGAGAAAATTCACAAATATTCTTGGAACCCTAGGGCACCCTCCTGAGCAAAAATATTTTGGACAGAAATGGTGGTTTCTACAACAACTACCATTTTACTAGCTCCAATGTAGCTGATTTTTCTTGTGCAACATCACCTTAGTGGATGATTGCTACCCTCCAAAGCTCAGCTCCTAGCTCCCAACCGTTTGACCTTAGTAACCTCTCAAAGTTACTAATCAGAAACTTACTAGGCTTGTGAAATCTTTTCTACTGTGTCTGAATCCAAACCAAAGCGTGGTAACCTTCAAAACTACCACGAACAACATGCCAGGCATGAAGTTTGGGCTTAGGTCGGCCTGAGGTCAGAGTTCATGCCGTGACCGTGTTCGTCCAGGCGTGCTAGCATACAGCCGACGCGCTCTGCGATGTGCCCGAGCCTCTGTTGATCGCATGCTCGCTTCCCCGCCTGCCTAAGCGTGCCAAATCTCGCCACCATCTTCGTCCTAGCCCCCTTAACTCTCCCCTGGCACTCGCCGACGCCGGAGCTCGCCGCAGCGAGCACGGACACGGTCCGGCCAACGGAACAGTGCGGTCCACACTGTGCTCGTCGTCACCCCGGTGCCCCTGTGCTCGTCCCCGTTCGCCCACAGTCCCTTCGTGAGCTTCGTCTCCTTCTCCCTCTCTCACTGACGCCACTCGTCGCCGGGCACCGTGTCCAGGTGTCCACCGGCGGAGCCTGAACCCCCCTCGACGCTCGGCTATAAATAGAGCCCTCCCCCAGCCTCCTCGAGCATCATCCACCACTCCCACACACTCCACAACCTAGTAGAGAACCGTAGCCCGACCGGGCAGGCCGCGGGCCGCCGTGCCCGAGCTCGAGCTCGCCAGCAATCCCCTCGGGTCGTCTCCGTAGCTCCGGCCCCTCCTAGGCCTGGGCAACCCTTCCAGTGCCTCCGCTACTCTGCGGTGGTGCCGTTCCGCCTGGTTGGAGCCCCTGGAGTCGCCTCTACTCGCCGTCGTATTTGTCTCCGGCGAGCTCTGCTTCCTGTCTCCGCTAGAGAGGACGATTCCGATGCCGTCCGACCACCCCTAGCTACTCTACATGTACGGGCCGGCGCGCCTCGTCCCCTCTCTCCATCCCTCCCTCTCGTTTTGGCCAAGGAGCCCTCGTCGCCGACGTTTGCTCTAGCGAAGCTGCGCCGCCCCTGTCTCATCTCCCCTCTCCCCCTCACCTGACTAGCAGGGCTCGCTAGTCAGCCACTCAGTATGCGCGCGAAGCGGTACGAGTGGTGGCGCCCCGAGGCTGTACGCCTTCGACGTCACCCCCAGTCTGTCTTTATTTAAATTCAAATTTCATTTATATCCAGAGAGCTTCAAACAGCTATAACTTTTCAACCATAAGTCTAAATGAATTGATTCTTTTTGCATTGCGTTCTTTGTAAAGAAATCTAGCAGCTCACCAAAAATGGGATTTTTCCCTGCTGTCTAGATTTTCTGGTGAATTTCAGAAGGGTTCTTGATGTTTTCCTTTTGTGTTTATAAATGTTTTCAGAGGAGTGAAGCTTGTCTTGAGGATCACCAAGAGGCTTGTGAACCTCATCTACACTAAGGCAAGCCACAACAACATTTTCATGGTGCCATTGCAATATTTGTGATTTTCCTACTTGAATGAGTGAATTAATCCATGCATATAGATCACTATTGTGTTGTTTATATTCTGTTAAATGCTTGTCCAAGTTAATATGCTTGTGTTACAGAAAGTTTAAAACTAACTAAGTTAGTAACAGACTAGAATTAAATTTTGCTATGAAAGAAATGATATGGTTATGGATATAAGTAATTAAATGGAGTTTTTATTGCATAAGAAAAATGATAAAATTTGTTAGAAAAGATTCTGCTTAATGCGAGGTTTAATCTTGACCAGAGAAGTGTCAAGAGTTGTCGATGATTATGCTTAGTGTGGATATAGTTGACTCAGTCTTTTCCGTTAATATGTGATGCATATGTTATTGTTGGACTTCATGGCATACTATGACACCGATTATTTTCAATTTAAAGTTGAACCTGATAATAATACAACGTGAATATATTGTTGACCGGGTCATGGTGCCACTGAATCGAGTTTTTCCCAGTGCAACCACATTTGCCTGTATGGGAAGGCCTTTAGTCGGTCCGTTGTCATGCCTCTGGTTGGTGCCTCCAACTAGGGAAGGTTATGGCCGTGCGGTACCCTGGCTCGGTAAGCAGACATAACCTTGTGTGCCCGTTGTTGAGATTTTGGTACCGGTCCCTGTCGGTGTCAAAACCGGCGGATCTCGGGTAGGGGGTCCCGAACTGTGCGTCTAAGGTCGATGGTAACAGGAGACATGGGACAAAATGTTTACCCAGGTTTGGGCCCTCTCTATGGAGGTAATACCCTACTTCCTGCTTGATTGTTCTGGATGATTTGAGTATTACAAGAGTAGATCTACCACGATTTCAGAGAGGCTAAACCCTAGAAGCTAGCCTATGGCATGATTATCTGTTGTCCTACGGACTAAACCCCCCCGGTTTATATAGACACCGGAGGGGGCTAGGGGTACACAAGGTCGGTTACAAAGGAGGAGATATACATATCCGTATTGCCTAGCTTGCCTTCCACACCAAGTAAAGTCCCATCCGGACACGAGATGAAGTCTTCAATCTTGTATCTTCATGGTCCAACAGTCTGGCCAAAGGATATAGTCCGGCTGTCCGGAGACCCCCTAATCCAGGACTCCCTCAGTAGCCCTTGAACCAGGCTTCAATGACGATGAGTCTAGCGCGCAGTTTTGTCTTCGGCATTGAAAGGCGGGTTCCTCCTCCGAATACACCATGGAAGAGTTTGAATGCAAGGATAGTGTCTGACCCTGTGAAATAAGTTCCACATACCACCGTAGAGAGAATAATACTTCCATAAATCTAATCTGCTGACATGTTTTGATAGTATGACATCACTTCATGGCCCGGTTATTACTCGAACCGCTTTTCTCAACCATCTCCGCACATATTGCGAGGCGGTTTTCTTGATATGTCTTGTCAAAGCAGAGATCGTGTTCCCCTTATCACGGGATCCTCATCAATACGAACGTGGGTAACCCAACCGCGCCATCAATTGCGGCGCCTGGGGAATAAGCGGTTTTGCCAGGGGAGACTCATCGCCTCCTCTGCCCTTATAAAGGGACAAAGATTTACTTTTCACACCCACGCCTTCTTCCTTCTCGCTTACCCATTCCTGCACACTTGAGCTCTAGCGCCCAAGCTCGCGTTCTTCTTCTCAAACCACTCCAAGCATGTCTGGAGTAGGAGGGAGGTGGATGGCTTCCTCCGTCACGGAGGAAAACATCAAAAAGTTACGGGAAGCCGGATACCTAGCTGCGAGGATCGCGCACCGGTTGCCGAATGCGGGGCAGATCGTCCCCACGCCCGAACCCCATGAGAGGGTATTTTTTCTTACCCATTTCGTCCGTGGACTGGGATTTCCTCTCCACCCATTTGTCCGTGGGCTCATGTTCTACTACGGGCTGGATTTTCATGATCTGGCCCCCAACTTCATCCTCAACATCTCAGCGTTTATCATCGTGTGCGAGGCCTTCCTCCGCATTAGGCCCCACTTCGATCTATGGCTGAAAACCTTCAATGTCAAACCAAAGGTGGTGGGTGGCCAGCAAGCAGAGTGCGGAGGCGCCATGGTGGGCAAGATGCCTAACGTCACCAGGCTCGAGGGTACCTACGTGGATTCCATAAAGGGGTGGCAATCGGGGTGGTTCTACATCACCGAGCCACGCGACTCCAACTGGGTGGCGGCCCCCAAATTTCGATCCGGAATCCCCACGTGGCTCACCTCCTGGAAAAAGAAGGGCCTGTCTTGGGGTTCTCCGGTAGAGCTGATCGGACTCCAGACCTGCATCCAGAACATGACGAACATGAAGATTAAGCTCGTCAACATGGTCCAGGTCATGCTCCTCCGTCGGATCCTTCCGCGCCAGCGACGGGAATTTGTTTTGTGGGAGTTCGACTCGGCCCAGCACCAGATGCTACGAGAGCTCTACGACACAACGCACGAAGACGTCTGGAGGGTGTTGTTCAAGGGTGCCGAGATGCCTCCCTCCCTCACCGAGGACCGCAGACTCAGCGCAAAGCGCCGCCCCCATCCGATAGGCTTTTATATCTCTCCGGGTATTTATGTGCCCTGGTTTGGTTATGTGCTGGATCTAAGCTTTCATGTCATTAACAGGACTAGATAAAGACAGCGGAGCAGCTTGATTGCCCATCCCCCCTGCCCGAAGATCCTGCAAACGCTCTTCTAACGAAGATGCTGACTCCGGCACCTTACGAGGTGTCGGAAAAGATGGCCAAGAAGAAGTCCGCGGGGACCCGAAAGGGTCTCCGGCGCAAGGTGGTTCTGTCGGACTCATCATCCGATGAGTCCGACGCGCACTCCTCCCACGGAAACAAGGAGGAGGAGAAAAGTTCTCCCCCCCAGCCGGGGGAGACAAGAAAAGGAAGCCCGACCCATCCAGGGAGGCTGAAGGGTCCAAGAAGGGAAAGACCCTCCCTCTGGACTATGCCACGACGGTCGCCGACAACGGCGACGAGTGCCTGCCCAGGGACAAGCCCCTGGCGAAATCGTAAGTGTTCGGACACCATAGTACTTCATGGTATGCTTTATTGTACTGCCTTTGCTCATGCCGGACCTGATTATGCAGTCCGGCCCGAGCTCGTCTTGACGTACCCTCGTCGAGCGGCTCTTTGGGCTCATCGGATATGAACAACGGTTCTCCTCCGACGGCTTCCACCCCTCGCCCTACGGACAACGCCGAGGTGGTGTCTCAAAAGGCACCATCCCAAGGGGAGGCGGTCCTGGGGCGCTTCATGGCGACCTCCCGGACCCTGGGTACCAAAGGAGCAAGGCTCCTATGGGCTTCGAGTTCGGGCCCCAGCCGGACACTACGCCGGAACCTTCAATAGTTCCGGACTCCGGCAGGCGGTCCCCCATTAAGGGGGCCAACCATCCGTTCCGGTGTCCTTTGTCCAACCAGAGGCACCGGACAACTTGCTGGAAGCGCTTCACAGCGCTTCCATCGATGAAGAACACCGCACTATCATGAGTGCGGTGGTTAAGAAGGTTCAGTCCGCCAAGAACGGACTAACTGAAGCTTGCGCCAGCCTCCTAACAGGCTTTGAGGTAAGCATTCAAAATATAAAAATATTACCGCATAGATAGTAGCCCCTGATGCTCTGTTCGGCGTTCGCGAAGAAAAGCCGAATAGAGTATCAAATGATAACTCAGGAGTCTAATTAGAGTATGTGTATGTGTATGTGCAGGCTTCCCTGCTAGTCGCTGCCGCACATACTACGGAGGTCTCTGCGCTGAAGCAGGCCCTGAAGCGGTCCGAGGACGAGCTCGGCCTTACCAAGGGGCAGCTCGAAGAGAGCAAATGTAAGATATACCCCAGTTTATATAGTGAAAAATAAGTTCGGTGTAAAGTAATAGGATCATCATGAATTTGTCAGGGGCCACGACCGAGGTGGAGACCCTGAGGAAGGCGTTGTCCGCGGCCGAAGACAAAGCGGCCAAAGAACGTATTGAACGAGAGAAACAAGTAGCCCGAGTGGGTGAGGTGCAACAAGAGCTCGAGGCTCTCGCCAAGAAGCACGAGTCCTTGGAGCTTGACTCCAAGATGCGGGAGTCCGAGCTCGCGCAGGCGCTTGAAAGCGTCCGGAGCGCCAAGGCCGAAGCCCACAAGGCCCTCCAGGAGATTGATGCGGCAAAGAAGATAGCAGCGGGTAAGGCATTCAATATGCAAAGCAAGCATGTGAAGGAGACTTTCCTTTTTCTTACCCAAGTTCGGAGCTCTCCAGGAGCGTTTGCAGATCTTCCCTGCAATGTGCTGGATGCCGCAGAGTTTTACCGGGCTAAGGAGGGGAGCTTAATGGAGAAGTTGTTCTGGTCTCAGTATACTGGGACCGAACACCCCGTGTCCTTGAGTGACCAGCTAAAGCAGTTGGTCGAACTTCACAAGGTGGCCGAACAAGCCACGAGGGGCCTTATAGTCTGGATGTGGCCTGGCGAGCCCTTGTCCGGCAGCTACTTCGGTCTGGTGAGGCGGCTGGTGGAGGCCTGCCCACGGCTTGAAGTCATCAAGCGATCCGTCTGCATCGAAGGTGCACACAGAGCTTTTGCCCAGGCGAAGGTGCACTGGGCGAAGCTGGACGCCGTGAAGCTTGTGAAGGAGGGGCCGCCAGAGGGCAAGGAGCATCGCTGCCTCGAGAATTACTATGAGAGCGTCTTGAAGGGTTCCCGCTTAGTGGCAGATGAGTGTGCCAAGGATGTAATTTTTGAATGAACATGCCCATGTGATCCTGTAATATGAAACGAGTTCTTATGCGCCATGTGATGCTTTCTTAATTTAAAATATTACCTTTTTTGCGGCCGTTTATAAAGTCTGAGAGTTGGCCAGTCGTCAGCTTCTGCCCCCATGTAGCTAGTACTGGGGTGTTCGGGGTAAATCTAAACACTCTTTACCCCAATTTTGGGTCCCTCAAAGGAGGTGCTCAGCGCCACGAAGCAGGCAATCGGACTATAATGCTTTATCGCTCTCACTTAGCCATAGAAGTCTATGATTTTAAATTTTTGGCGAAGCCCCTGGTATTCAGAGGGCCGAATTTGGGGCGCTATACATGCCTAAGCCAGACAAGGCCGACTCCTCGCCCGAAGCGGAAAAAGTCTTGAAGGACTTGAGACCTCTCGAACAGCGACCAGTCTCTCGCCTTATCATGACAGTCAGTTTTTGGCTTTCTCTACTGAGGTGCTCGTCTGGAAGAACCGGGACACAATCGCAGTAGTTCTCCCACCGCTACCTTAGTCGATATAGCGGAACGTAAGGTACCAAAGCATGGGAGCCGGGCAACCCAACATTTGACCCAAGACATGATTCGGAGCTGATGCATATAATGCTATAAGTTCAGGGTGCCGCACTATCGAAATTGTTCGGACTTCTTGCGCCGTATTACGGGGTAAACGAGAGCCCCTGGCATACTGACCGTACCCGAGCATGCAGGTGCAGAATGTCGTAAATGGACATATAAGAGAAAGAGAAAAACTTAAATAATGCAATAACAGATTAATAATATGCATTGTTATTTGAATAATACGTCGAAGCGTACTGGTACAATTAGTGCAATAAGCGTAAAGTAGGACAATTCGAAATGTCCTATCCAAGGCAAGCTGCGCAATAATAGTGAAAAGCGGGTATATCAAGTATTACTAGAGACCAGCTGACGGTTCCCGTGTTCAGCTTAGCTTCTTGCCTCCTTGGTTGTTGTTTCCGGAATGTGTCCGGCCGTCGGACTGCCGGAAAGGCCTTCTGAAGAGTTAGGCCCTGAAAGAGAAAGGGAATGTCAAAGGTATACAGCCCCTGGTGTGGTTGAGCCACAATGTGGAGCGTGTCCTGATTGTGCCCCCGCCTATGTCCATGGTATTTTCAATGTGTAGTTATGTACGCGCGGCACGAATTTTGTCGCTGCACTAGGACTGGGATGGGGGCCGAATTTCTAGGCGAGTGTAGATCGCGCCAGGCGATCCTGTTGCAGATTATTCCGGACTCACTTGAAGGTGTCCGAGGGCTGTAACGCCGAATGAGTGGTATGTCTGAACATGCTGCTTTGTGCCTCTGCTGCAAGGGCCGCAGTATGCTCTTCCGTACGGAGCGAGCATTCTGTGTTTCCATTTACTATTATGACCCCGCGAGGTCCTGGCATCTTGCGCTGCATTGAATTTTGCAAATGTTGACCGTCCGAGCAGCGCATGATAGCCACTGCAAAATGGGACGATGTCAAAGATTAACTCTTTGCTTCGGAAGTTATCCGGTGATCCGAAGACCACTTCCAGTGTCATTGAGCCTATGCAATGGGCCTCTACACCTGGGATGACGCCTTTAAAGGTGGTTTTGCTGGGTTTGATCCTTGAGGGATCGATACCCATTTTTCGCACTGTATCTTGATAAAGCAGGTTTAGGCTGTTGCCTCCGTCCATAAGGACTCGAGTGAGGTGAAATCCGTCAATGATCGGGTCTAGGACCAGTGCGGCGGATCCTCCATGAGGATGCTAGTGGGGTGGTCCCTGCGATCGAAGGTGATAGGACAAGCAGACCATGGGTTGAACTTCAGGGCGACGGGCTCCATCGCGTAGACGTCCCTTAGTGCATGCTTCAGCTCCCTCTTGGGAATGTGGGTTGCGTATATCATGGTCACTGTCTTCACTTGTGGGGGAAACCCCTTCTGTCCTCCTGGGTACGGCGGCCGGGGCTCCTCCTTGTCATCGCTATGCAGCCCCCTGTCCTTGTTTTCAGCATTTAACTTGCCGGCCTGCTTGAACACCCAGGATTCTCTGTTGGTGTGATTGGCTGGCTTGTCAGGGGTGCCGTGGATTTGACACGAGCGATCCAGTATGCGATCCAGACTGGACGGAGCTGGAGTATTTCTTTTGAATGCCTTTTTCCGCTAACCGGATCTAGAGCCTTTGAATCCGGCATTGACTGCCGTATCTTCGGTGTTATCACCATTGTTGCGGCGCTTTGGTCTATTACGACGCTGCCTACCGTTAACATCTTTGGTATCCGAGGTATCCGGATTCCTTGATGTGTTGCTGCTGCGAGCCAGCCAGCTGTCCTCGCCCGCACAAAAGCGGGTCATGAGTGTTGTGAGGGCTGCCATATATTTCGGCTTCTCCTGGCCGAGGTGGCGGGCGAACCATTCGTCACGGATGTTATGCTTGAATGCCGCTAGGGCTTCTGCATCCGGACAGTCTACAATTTGATTTTTCTTAGTCAGGAATCGTGTCTAGAATTGTCTGGCCGATTCCCCTGGCTGCTGGGTTATGTGGCTCAAGTCACCAACATCCGGTGGCCACACATAAGTGCCCTGGAAGTTGTCAAGAAATGCATCTTCCAAATCCTACCAACCGCTGATGGAATCTGCTGGCAAGCTATTCAGCCAATGCCGAGCTGGTCCTTTGAGTTTTAGTGGGAGGTACTTGGTGGCATGTAGATCATCACCGCGGGCCATGTGGATGTGAAGGAGGAAATCCTCAATCCATACAACGGGATCTGTTGTGCTGTCGTATGATTTGATATTTACGGGTTTGAAACCCTCCAGGAATTCATGATTCATAACTTCACTAGTGAAGCATAGGGGGTGTGCGGCGCCTCTGTGCCGGGCTATATCCCGACGTAGTTCGTATGAGTCTTGTCTGCTGCATTCGGCCCGGCCGGAGTTACTCTTGGTGTATCCGACGCGATGATCATCGTCCCGTGTGGGCGCACATGTTCGTGTCCCGTATATTGACCTTGAGATTTTTTCCTTGTTGTCTAAGATGTCTCGCAGGTCCTCTGTGTTGCCCCAGGCCTTAGTATCTTTGACTGAGTGGCGACGGGGTGCAGACTGAACTTTAGGCTGAAACGCCTCTTTGGCTTGGCCGCATAGTGGCCGGTCAGCCGCATCGTACACTAGTGAATGAGGTTTCAATGCTTCCTCCTCGAGGTGAGGTAGCAACCTGCGTTTGGGGTAACTCTTGGACGGGCGCTCGAATTCATGCTCCTGGGCCGCAAGGACTTCGGTCCATCTGTCTGCTACCAAGTCTTGATCAACTTGAAGCTGTTGTTGTTTCTTCTTTAGGCTACTTGTTGTGGCCATAAGCCGGCGCTTGAAGCGCTCTTGCTCGACGGGGTCCTCTGGCATGATAAACTCATCCTCGCTGAGGCTCGCCTCGTCTTCAGAGAGAGGCATGTAATTGTCCCCCTCCGGTTCTCCATCTGCTGCCTGCTCTGGGGGGCTAGCTTGTTCGTCCTCTAGCTCTGCCCCGTGCTGGAGGGGATTTTTGTTGTCTTTGGCGCTATCCGGAGTGTTATTATCTCTTGTGCCGGTGTCACTGCTCTTACTGTGACGGGACATAGAGCGGCGCTGCTATCGTCGGCGCTTGGGTTGCTTTTTGGAGGGGTCATCCTCCGCTTTCTCATCGCCATTGGCTTCTTTGGGGGTGTCCACCATGTATATATCATATGAAGAGGTGGCGGTCCAGTGCCCCGAGGGCGGTGGATCCTGTTCGTCTCCGGCTTCGTCGTCCATACCATCAAAGTCTTCGGAGCCGAAGTCGAGCATGTCGGTTAAGTCGTCAACAATGGCTACTAAGTGGGTGGTGGGTGGGCGGCGAATTTCTTCGTTGTCCGCATCCCATTCTAGCCGGACATAGTTCGGCCAAGGTTCTCCTGACAGGGAGAGGGACCTTAATAAATTTAGCACATCCCCGAAGGGTGAGTGCTGAAAGATGTCCGCGAAGGTGAACTCCATAATCGCGCCCAGTCGGACTCGACGGGAACGGATATGAGCGGCTCGGAGTCCGTGGCCGGAGATGAATCCAGTGGTTTGGCGACACGGCTCTCATAAGGGGCGATCTCAGTGTCCGGATCTATCGCCACTGAGAGTGCGGCCTCCATGGCGGGGTCCATCCCTCCGCTCTCGGATGGCGCGACTTGCTCCGGATTGATGGACGGAGTGGCTGCGGATGCGATATCCCGAACACTGTCCGACGGCAGAGTTACGTCATGCTCGTCAGGACTGTACGGCGCGTCCGACATGGGCTCGAATCCGTCGAAGATCAAGCCTCCGCGGATGTCAGCCGTGTAGTTCAAGTTTCCAAATCTGACCTGATGGCCAGGGGCGTAGCTCTCAATCTGCTCCAGATGGCCAAGCGAATTGGCCCGTAGTGCAAAGCCGCCGAATATGAAGATCTGTCCGGGGAGGAAAGCCTCACCCTGGACCGCATCGCTAGCGATGATCGAAGGAGCCATCAAACCTTATGGCGATGACACAGTGGAACTCTCGATGAAAGCACCAATGTCGGTGTCAAAACCGGCGGATCTCGGGTAGGGGGTCCGGAACTGTGGGTCTAAGGTCGGTGGTAATAGGAGACAGGGGACACGATGTTTACCCAGGTTCGGGCCCTCTCTATGGAGGTAATACCCTACTTCCTGCTTGATTGTTCTTGATGATTTGAGTATTACAATAGTAGATCTACCACGAGATCAGAGAGGCTAAACCCTAGAATCTAGCCTATGGTATGATTGTATGTTGTCCTACGGACTAAAACCCCCCCGGTTTATATAGGCACCGGAGGGGGCTAGGGTTACACAAGGTCGGTTACAAAGGAGGAGATATACATATCCGTATTGCCTAGCTTGCCTTCCACACCAAGTAAAGTCCCATCCGAACACGAGATGAAGTCTTCAATCTTGTATCTTCATGGTCCAATAGTCCGGCCAAAGGATATAGTCCGGCTGTCTGGAGACCCCCTAATCCAGGACTCCCTCAGTCCCCGTAAGGGACGTTTATGTTTTGGCCACGTCGGTGGTCGTTGTGTCTTTGGTAGACACGGGGCCGCCGAGGACTAGCCCAGTTGGGAGTGGGTCAGAGTGCCCGTGAGAGTGTCATGGCAATGGAGGGGTTTCGTCGGAATGCCGTTGGTCCACCCGAATGGGAGTACGAGGCCATGGTTCCGTGGTGTGGGTACAGTGCGCTACCTCTACAGAGTGTATTAATCTATTGATAGCCGAGTCCACGGTTACAGACACGCTCGAAAGTAGGTCACACCATGGCTCAACATTTAATAAAACTAGCACACTAAGTTATGAACTCTACATTGTTGATGATGGCGAGAAGGCCATCGGGTTGGATAAGACCAAATGTTGGTCGTGGTTCTGATCGCCAGAAGGATCATTGTTTTAGACCAAGTATGGGTCGTGGTTGCGATCGCCGAAAAGATCACAAGATGTTCATTGTTAAGATTTTGAGGTTGGCATGGTGGTGATCCAAGAAGTGATCACCGTTGGTAAGAGGAATTTTTCTCACAAGAGTATGATCACAACATGTTGGTTATATTGTTGCATTGTCAATAATTGGTTAATTATCATGATATTGTTTGTCATTGTGTTTATGTCTGTTGTGAGCTTGCAAGTACATTCCATGTACTGACCTGGCGTCTCATGCCAGATTTCAGGAAAGCCTTGTTGGAAAGGAGTGCCGTCAGAGTCTAGATTGTGTCCACATCGGTGTCCCTGTGCTACGGAGTTCCGCTAAAACGTTGTTCCGCTGCCGCGTAGTTGTTATGATCGAGGCCTTTATGTTCACTAAATAATGTACATATTGTTCAGCCGCACCGTGTGTGCCGCTTGGCCTTGCTACCTGTTGTAATGTAAAATTTGGTCCGCTAGTATCAATATAGCGGTTGTTTTCTGTACCAAGATGTTGTGTGTTGCCAGAAGACATGGTCTTTGGGCTGGCAATGCATGGTAAACTGGTTTCTCTGAGCTGGGGTGCCACAACGCTTGGTATCAGAGCAGCGCTGACTGTAGGCCACCCTAGACTACGACGTGTTGACTGGACGGTAGATACGAGTTTACGTTGAGTGCCGGTAGCATTGGTAGCTGGTTGTTGCATTGCATATACTTGTCTTATTTTTTATGCTAACCTACTAATGGTTGTGAGTGTAGATGACTCCGGTGCCGTATCCGTGCCAGTTGCAGCTGATGCCGTACACGTCGCCGCATCTTCTTCGTAACGTGTGGTGTCGGCTGTACCCCCTCGGTGACGATCCAGTCTACCGTGTATACCGGGAGCGTCTAGCTGACTCAGTGTATGAGTATCACGCAGTGGTTACTCTGCGCACCAGTTCCCACTCTAGAACTTACACTCGTACCTCTCGGAGCGGTTACGCTTCTACCGCATCCCAGGCTGTCCAGTTTGCTGCATTCGAGGTCCTTGTTGAGCTTCGTTACAACGAGGTCCGGATGCAGAACCACCCAGGTTTCTACTACTATCCTTCTCTGCACGACAATGGCCGTGTCCGCTTCCTATCATTGATCTGGAGTCAGATAGTGTTGCTAGCCATCTTGCTCGTTACATCACCGCTAGCTATCTTATGATCCACGAGTTGGCTCGAGAGCTGACTCGTGCCCGTACTGCTTTAGCATCTGCTTTAGTCTCTAGATCTGCCACTACTCCCTCCTCTCTGGGATTTACTCCTTATATTCCAGTCACTTCTAGTTCCCCGGTTTCACTGGTTACTCCTCCGAGTAGCTCGGGTGCCTTGACCGTGAATCCTATCAGTGCTCCTACTGAGTGGGTTTCACTTCTCACTACTCCTGTAGCCCCGATGCTTCACCCTACACCTGCCCCTGAGGGAGAGTCCTCGAGGCAACGTCGCCATGTTACCTTTAACCCGGAGGTCTCAGTTAACCACGTCAGTTCAGGATCCGAGTCAGGAGAGGACCCCTCAGCACCAGCAGAGTAGTAGAGCTTCTGAGTACTCGCAGTCGTCCGGATGATGCACGAGTGTAGTCGTACGAGTCATGAGATACGTTTCATGTATGAGATTAGTTGGACCTGTCATGTTATGTATATTTCATGTATGAGTCTATGTATAATTATGTTGGAACTCTATTTTATTTGCCGTATTTTCTTCGTCATTTCGGTTTTTCTCGGGCTTTTGTTGCTGGCTTTTCCCCAATTTATTCTGAATGCTTCTCATCTCGGTTGCATTGTCTTGGGAAAAACCACAATAGGATGCCGCGGGGAGGTAGCAGTAGCAACGTTCGCGAGGGTACTCTTGTTCGTCGTTCCACACGACAGGCAGGACACTCCCTCGAGCCGTATGTTCCACCACCGCCTCCACCTCCAAATCCGCCCTCCACCGAGCAAATGCTACGTATGTTTGAGGAAAGACGAAATCATGATCTGATTGAAATTTTAAATAGTGTGCAAGCTATGGTGGGGTAGAATGGGAATCAGAACGGTCATCACTCAAAGCTGTCAGATTTTCAAATGACCAAGCCTCCCAGTTTCAGTCAGGTTATTGACCCCTTGGAAGCATACGATTGGCTGCGAACCATTGAGAGGAAACTTGAGATTGCTCGGACTGAACAAGGTGATAAAGTTCCATTTGCAACTCATTATCTTGAAGGCGTTGCTTCCATATGGTGGGAAAATATAAAATCCATGTGGCCTGCTGATGAAGAAATCACCTAGTCAAAATTCATGGACCAGTTCTGGAAATATCACATCCCTACTGGAATTATGAAGACTAAGCAGCAAGAATTTCTCGCGCTCCTCCAAGGAAATCAGCATGTGGGTGAATATTTGCAGAAATTCAATCATTTGTCACGTTACTCCCTTCATGACGTGGCCACTGAAGAAAGAAAGATTGACATATTTCTTGGTGGATTAAACTCGCAACTACGGTGTACTCTCAGCATGTTTGATTTCCCAGATTTTCAAAATCTAGTGAACAAAGCTTTCATTGTAGAAAGGGAGCACAAGCTCGTATCAGACAACAGGCTTGTCAATAACGATCACAAGCACAAGTTTGAGCCAAAGAAGGATGGGCAACCCGTGCAAAAGGCTCGTACCTGGCAGCAGAATCAGGTGGAATACAAGCCCAATTGGTAACAGATTGTTAACAAGACCACCACCCAAGTCAAGAATGTCGTGACCAACCCAGTGCACGAGGAGCGACATCGCATCAATGCTTGATTTAGTTGTGGGCAAACCGGACATTATGCCAGACAGTGTCCCAAGAACAGCAAGGCAAATGCTCTATTCAGGCCACAAGTCAACTTTATGGAATCATGCCCGGACCAGCAACACATCACTGACACGTTCATCACCTCTCCGCAGATGAAGCCCAAGAAAACCTCGAAGTCGTTATTGGTATGTTTCCTGTTAATGACATACCTGCAGCAATTTTATTTGACTCTGGGCTTCCCACTCTTTTATCTCTCGGAGTTTTGTTGCCCAAAACAAATTTCCTTGTTCTCTTTTGGGCAAGAATATGCTGGCACAAACCCCGGGATCCTTAATCAAGAGCAATTTGGTCTGCCGTAATCTGGAAATCAATATCAACGGAGTCTGCTTTTCAACTTCTTTGATAATTATTGAGTCTGCTAAACTGGATGTTATCCTGGGTATGAATTAGCTGACTCAATACTAAGTATGCATAAATTGCGCGACCTGAGAAGTCAATTTGACCAGTTAGGAGGGGCAGACTACCAAATTCTATGCTCGTAGAAGCATACCCAAGAAAGAAATGGCCTTCACCGATGTGGTTGAATTGGAATTAATTCATGTGGTCAGTGAGTTTCCTGATGTATTTCCAGAAGAGCTGCCAGGCATGTCACCAGAGCCCTATAGTCTAATTGCCTATTTTGAAGATGTCCTAAAGGATGCCCACTTAATAGAGGTTCAATGCTTAAAGGATATGGTCTTCGAGTGAATGTGCCGAAACTGTAAAAAACAATATTATGATATTTTAAGGCTATGCCTAAAAGTTTTGGCTCCTCCTGTGCGGCCGTTTTTGTATAATATGAAAGTTTTCCCATCGTCGGCTTCAGGCCCCTCGCATAAAATACGGGGGTGTTCGGAAAAGCACTTGATCACTCTTGATCCAACGTCTTGTTCCGTGAAGGAGGTGTCAATGCGGCGAACTAGGCAATCAGACTATAGGGCTTTAACACTTTCACTTAGCCATCGAAGTTTGACGGTGGGTCTACGATATAGCCCCTGGTATGTACGCAACTATCCGAATACGGTGCATTACATAGGTGACCAGAAGAACGGTCCTTCGTGTAATACGAAAGGAATCATGAAAGATTCTGATAAGTCATCGAGTGGTTGACCAGCTCTCGCCGCATCATGACAGTCAGTTTTCAGCTTTCTCTACTTAGGTGCTCATCTGGATAAACCAGTACACAATCGCAGTAGTTCTCCCTTTACTACCCTAGCCGATAGAGCATAACGTAAGGTAGTAAGCACAGGAGCCGACAACCCAACTATTGACCAAAGACATGATTCAAAGCTGATGCATATAAGGCCAAACTCTTGACGCCGAAGTGTGCTATAAAGCTATTCGGACTTGCCGGCAATTCATTTGTTCCCATATTGAGCCCCTGGCAATTTGTGTCGAGGTTCGTGTGTGAAACAACCGAAGGAGTGGAATTCAATTCTTTTAGAAAAAGCGAATACTGAATACGGATTATGTTCACTGGAACCTGATTGATATGTCAATTGCCATTTTACAGATAATAACGCCATGACCCGGGCTATTTGACATGCCGGTGGTCGTAGGCTGAGGGAGAAGGCACTTTACATGCTCTAGATAAAGAGTACGGTCTATGAAGAATTACTTGGACCTCCTATCGCACGTCTGTGACGCCTTGCCTTGGTGAAAGGACTCCTTAACAGGAATAGCCTTTGGGTAGGTGAATGAAGCCGAACTCCTAAAGAGTCTGTGAGATGACCTGTCTTTGATCCACCTGTGGTAAAAGGTAAAAAATAGTTAGAAAAGAAAATAAAAGGAGGCTATGGGAGTGCTTGTAGGCCTGTCCGTATTGTGCCTCTGCCGATGACCAGGGTATTTTAAGTACATAATTATGTACGCGCGGTACAAATTTCATGGGTATATGAGGCAAACAACGGAGGCTGAACTGCTAATCCAGCTCTGAGATTGAAAGATCCCATTTAATAGAGACCGACGGCTTAATGGCCGATGTGGTATGCGACTTGATGAAGCCGCTTTGTACTTCGACTGTGGTAGCCGTAGTATGACCCTCTGTGCGGAGGGATTGTTCCGTATTTCCCTTTATTGTTATGACTCCACGTGGACCGGGCATCTTAAGTTTTGCGCGGGTGTAGGGTGGGACGCATTAAAACAAGCAAAAGCGGTACATCCCAGAAGTGCATGGTAGCTACTGTGGAATGGGACAATATCAAAGGTCAAGCCTTCACTTCGGAATTTGTTCGGTGAACCGAAAACGACTTCCAATGTGACGGAGCCCCTACAGTGAGCTTCTATGCAGGCTACTGCTCCCTTGAGGGTAGTTGTGGTGGGCTTGATTCTTGAAGGATCGATGCCCATTTTGCAGACAGTGTCTTGGTAAAGTAGATTAAGGATACTGCCACCATCCATAAGGACTTTCATGAGATGGAACCCATCGATAATTGGATCGATGATCAGAGCCGCCAAACCTTCAGGACAGATATGGCGAATTTTTTGGGGGGGGGGACGGCTCTATGGCGTACACATCCCGTAGTGTGCGCCTGTGTTCCCATGTAGGGGTGTGCGTCACGTATGATAGAAATATGCAACTTGTATTTCCAGCTGGCCATATGCCAATATATATATACATGTACAGGTGTTTAATATATGCAGGAAACCCCTTATACAATAGGGTAAATACGAAAGGTTACATGGCTATATATATATATAACTCTAACACCCCCCTCAAACTCGTGGTGGATTAACAACACTGAGTTTGGAGAGATAGAAGCCATGCTGCGCTCTAGTCTGGGTCTTCGTCAGAAAATCCGCCAACTCTAACTCAGAAGGCACATACTGAAGAGCAATAACCTGATCCTTCACACCAGCGCGCACATAGAAAGCATCAACACCAATATGCTGGGTGAGCTCATGCTTCACAGGATCACGCGCAATGCTAATAGCACATGTACTGTCAGACAAGAGCGGAGTAGGTGTAGTAACAGAAACGCCAAAATCCTGAAGTAACCACCGTAACCAAGTCACCTCTATCGTCAAAAGAGCCATAGCTTGTAACTCAGCCTCTGCACTCGAACGGGAAACTACAGTATGTTTCTTCGTCATCCAGGCAATGAGAGAACCACCAAGAAAAACATAGTAAGTAGAAAGTGAACGGTGATCGGAGGGATCACTAGCCCACGTAGCATTCGAATAGGCCTGAAGCTGTAAAGAACCGGAGCAAGGAAAGAATAGACGGTGAGAGATCATGCCTCGAAGATATCGGAGAACATGAAGGTGGTGACTATAGTGAACCGAAGTGGGAGCGGAGACAAACTGACTCAGAATGTGAACCGGATAAGAGATATCCGGACGAGTGACAGCTAGATAGAAAAGACTCCCAACAATGTGACGATAACGCGTCATGTCAGGCAAGGGGTCACCATCAGTATGACGGAGGTGAACATTGAGCTCCATGGGAGTCTCAACAATGCGCTCATCGGAAAGAGCAGCACGAACAAGAAGATCCTATATATACTTTTCCTGGGATATAAAAAAGCCATCAGAGGTAGAAGAGACTTCAATCCCAAGAAAGTAGTGAAGAGGTCCAAGATCGGACATAAGAAACTGCTCACTAAGACGGGCCTTTACAAAGGCAATATACTCGGGGTCGTTGCCAGGGATGATCATGTCATCAACATAGAGAATAAGAAGAGTCCGACCACGAGGAGAAAGGTGGACAAACAATGCTGGATCATGAGCACTCGCTGAAAAACCAACGGCAGTCACCATAGAGGCAAAACGCTCAAACCAGGCGCGGGGGGCTTGCTTAAGGCCATAAAGAGAGTGACGAAGACGGCACACCATGCCATCAGGAACAGAATACCCACGTGGTGGCTGCATGTATACCTCCTCACGCAGCTCACCGTTAAGAAAGGCATTCTTAACACCAAGCTGAGATACAGACCAGTGGCGTGCAGAGGCCATGACAAGAAGTGTGTGGATAGTGGTCATATGGGCCACAGGATAAAATGTCTCATCATAATCACGACCATGCTCCTGCTGAAAACCATGAGCCACAAGACGAGCTTTGTAACGCTCAAGAGAACCATCGGAGTGAGTCTGAACCTTGTAGACCCACTTACAAGTGATGGGACGGACACCTGGAGGAGGAGAAACAAGATCCCATGTACCTGTGCGTTCAAGAGAAGCAATCTCCTCTGCCATCGCAAACTACCATTCAGGATGAACAACAACCTCATGATAAGAGGTCAGCTCAAGAACAACAGCACCAGTGGTTGAAAAACCAAGGCGATCAACAGGCGGAAGCGGACAAGGACGCAAGCCATAGGTAGGCTGAGATGAGGAGGACGACACGTCAGCAGACACAACCACATTACGTGAACGACGAGTGTAATACTGAGGCAAAGATGGAAGAATACGAGGAGGAATAGCCGAGGTAGAATCAGGAGGTGGAGACGAAGAAATCACCGGGGATGAAGGTCCAGAATCTGGTGACATGCGAGGTGAGGAAACCATGGGAGATGGTGGCGGCAAATCGGCAAGAGGTGGAGAAGTAGAGTGAGTAGGACGGAGAGATAAGGGCTCAACTGAGTGATAGGTGTGTCGGGAAAAGTGAGGAAAGAGATATCCTCCACAGAAAAGGTCGAGGAAGATGGACGCGGGTAGAAGGGACGAGACTCATCAAAAGTCACATCCCGAGAAATATGCATCCGACGACCGATAGGATCCCAACAACGATAGCCCTTATGCTCATCACTATAGCCTAAGAAAACACACTCAACAGACTGAGCGTTCAGTTTGGTGCGTTCACGAGGGGCAAGAAGAACATAGGAAACACAACCAAACAAGTGAAGCATCGAATAATCAGGACAACAATCAAAGAGACACTCGAAAGGAATACCACCCTGGAGAGCGGTGGACGGCTGAAGGTTGATGACATAGGTGGAGGTGAATATAGCCTCGACCCAGAAATAAGGTGGAAGAGAAGCGGCGATCATCAACGCACGAGCCGTCTGAAGAAGGTGGCGCTGCTTTCGCTCAGCCACGCCATACTGAGCATGAGCACCAGGACAAGAGAAGGAAGAGTGCCCTGCTCAGCAAGAACACCACACAACATCTTGGAAATATACTCTCCAGCGGAGTCAGCATGGAACACATGAATAGGCGAAGAGAACTGAGTGTGAACCATGGCAGCAAAACGCTTATAGATGGAAATAACCTCATTGCAGGAAGTCATAAAATAAAGCCAAGTGTAACGAGAGAAATCATCTATGAAAATAATATAGTATAGATGGCCCCCTTTCGAAGCGAAGGGAGCCGGACCCCATACATCAGAATGGACTAAATCAAAAGGACGCTGAGACACCGACTCACTAGTAGGGTAAGGTAACTGAATCTGTTTTCCTAGTCTACAACCCTGACACTCTAAAGAGACATCTCCTGAGACAGACCCCAGAAGACCTCGACGAACTAATGACGACAAGCGAGACCCACAAAGATGACCAAGTCGATGATGCCACTACTGGAAGGAGCCGGTAGCTGAAGCAGCAGAAGCGGATGGACTAGCGATAGTGGTGGCAGCGGAAGGAACATGAAGCCAGTCTAGCTCCCAAAGACCCTGAGAGTCACAGCGGCAAGGGCCAGCCCCAACCAAAGTGTGCGTTTGACGATCCTGAATAGAACAAGACTCAATGTCAAGGATGACGCGACAAATAGAATCAGTAAGTTGACCGACAGAAAAAAGATTCATGGTAAGTCGAGGAACATGATCAACATCAGGAATAGAGTAAGAAGGTGTGGTAAGATTGCCTCGACTAGCAATAGAAATAGGAGTACCATAAGTAGTGAGTACATGAACAGGAAAATCAAGCGATTTAAGAGAGGACAAATTGGAAGAATGAGAAGATATATGAAAAGAAACTCCGGAGTCCAGAACCCATGAGGATGTACCTGACTGTGTAGAGGGTGGTTGCTCGGTGCGGGAAGCATCAGCCATAGAACCTACAGTACCCGTCGAAGGAGAACCTAAAATGGCGAGCAGACGGTTAAGTCGCAGAATATCCTGCTCAGTCAAGACGGTGGCTGAAGATGTCGAAGTAGAAGAAGTCCCTAAAGCTGATGATCGCGCTTTACATAGGTGTTTCTTCTTATGGAAGCACTCAGACTCAACATGACCATCCATCTTGCAGTAGCCGCAGTGAGGACGAGACCGACCCTGGCCGCCCGTAGGAGTAGGCAAGTGCGGCAAAGCACTCGAGTGGGTAGGAGTCGGTGTAGTAGGCATAGCAGGAACTTGAGAAGCGAGCACAGAGGGAACCTCAAGTAAACCAGCGCCATGGAGGCAAGTCTCCTCAACACGGATCTCAAAAAGCGCCTCCATGAGGGAGATACGACCACGAGCAAATAACTGAGCGCGTCAGGGTTCAAACTCCTTACAGAGTTGAGACAAGAACTCGTAGACACGATGAAACTCCAAATCAGCCCGCACAGCCTGGCAACACTGACAAGTACGACAACCAGCAGTGCAGAGAGAATCAAGCTGACACCATATAGCAGAACTCTATGCATAGAACTCATCAACAGTGGAGTCACCCTGCTGAAGAGCATGCTCCTAACGAACCATAGACAGGTATAAGGCATCACTAGAGGGCAGATAGCGCTAACGAAGCCGAGTCCACATCTCAAATACAATAGAGAGGCCGGGAAACTCAGAAGCAAACTGAGGCAGAACACTAGCAGTGAGAACATCGGTGGCACGAGCATCATCATCAAGCCACTGAGTGTAAGAAGACAGAGCTACATGATAAGTCTGAAGTGCGTCCTCATAGGTCTGAACCTGCTCATCATAAGAAAGAACGGCATCGTCATTAGCCAGCTTAGTTGCATCCTTCATAGCCTGATCAGCGTCGGCAGCAAGAACCGGTGGCTTCGGTGAAGTAGGAGCCACAGGAGGAACTAGACACAGCAGACTGGGGACCTCGCCAGAAAGAACGCCCCAGAGACGAAGGCCACACATGTGAATGCGCATGAAGCTGACAAACTCAATGTAGTTGGTACCATCAAAAATCATCGAACATCGAGGAACAACAACATAGCCAGAGGACAGAGACATCACCCCTATTTTTTTGAGACAGACGATCAAGAGCCTCAATCTGCAGCAGCGGAGGGATCAGACCAAAGGAATCAGAGGTGGCCAACGATCAGGAGTCTCGATCGGGACCTGGCGACTGGATCGAGGGCAGTTGGGGCCCAGCTACAGCAGTGACGGGACCTGGCGACTGGGTCATGAGCAGAACCAGTTGGCTGGATCATGGGCGGGACCTGGCATTGATGCAGATCGGAAGCAGAGGCCGGAGTCTCGATCGGGACCTTCTCTGCTTGATCTGGGCAGGCAAATCGATCGATCAGGGGCGACAGCGGGAGTCTGCGATCGGGGGTGGCGGCTATCAGGCGGCGGTGGCCTCACGAGACAGATGGGGATGAGGGTGGGTCGAGCAGATCAATCGGGGCGATAGCGAAAGTCTCGATCGGGGGTGGGAAGGAGAAAAACCTATAGCAGCCTAAGGATTTGGCCACCACGGAGAGTCAGTGCAACCAAGGATGGAGGCGGCACGACAGAGGTGGATCAACGACATGAGTTGCGCGTGCTATAAAATTGACCTAGCTCTAATACCATGATAGGAATATGCAACGTGTATTTCCAGGTGGCCATAGGCCAGTATATGTACATGTACATGTGTGGAATATATGCAGGAAACCCCTTATACAATAGGGTAAATACGAAAGGTTACATGGCTATATATATAACTCTAACAACGTATACCATGTTTACGGTTTTTACTTCAGGGGGAAACTGCTTCTGACCCCCGGTATTCGGCTGGCGAGTCTCTTCGCCATCACTGTCACTGGGCGGCCCCTTCCCCTTGTGTTCGGCATTAAGCTTGCCGGCTTGTTTGAAGACCCAACATCTTCTGTTGGTGTGAGTAGCTGGTTTATCGGGGGTGCCATGAATCTGATAGGGCCGATCCAGTATTTTTTCTAGATTGGATGGTCCGTCTCTATTTGCCTTGAATGGCTTTTTCTGTTGACTAGGTTTGGAGCCACTGAATCCGGCATTGACCGCCGTGTCTTGCGTTCTTTCATTGTTATTGCGACGCTTGTGTTTATTGCGTCGTGGCTTGCCTTTGCCGTCTCAGACTTCGCAAGTGCCCGGATCGCTGGCATTGTTGCTTCTACTAGCGAGCCAGCTATCTTCTCCCGCGCAAAAGCGGGTCATTAGAGCGGTAAGGGCTGCCATGGATTTTGGTTTTTATTGACCGAGGTGGCGGGCGAGCCACTCATCCCGGGCGCTGTGTTTAAAGGCCGCGAGGGCTTCGGCGTCCGGACAATCGACAATTTGGTTCTTTTTAATTAGGAACCTAGTCTAGAGCTTCCTGGCCGACTCTCCGGGCTGCTGGATGATGTGACTTAAGTCATCGGCATCTGGTGGCCGGACATATGTACCTTGGAATTTATCACGAAAGGCGTATTCCAGGTCTTCCCAGCTGCCTACGGAGTTCTCTGGAAGGCTGTTTAGCCAGTGCCGTGCTGGTCCCTTTAGTTTTAGTGGGAGGTGTTTGATGGCGTGGAGATCATCATCGTGGGCCATGTGGATATGGAGAAGAAAATCTTCAATCCATACCGCGGGATCTGTTGTTCCATCGTATGATTCGATATTCATGGGTTTAAACCCTTCTGGGAATTCATGCTCCATTACTTCAACAGTGAAGCAAAGAGGGTGTGCGGCACCTCTATATCGGGCCACATCGCGATGTAGCTCAGATTGAGTCTGTCTGTGGCATTCAGCCCGTGCGTGATTAGGTTTGTCACGTCCGAATAGATAGTCGTCATCGCGTGTCAGGGCACACCCCCATGATCCGTAGATTGATCTGGTATGTCCTACTCTACAGTCCAGGTCCTGCCGAAGGTCATATGTACATGCCTGAGTTGTTTTATCCCTGCCTTTACAACGAGGTAGTACGGGCTAGTGTTCGGCTTGAGTTGCCGCTTTGTCCCAGCCACGTGGTGGTCGGTCAGCCGCATTGTGCGCTGACGGCACGGGCTCCAGCACCTCGTCATCGATTTGTGGTAGTAATTTGCGCTTCGGGTAACTTTTGAGTAGTCGCTCGAGGCCGTATTCCTCGGCTGCCAGGACATTAGTCCATCTATCATTGAGCAGATCTTGATCAGCTTGAAGTTGCTACTACTTCTTTTTCAGGCTCCTTGCAGTGGCTATTAGTTGGTGCTTAAAGCGCTCCTATTCGATAGGTTCCTCAGGCATGATAAAGTCCTCGTTGCCGAGGCTCACCTCATCCTCGGAGAGCGGAAGGTAGTTGCTATCCTCTGAGTCTTCGTTCATGGCCTGTTCATCCGGGCTAACTCTCCCATCTTCCCGTTCGTCCTATTTAGAGGTTGGCTTGGCGGGGTCTTCATTGTCTTCGGCATCGTCGAGAGTATTGTTTGTGCCGGTATTGCTGTGTTTTCCACGGCGTGGCTTAGAGCGGCGCCGCTGACGTCGGTGCTTCGGCTGTATTTCAGGAGGCCTATCCTCGACTCACAGGGCTGGTCTCCGGCATGGCCCTCCATTGGGGGAGGGGCCGCTGGCGGAAGCGCGGCCGATGTTCCACCCCATCCTCCATTCCCCCGAGTGCCATGGCGGCCCCGGCCTCGCCCTCCCTCCTCCTCCTCTTGCAGCGGGCTCTGCTGCCATGAGCTCCGGAGGAGTGGGGACATGTTGTCGGGCAGAAGCTCTCGTCGCCGCTACTGGAGCACTAGCACACCCTCTCACCATGGCGAAGGGAAGAAAGAGACTAGGCGAGGAGGAGACAAATGCAGAAGGACGTCGTACCTCTCCCCTCTTTATAGAGGGGCGGGGCCTGGGTTCGGCCCCCCAACCTGAGGGCGGCCGCCCCAATTGACCAATCCAGCTGCCAGGGGCGCGAGGAATCAGCGGCGCCCGGCCTCCCGCCTCGGCATTAAAGCCCGTGTCCACCACCTACCCTCCCTGAGGCATGGGGGACACGTGGCGGGTGAGCCAGGATTCAGGAGGCAAGTGGAACGGCCGTTTCCCGCCCCGTGATCGTGGGGCGCGGGCGCCATGATGGCCATGACCCGAATCCACTTAGTAAATGAGCCGTGCCCCTACGGCTTGCTCTTTTTATGGGGAAGATGCAGACCGCCTCTTTACCATTTCACCACAAGGTGACGCAAGCACGCTTCGACTGTCCCACGCACGACCCCCACATCACGCACTCAATGCGGGTCGTGGGGAAGCGCAAGTGACAAGGGAGTTACCACAATTAAAACTCTGCCACGCATGCCCGCGCATCGTTCTGGGCCTGGCCCAACAATGCTCTGTGCTTATGTGTGGCCCAGGCCCGGGGGCTCCAGTCGGTGTACAAAAGTAGGGGCCTTTCGGTACCCCTTTACTTGTGCACGGGCAGTCGTAGCCACACCTGCGGCCGGGGTTGACAGGACAGAAGAAGGAAAGGTACAAGACTGCCAAGGCAGTACTTAAGACAGAAGCATGAAGAGCGAAGGGACAAGATGGGCTTCCCCCGACAAGAGCCTTGTCGGGGCGGCCTACGTAGCCCCGGCAAGAGCCTTGCCGGGGGAAACTTGCCCAACACCAGTAAGGCCACCACCCTTGAGCCTGAGCACTCTGACACCATCGATAGCATCAAGACCAAAACTCAGGGGTATCTTGCCTAGTGGCATGTAGATCTTTGTGAAGACCAAAGGCCTGCAAGCCTAGATGGGAACCAGAAGACGAAGGCCCCCGGCAAGATCCTTTCTAGGGACAGACGAAGACCCCCGGCAAGATCCTTGCCGGGGACGGCCACGAGGCCCCGACAAGGCCCTTGCCTGGGACGTCTGCGGGGCCGAGGCCAGGCCCGCACTTGCCAGAGTTTCATTTCCCCGCGCCCGTTCCGATGTGGCGGCTAGCCCGCCAACTTGGCGAGCACCTGTGTGGCAGCATGCAGCTTCTAGGCCAACTAGCCAAGCACCTGCGTGGTGGCATGCAGATCATCGTGAAGACCCTGCCACTGCACCAGCTCAGCAGCCAGCATGGCACTGCATGTCTCATCAGCTTGGACGCACGTCAAAACAAGGTGAGGCGGCGAAGGACGGGATGAGCTTCGTTGACATCCCCGATAAAGCAAGAGGGCACGTTGGCAGCACATTAAATGTGTTTGTCCTACGGTGCCAAGCGATAGACTTATACACTGTACATACTTTGCACCTCCTGTGTGCCACTATGGCTACCCCTTTGACATATAAAAGGAGGCCCGAGGCATACTGAGGAAGGATTCAGAATTTTTGGACTAGGCATGCACCGCATCTAGTTCAAGAGCTCAAGAACAATAAATACACACAAAGCCGGACTAGGGTTTTACGCATCATTTGCGTCCCGAACCTGGGTAAAAATCTCCCCCCCCCCCGCGTTGATCTTCTAGACCCGCTCTTTGCACAGCCCCATGCCCCGCCAACCGTAGAAGGGACTCCCGGAGGGATCCCATATGTGTCGTTCCTGAGCCCCGACAGAATAATATCCCAAGATCTGAAATTTTTAAATGTTAGAGAGTCTTCACATAGTTACATGATTATTCGACTACTCATTGATCTTCACTTATATCTTTTGGAGTAGTTTGTCTTTTGCTCTAGTGCTTCCCTTATATCTTTTTAGAGCATGGCGGTGGTTTTATTTTGAAGAAATTGATGAACTCTCATGCTTCACTTATATTATTTTGAGAGTCTATCTAAACAACATGGTAGTTTGCTTTGGTTATGAATTTAGTCCTAATATGATGGGCATCTAAGAGAGATATAATAAAAACTTTCATAGTAAGTGCATTGAATACTATGAGAAGTTTGATTCCTTATGATTGTTTTGGGATATAAAGATGGTGATATTAGAGTCATGCTAGTGAGTAATTATGGATTGGTAGAAATACTTGTGTTGATGTTTGTGATTCCCGTAGCATGCACGTATGGTGAACCGTTATGTAACTAAGTCGGAGCATGATTTATTTATTGGTTGTCTTCCTTACGAGTGGCGGTCGGGGACGAGCGATGGTCTTTTACTACCAATCTATCCCCCTAGGAGCATGCACGTAGTACTTTGTTTCGATAACTAATAGATTTTTTTGAATAAGTATGTGAGTTCTTTATGACTAATGTTGAGTCCATGGATTATACGCACTCCCACCCTTCCACCATTGCTAGCCTCTCTAGTACCGCACAACTTTCGCCGGTACCTTACACCCCCCATATACCTTCCTTAAAACAGCCACCGTACCTACCTATTATGGCATTTCCATAGCCATTCCGAGATATATTGCCATGCAACTTCCACCATTCCGTTTATTATGACACACTTCATCATTGTCATATTGCTTTGCATGATCATGTAGTTGTCATCGTATTTGTTGCAAAGCCACCTTTCATAATTTTTATACATGTCACTCTTGATCATTGCACATCCGGGGACCCCGCCGGAGGCATTCATATAGAGTCATATATCTGTTTTAGTATCGAGTTGTAATTCATGAGTTGTAAAGTAAAAAAAAGTGTGATGATCATCATTATTAGAGCATTGTCCCATGTGAGGAAAGGATAATGGAGACTAAGATTCCCCTACAAGTCCAGATGAGACCCCGAACGAAAAATAAAAAGAAGAGAAAAAAGAGAAAAAAAGAGAGGCCAAAGAGCCCAAAATAAAAAAATGAGAGAAAAAGAGAGAAGGGCAATGCTACTATCCTTTTACCACACTTGTTCTTCAAAGTAGCACCATGACCTTCATGATAGAGTCCTATGTTGTCCCTTTCATATACTAGTGGGAATTTTTCATTATAGAACTTGGCTTGTATATTCCAATGATGGGCTTCCTCAAATTACCCTAGGTCTTTGCTACTTCTTGAGCTTGCGTTGCTTTTTCCCTTGAAGAGGAAAGGGTGATGCAACAATGTAGAGATAAGTATTTCCCTTGGTTTGAGAACCAAGGTATCAATCCAATAGGAGACCACACACAAATCACTGAATACCCGCACAAACAATCAAACAACTTGCACCCAACATGATAAAGGGGTTGTCAATCCCTTCACGGTTATTTGCAAAGGTGAGATCAGATAGAGATAGATAAATGGTAAAGTAAATATTTTTGGTATTTTTGTTTTATATATCAGAAAGTAAAAATTGCAAAATAGTAAATTGGAAAGTAAAATTGTAGATCGGAAACTTATATGATGGAGAATAGGCCCGGGGGACGTAGGTTTCACTAGAGGCTTCTCTCAAGATAGCAAATAATATGGTGGATGAACAAATTATTGCCGAGAAATTGATAGAAAAGCGCAAAGTTATGACGATATCTAAGGCAATGATCATGAATATAGGCATCACGTCCGTGTCAAGTAGACCAAAACGATTCTGCATCTACTACTATTACTCCACACTTCGACCGACTCCTGCCTGCATCTCGAGTATTAAGTTCATGAAGAACAGAGTTACAAATTAAGTAAGATGACATGATGTAGAGGAATTAACTCAAGCAATATAATTAAAACCCCATCTTTTTATCCTCGATCGCAAAAATACAATACGTGCCTTGCTGCCCCTACTGCCACTGGGAAAGGACACCGCAAGATTGAACCCAAAACTAAGCACTTCTCCCTTTGAAAGAAAAACCAATCTAGTTGGGCAAACCAAACCGATAATTCAAAGAGAATTACAAAGATATCAAATCATGCATAAAAGAATTCAAAGAAAATTCAAATAATATTCGTAGATAAGCTGATAATAAATCCACAATTAATCATATATCAGCAAACGCACCGCAAAAAAGTATTACATCGAATAGATCTCCAAGAACATCGAGGAGAACATGGTATTTTGAATCAAAGGGAGAGAAGAAGCCATCTAGCTACTAGCTATGGACCCGTAGGTCTGAGATAAACTACTCACACTTCATCGGAAGGGCAATAGAGTTGATGTAGAAGCCCTCCGTGATCGAATCCCCCTCCGGCAGGGTGTCGGAAAAGGTCCCTAGATGGGATCTCACGGGTACAGAAGGTTACGGCGGTGGAAAAGTTTTTTCCTGGATGCCTCTAGTGGTTTGGGGATATTTCGGAATATATAGGCGAAGGAATTAGGTCAGGAGGCTCGTAGGGGGCCCACAAGGGTGGGGGGCGCGCCCTACCCCCCTGGGCGTGCCCTCCGTCCTTGTGGCCGCCTCGTGGCTCCTCCGACTTCATCTCCAAGTCTCCTGGTTTGCTTTTGGTCCAAGAAAAATCATCGCGAAGGTTTCATTCCGTTTGTTATTCCTTTTCTGCGAAACTCAAAAACAAGGAAAAATAGGAACTAGCACTGGGCCCTAGGTTAATAGGTTAGTCCTAAAAATAATATAAAATAGCATATTAATGCATATAAAACATCCAAAACAGATAATATAATAGCATGGAACAATCAAAAATCATAGATACGTTGGAGACGTATCAAGCATCCCCAAACATAATTCCTGCTCGTCCTCGAGTAGGTAAACGATAAAAACAGAATTTTTGATGTGGAATGCTACTTTAAATATTTATTCATGTAATTTTCTTTATTGTGGCATGAATGTTCAGATCCATAAGATTCAAAACAAAAGTTTAATATTGACATAAAAACAATAATACTTGAAGCATACTAACAAGGCAATTATGTCTTCTCAAAATAACATGGCCAGAGAAAGCTTATCCCTACAAAATCATATAGTCTGGATATGCTCTACCTTCATCACACAAAATATTCAAATCATTCAAACCTCGATGATAAGCCATGCAATTGTTTCATACTTTAGATGTTCTCAAACCATTTCAACTTTCATGCAATACATGAGCGTGAGCCATGGACATATCACTATAGGTGGAATAGAATATGGTGGTTGTGGAGAAGACAAAAAGGAGATAGTCTCACATCAACTAGGCGTATCAATGGGCTATGGATATGCCCATTAATAGATATCAATGTGAGTGAGTAGGGATTGCCATGCAATAGATGCACTAGAGCTATAAGTGTATGAAAGCTCGAAAAGAAAGCTAAGTGGGTGTGCATCCAACTTGCTTGCTCATGAAGACCTAGGGCAATTTGAGGAAGCCCGTCGTTGGAATATACAAGCCAAGTTCTATAATGAAAATTTCCCACTAGTATATGAAAGTGACAACATAGGAGACTCTTAATCATGAAGATCATGGTGCTACTTTGAAGCACAAGTGTGGTAAAAGGATAGTAACATTGTCCCTTCTCTCTTTTATCTCATTTTTTATTTGGCCATTATCTCATTTTTGGCCTCTTTATTATTATTATTTTTCGTCCGGAGTCTCATCCCGACTTGTGGGGGAATCATAGTCTCCATCATCCTTTTCCTCACATGGGAGAATGCTCTAATAATGAAGATCATCACAGTTTTATTTACCTACAACTCAAGAATTACAACTCGATACTAGAACAAAATATGACTCTATATGAATGCCTCCAACGGTGTACCGAGATGTGCAATGAATCAAGAGTGACATGTATGAAAGAGTTATGAAAGGTGGCTTTGCCACAAATACGATGTCAACTACATGATCATGCAAAGCAATATGACAATAATGGAATGTGTCATAATAAACGGAACGATGGAAAGTTACATGGAAATATATCTCGGAATGGCTATGGAAATGCCATAATAGGTAGTTATGGTGGCTATTTTGAGGAAGGTATATGGTGGGTTTATGGTACCGGTGAAAGTTGCGTGGCTCTAGAGAGGCTAGCAATGGTGGAAGGATGAGAGTGCGTATAATCCATGGACCCAACATTAGTCATAAAGAACTCACATACTTATTGCAAAAGTTTATTAGCTATCGAAACAAAGTACTACACACAAGATCCTAGGGGGATAGATTGGTAGGAAAAGACCATCGCTCGTCCCCAACCGCCACTCATAAGGAAGACAATCAATAAATAAATCATGGTCCGACTTCATCACATAACGGTTCACCATACGTGCATGCTACGGGAATCACAATCCTTAACAAAAGTATTTCTACAATCCACAATTACTCACTAGGTTAACTCTAATATCACCATCTTTATATCTCAAAACAATCATAATGAATCAAACTTCTCATAGTATTCAATGCACTTTATATTGAAGTTTTTATTATATCCTTTTGGATGCCTATCATATTAGGACTAATTTTATAACCAAAGCAAATTACCATGCTGTTTATAAGACTCTCAAAATAATATAAGTGAAGCATGAGAGTTCATCAATTTCTATAAAATAAAACCACCGCCGTGCTCTAAAAAGATATAAGTGAAGCACTAGACCAAAATTGCCTAGCTCAGAAGATATAAGTGAAGCACATAGAGTATTCTAATAAATCACGATTCATGTGTGTCCCTCTCAAAAGGTGTGTACTTCAAGGATGATTGTGAAAAACTCAAAAGCAAAGACTTAGATCATACAAGACACTCCGAGCAAAACACATGTCATGTGGTGAATAAAAATATAGCCTCAAGTAAAGTTACCGATAGACGAATACGAAAGAGGGGATGCCTTCCGGGGTATCCCCAAGCTTAGGCTCTTGGTTGTCCTTGAATATTACCTTGGGGTGCCTTGGTCATCCCCAATCTTAGGCTCTTGCCACTCCTTATTCCATAGTCCATTAAATCCTTACCCAAAACTTGGAAACTTCACAACACAAAACTCAACAGAAAATCTCATAAGCTCCGTTAGTATAAGAAAATAAATTACCACTTTGGGTACTGTTGTGAACTCATTATTTATTTATATTGGTGTAATATCTACTGTATTCCAACTTTACCATGGTTCATACCCCCCCGACACTACTCATAGAATCATCAAAATAAGCAAACAACACAAATAAAACAGAATCTATCAAAAACAGAACAGTCTGTAGCAATATGTAACTTTCAAATACTTCTGTAACTCCAATTTTGTTTGAAAAATTAGGAAAACCTAAGAAATTTGTTTATTAATCTTCTTAAAAAAGAATCATTATTTTATCATGCTTCTGTTAAAAATGAGAATTGTTTTCCTGAGCGCAAAAGTTTCTGTTTTTCAACAAGATCAAATCAACTATCATAGTAAGCCATCCCAAAGGTCTTACTTGGAACAAACACTAATTAAAACACAAAAACACATCTAACCAGAGTCTAGATGAATTATTTATTGCAAAACGGCAAGGAAATATATTGGGTTGTCTCCCAACACATGCTTTTCTTTAAAGCCTTTTAGCTAGGCATTGATAATTTTAATGACGCTGACATGAAAAATGGTAACTGAAACACAAAGAGAGCATCATAAAACATGTGACAAACATGTTTAAGTATAACATGCTTCCTATGCATAGGGATTTTATAAGCAAAAAAATTATCAAGACAAGCAAAAACTACCGTATGCATGGAAGAAGAAAGAAATAATAGCAATCTCAACGTAACGAGAGGTAATTTAGTAACATGAAACTTTCTACAACCATATTTTCCTCTATCATAAAAAATACATGTGGGATCATATTCAAATTCAAAAATAGAGCTATCACATAAAATTTTCTCTAAATGATCCACATGCATGCAAAGTTGACACTCTTCCAAAATAGTGGGATTATCTAAAGTCATGACCTCTCCAAAGTCACTTTTATCAAAAACTTCATAAGATTGAACATTATCCAAATATGTGGGATCTAAATTTGACACTCTTCCAAACCCACTTTCAGTATTATTGCAAACATTATTATCAATCTCATATTCATCATGGGGCTTAAATAAATTTTCAAGATCATAAGAAGAATCACCCCAATCATGATCATTGCAACAAGTAGTGGACATATCAAAACTAGCATCCCCAAGCTTAGGGATTTGCATATTATTAGCACAATTGACATCAATAGAATTTATAGTAAAACCATTGCAATAATGCCTTTTATTCAAGGATCTATCATGAATCACTTCATAAATTTCTTCATCACAATTTTTAGATTCATGAATTTCAAGCAAAACTTCATAAAGATAATCTAGTGCACAAAACTCACTAGCAATTGGTTCATCATAATTGGATCTCTTAAAAAGATTAGCAAGAGGATGAGGATCCCTAAACTTTGTTTCTGATTTTCAATAAACACACAATTATACCAAGTAAAGGAGCAAACAAACCAAGTAAGACATAAGGGCAAACGAAAAGACGAACGTAAGAAGGCGAAGAAAAGGCAAAACTTTTCAAAAATCATTTTAGAAGTGGGGAAGAGGAAAACAAGAGGCAAATGGCGAATGATGCTATGCAAGAGATGAGAGTTTATCATGGGTACTTGGTATGTCTTGACTTGGCGTAGATCTCCCCGGCAACGGCGCTAGAAATTCTTCCTGCTACTTCTTGAGCTTGCGTTGGTTTTTCCCTTGAAGAGGAAAGGGTGATGTAGCAATGTAGAGATAAGTATTTCCCTCAGTTTGAGAACTAAGGTATCAATCCAGTAGGAGACCACGCACAAATCACTGAGTACCTACACAAACAATCAAACAACTTGCACCCAATGCGATAAAGGGGTTGTCAATCCCTTCACGGTTATTTGCAAAGGTGAGATGTGATAGAGATAGATAAACGATAAAGTAAATATTTTTGGTATTTTTGGTTTATAGATCATAAAGTAAAAGGTTGCAAAATAGTAAATCGGAAACTAAAATCAGAGACCGGAAACTTATATGATGGAGAATAGACCCGGGAGCCATAGGTTTCACTAGAGGCTTCTCTCAAGATAGCAAATAATACGGTGGGTGAACAAACTACTGTTGAGCGATTGATAGAAAAGAGCAAAGTTATGATGATATCTAAGGAAATGATCATGAATATAGGTATCACGTCCGTGTCACGTAGACCAAAACGATTCTACATCTACTACTATTACTCCACACATCGACTGACTCCTGCCTGCATCTAGAGTATTAAGTTCATGAAGAACAGAGTAACGTGTTAAGTAAGATGACATGATGTAGAGGAATTAACTCAAGCAATATGATGGAAACCCCATCTTTTTATCCTCGATGGCAAAAATACAATATGTGCCTTGCTGCCCCTACTATCACTGGGAAAGGACACCACAAGATTGAATGCAAAGCTAAGCACTTCTCCCTTTGCAAGAAAAACCAATCTGGTTGGCCAAACCAAACCGATAGTTCGAAGAGAATTACAAAGATATCAAATCATGCATAAAAGAATTCAGAGAAGATTCAAATAATATTAATAGATAAGCTGATCATAAATCCAGAATTCATCAGATCTCGGCAAACACACCACAAAAATGTATTACATCGAATAGATCTCCAAGAACATCGAGGAGAACACGGTATTGAGAATCAAAGAGAGACAAGAAGCCATCTAGATACTAGCTATGGACCCGCAGGTCTGAGGTAAACTACACATGCTTCATCTGAAGGGCAATAGAGTTGATGTAAAAGCCCTCCGTGATCGAATCCCCCTCTGGCAGGGTGCCAAAAAAGGTCTCTAGATGGGATCTCACGGGTACAAAAGGTTGTGGCGGTGGCAAAGTGCTTCTGTGGATGCCTCAAGTGGTCTAGGGATCTTGGGAATATATAGGCGAAAGAATTAGGTCAGGAGGCTCATGGCGGGCCCACAAGGGTGGGGGGTGATACGTCTCCAACGTATCTATAATTTTTGATTGCTCCATGCTATTATATATTCTATTTTGGATGTTTGATGGGCTTATTTATACACTTTCATATTATTTTTGGGACTAACCTATTAATCGGAGGCCCATCCCAAATTGCTGTTTTTTGCCTATTTCAGTGTTTCACAGAAAAAGAATATCAAATGGAGTCCAAACGGAATGAAACCTTCGGGAGTGTGATTTTTGGAACAAACGTGATCCAGAGGACTTGGAGTGGACATCAAGCAATCAACGAGGAGGCCACGAGGCAGGGGGCACGCCTACCCCTTGGCACGCCCTCTACCCTCATGGGCCCCTCGTGGGTCCACCGACCTACTTCTTCCTCCTATATATACCTACGTACTCTGAAAACATTGAAGAGCACCACGAAAACCTAATTCCACTGCCGCAACCTTCTGTACCCGTGAGATCCCATCTTGCGGACTTTTCCGACGCTCCGCCGAAGGGGGCATTGATCACGGAGGGCTTCTACATCAACACCATAGCCTCTCTGATGATGTTTTGATTACCTCAGACCTTCGGGTCCATAGTTATTAGCTAGATGGCTTCTTCTCTCCCTTTGGATCTCAATACAAAGTTCTCCCTGATTCTCTTGGGGATCTATTCGATGTAATCTTCTTTTGCGGTGTGTTTGTCGATATCCGATGAATTGTGGGTTTATGATCAAGATTATCTATGAACAATATTTGAATCTTCTCTGAATTCTTTTATGTATGATTGGTTATCTTTGCAAGTCTCTTCAAATTTTCAGTTTGGTTTGGCCTACTAGATTGATCTTTCTTGCAATGGGAGAAGTGCTTAGCTTTGGGTTCAATCTGGCGGTGCTCGATCCCAGTGACACAAAGGGAAACGACACGTATTGCCATCGAGGATAAAAAGATGGGGTTTATATCATATGGCATGAGTTTATCCCTCTACATCATGTCATCCTTCTTAAGGCGTTACTCCATTCTTATGAACTTAATACTCTAGTTGCATGCTGGATAGCGGTTGATGTGTGGAGTAATAGTAGTAGATGCAGGCAGGAGTCGGTCTACTTGTCACGGACGTGATGCCTATATACATGATCATACCTAGATATTCTCATAACTATGCTTAGTTCTATCAATTGCTCGACAGTAATTTGTTCAGCCACCGTAATACTTATGCTATCTTGAGAGAAGCCACTAGTAAAACCTATGGCCCCCGGGTCTATTTTCCATCATACAAGTTTCCAATCTATTTTATTTTGCAATCTTTACTTTCAATCTATATCATAAAAATACCAAAAAATGTTTATCTTATTATTATTATCTCTATCAGATCTCACTCTTGCAAGTGGTCGTGAAGGGATTGACAACCCCTTTATCGCGTTGGTCGCGAGGTTCTTATTTGTTTGTGTAGGTATGAGGTGACTCGCGCATGGTCTCCTACTGGATTGATACCTTGGTTCTCAAAAACTAAGGGAAATACTTACGCTGCTTTGCTGCATCACCCTTTCCTCTTCAAGGAAAACCAACGCAGTGCTCAAGAGGTAGCAAGAAGGATTTCTGGCGCCGTTGCCGGGGAGATCTACGCCAAGTCAAGACATACCAAGTACCCATCACAACTCTTATCCTTCACATTACATTATTTGCCATTTGCCACTCGTTTTCCTCTCCCCCACTTCACACTTGCTGTTTTATTCGCCCTCTCTTTCCGTTCGCATTTTCTTCGCTTGCTTGCTTGTGTGTTGGAGTGCTTGCTTGTCACGATGGCTCAAGATAATACTAAATTGTGTGACTTTGCCAATACCAACAATAATGATTTTATTAGCACTCCGATTGCTCCTCTTATCGATGCTGAATCTTGTGAAATTAATACTTCTTTGTTGAATCTTGTCATGAAAGATCCGTTTTCTGGCCTTCCTAGTGAAGATGCCGCTACCCATCTAGACAAATTTGTTGATTTGTGTGATATGCAAAAGAAGAAGGATGTGGATAATGATATTGTTAAACTTAAGCTATTTCCATTTTCGCTTAGAGATCATGCTAAAGCTTGGTTTTCATCTTTGCCTAAAAATAGTATTGATTCATGGAATAAGTGCAAAGATGCTTTTATCTCTAAGTATTTTCCTCCCGCTAAGATCATCTCTCTTAGAAATGATATTATGAATTTTAAGCAACTTGATCATGAGCATGTTGCACAATCTTGGGAGAGGATGAAATTGATGATATGTAATTGCCCTACACATGGTTTGAATTTATGGATGATTATACAAAAAATTTATGCCGGATTGAATTTTGCTTCCAGAAATCTTTTAGATTCGGCCGCGGGAGGCACTTTTATGGAAATCACTTTAGGAGAAGCTACCAAACTCCTAGATAATATTATGGTTAATTATTCTCAATGGCACACTGAAAGATCTACTAGTAGAAAGGTGCTTGCAATTGAAGAGATTAATGTTTTGAGTGGAAAGATGGATGAACTTATGAAATTGTTTGCTAATAAGAGTGCTCCTACCAATCCTAATGATATGCCTTTGTCTACTTTGATTGAGAATAATAATGAATCTATGGATGTGAATTTTTTTGGTAGGAACAATTTTGGTAACAACGCGTATAAAGGTAATTTTAATTCTAGGCCATTTCCTAGTAATTCCTCTAATAATTATGGTAATTACTACAACAATTCTTATGGAAATTATAATAAGATGCCCTCTGATTTTGAATCTATTATTAAAGAATTTATTAGTTCTCAAAAGAGTTTCAATGCTTTGACTGAAGAAAAATTTCTTAAGATTGATGAGTTAGCTAGGAACATGGATAGAATTTCTCTTGATGTTGATTCTTTGAAACTTAGATCTAATCCACCTAATCATGATATTAATGAGTCTCTCAAATCCATGAGAATTTCCATTCACGAGTGCAAAGAAAGAACCGCTAGGATGCGTGCTAAGAAAGATTGCTTTGTGAAGGCGTGTTATTCTAGTTTTTATGAGAATAAGGATGAAGATCTAAAAGTAATTGATGTGTCCCCTACTAAATACTTGTTTTACAATATGAATCTTGGTAATGATGGGACTGGAGATGAGTCAACTTTAGTTAGAAGGCGTCCCAAAAATTCGAAGTTTTTAGATCTTGATGCAAAAATTGGTAAAAGTGGGATTGAAGAGGTTAAAACTTTAGATAGGAACGAACCCACTATCTTGTATTTCAAGGAATATAATTATGATAATTTCTCTTTGATATATTGTATTTCCTTGTTGCAATCCGTGCTAAATTCTCCTCATGCTTATAGTCAAAATAATGCTTTTACTAAACATATCGTTGATGCTTTGATGCAATCTTATGAAGAAAACCTTGAGTTGGAAGTTTCTATCCCTAGAAAACTTTATGATGAGTGGGAACCTACAATTAAAATAAAAATTAAAGATCATGAATGCTATGCTTTGTGTGATTTGGGTGCTAGTGTTTTCACGATCCCAGAAACTTTGTGTGATTTGCTAGGTTTCCATGAATTTGATGATTGTTCTTTAAACTTGCACCTTGCGGATTCCACTATTAAGAAACCTATGGGAATAATTAATGATGTTCTTATTGCTGCAAATAGGAATTATGTTCCCGTAGATTTCATTGTTCTTGATATAGATCGCAATCCTTCATGTCCTATTATTCTTGGTAGACCTTTCCTTAAAACGATTGGTGCAATTATTAATATGAAGGAAGGGAATATTAGATTCCAATTTCCATTAAGGAAAGGCATGGAAAACTTCCCTAGAAATAAAATTAAATTACCATATGAATCTATTATGAGAGATACTTATGGATTGCATACCAAAGATGGCAATACCAAGATCTATCTTCGCTTTTATGCCTAGCTAGGGGCGTTAAACGATAGCGCTTGTTGGGAGGCAACCCCATTTTATTTTTATTCCTTGCTTTTTGTTCCTGTTTATTAATAAATAATTTATCTAGCCTATGTTTTGTTTGTGTTTAATTAGTGTTTGTGCCAAGTAGAACCGTTGGGAAGACTTGGGGAAAGTCTTTTTGATCTTGCTGTAAAAAACAGAAACTTTAGCGCTCGCGAGAATTGCTGCCATTTTTATTGGAGAGTGCTATTTAGTTAATTATTTTTTAAGATGATTAATATATAAATTACTCACGTCCAGAAATTTATTTTAGAATTTTTGGGGTTCCAGTAGTTTGCGTTAGTTACATATTACTATAGACTTTTTTGTTTTTGACAGATTCTGTTTTTCGTGTGTTGTTTGCTTATTTTGATGAATCTATGGCTAGTGATGGAGTTTATAAACCATAGAGAATTTGGAATACAGTAGGTTTAACACCAATATAAATAAATAATGAGTTCATTACAGTACCTTGAAGTGGTGTTTTGTTTTTATTCGCTAACGGAGCTCACGAGATTTTCTGTTAAGTTTTGTGTTGTGAAGTTTTCAAGTTTTGGGTAAGGATTTGATGGATTATGGAACAAGGAGTGGAAAGAGCCTAATATTGGGGATTCCCAAGGCAACCCAAGGTAAAATACAAGGACACCAAAAAGCCTAAGCTTGTGGATGCCCCGGAAGGCATCCCCTCTTTTGTCTTCGTTCATCGGTAACTTTACTTGGAGCTATATTTTTATTCACCATATGATATGTGTTTTTCTTGGAGCGTCTTGTATGATTTGATTCTTTGATTTTTTGTTTACCACAATAATCCTTGATGTTCACACCTTTTGAGAGAGACACACATGAATCAGAATTTATTAGAATACTCTATGTGCTTCACTTGTATCTTTTGAGCTATATAGTTTTTGCTCTAGTGCTTCACTTATATCTTTTAGAGCACAGTGGTGGTTTCATTTTATAGAAATAATTGATCTCTCATGCTTCACTTATATTATTTTGAGAGTCCTTTAGAACAGCATGGTAATTTTCTTTTGATATTATATAAAAAAACTTTCATATAAGTGCATTGAATACTAAGAGAAGTTTGATACTTGATGATTGTTTTGAGATATGGCGATAGTGATATTAAAGTTGTGCTAGTTGAGTAGTTGTGAATTTGAGAAATACTTGTGTTGAAGTTTGCAAGTCCTATAGCATGCACATATGGTAAACGTTGTGTAACAAATTTGAAACATGATGCGTTATTTGATTGTCTTCCTTATGAGTGGCGATCGGGGACGAGCGATGGTCTTTTCCTACCAATCTACCCCCTAGGAGCATGCGTGTAATACTTGGTTTTTGATGACTTGTATATTTTTGCAATAAGTATGTGAGTTCTTTATGACTAATGTTGAGTCCATGGATAATACACACTCTCACCGTTCCATCGTTTCTAGCCTCTTCGGTACTGTGCATTGCCCTTTCTCACCTTGAGAGTTGGTGCAAACTTCGCCAGTGCATCCAAATCCCGTGATACGATACGCTCTATCACACACAAACCTCCTTATATCTTCCTCAAAACAGCCACCATACCTACCTATTATGGCATTTCCATAGCCATTCCGAGATATATTACCATGCAACTTTCCACCTTCTGTTTATTATGACACGCATCATCATTGTCATATTGCCTTGCATGATCATGTAGTTGACATCGTATTTGTGGCAAAGCCACCGTTCATAATTCTTTCATACATGTCACTCATGAGTCATTGCACATCTCGGTACACCGTGGTAGGCATTCATATAGAGTCATATCTTGTTCTAGTATCGGGTTGTAATCATTGAGTTGTAAATAAATAGAACTGTGATCATCATCATTAATAGAGCATTGTCCAAAAAAAAGAGAAAGGCCAAAAAAAGAGAAGGCCCCAAAAAAAGGGGCAATGCTACTATCCTTTTTCCACACTTGTGCTTCAAAGTAGCACCATGATCTTTATGATAGAGAGTCTCTTGTTTTGTCATTTTCATATACTAGTGGGAATTTTTCATTATAGAACTTGGCTTTGTATATTCCAACAATGGGCCTCCTCAAGTGCCCTAGGTCTTCGTGAGCAAGCAAGTTGGATGCACACCCACTTAGTTTCTTTTGTTGAGCTTTCATACATTGATAGCTCTAGTGCATCCGTTGCATGACAATCCCTACTCCTTGCATTGACATCAATTGATGGGCATATCCCTAGCCCATTGATTAGCCGCGTTAATGTGAGACTTTCTCCTTTTTTGTCTTCTCCACATAACCCCCTTCATTATTCTATTCCACCCATAGTTCTATATATATCCATGGCTCATGCTCATGTATTGCGTGAAAGTAGAAAAAAGTTTGAGATTACTAAAGTATGAAACAATTGCTTGGCATGTCATCGGGGTTGTGCATGATGAGAGCATTCTTGTGTGATGAAAATGTAGCATGACCAAACTATATGATTTTCTAAGGATGAACTTTCTTTGGCCATGTTATTTTGAGAAGACATGATTGCTTAGGTAGTATACTTGAAGTATTATTATTTTTATGTCAATATTAAACTTTTATCTCGAATCTTTTGGATCTGAACATTCATGCCACAATAAAGAAAATTACATTGAGAAATATGTTAGGGATTGGCCACTTCAAAATTTCTGTTTTTATCATTTACCTACTCGAGGACGAGCAAGAATTAAACTTGGGGATGCTTGATACGTCTCCAATGTCTCTATAATTTTTGATTGCTCCATGCTATTATATATTCTGTTTTGGATGTTTAATGGGCTTATTTATACACTTTTGTATTATTTTTGGTACTAACCTATTAACCGGAGGCCCAACCCAAATTGAAGTTTTTTGCCTATTTCAGTGTTTCGCGGAAAAATAATATCAAACGGAGTCCAAACGGAATGAAACCTTCGGGAGCGTGATTTTTGGAACAAACGTGATCCAGAGGACTTGGAGTGGATGTCAAGCAATCAACAAGGAGGCCACAAGGCAGGGGCGCGCCTACCCCCTGAGCGCGCGCTCCACCCTCGTGGGCCCCTCATGGCTCCACCGACCTACTTCTTCGTCCTATATATACATACGTACCCTGAAAACATCAAAGAGAACCACGAAAACCTAATTCCACCGCCGCAACCTTCTGTACCCGTGAGATCCCATCTTGCGGCCTTTTCTGGCGCTCCGCCGGAGGGGGCATTGATCATGGAGGGCTTCAACATCAATACCATAGCCTCTCTGATGATGTGCGAGTAGTTTACCTCAGACCTTCGGGTCCATAGTTATTAGCTAGATGGCTTCTTCTCTCTCTTTTGATCTCAATACAAAGTTCTCCTCAATTCTCTTGGGGATCTATTCGATGTAATCTTATTTTGCGGTGTGTTTGTCGAGATCCGATGAATTGTGGGTTTATGATCAAGATTACCTATGAACAATATTTGAATCTTGTATGAATTCTTTTATGTATTATTGGTTATCTTTGCAAGTCTCTTCGAATTTTCAGTTTGGTTTGGCCTACTAGATTGTTCTTTCTTGCAATGGGAGAAGTGCTTAGCTTTGGGTTCAATCTTGCGGTGCTCGATCCGAGTGACAGAAAGGGAAATGACACGTATTGTATTGTTGCCATCGAGGATAAAAAGATGGGGTTTATATCATATTGCATGAGTTTATCCCTCTACATCATGTCATCTTGCTTAAGGCGTTACTCCGTTCTTATGAACTTAATACTCCAGATGCATGCTGGATAGCGGTCGATGTGTGGAGTAATAGTAGTAGATGCAGGCAGGAGTCGGTCTACTTGTCACGGACGTGATGCCTATATACATGATCATAACTAGATATTCTCATAACTATGCTTAATTCTATCAATTTCTCAACAGCAATTTGTTCACCCACTGTAATACTTATGCTATCTTGAGAGAAGCCACTAGTGAAAACTATGGCCCCCGGGTCTATTTTCCATCTTACAAGTTTCCAATCTATTTTATTTTGCAATCTTTACTTTCAATCTATATCATAAAAATACCAAAAAATATTTATCTTATTATTATTATCTCTATCAGATCTCACTCTTGCAAGTGGCCGTGAAGGGATTGCCAACCCCTTTATCGCGTTGGTTGCGAGGTTCTTATTTGTTTGTGTAGGTACGAGGTGACTCGCGCGTGGTCTCCTACTGGATTGATACCTTGGTTCTCAAAAATTGAGGGAAATACTTACGCTGCTTTGCTGCATCGCCCTTCCCTCTTCAAGGGAAAACCAACGGATGCTCAAGAGGTAGAAGGGGGCACGCCCTCCGTCCTTGTGGCCGCATCGTGGCTCCTCCGACTTCATCTTCAAGTCTCTTGGTTTGCTTCTGGTCGAAGAAAAATCATCGCGAAGGTTTCACTCCGTTTGGACAGCGTTTGGTATTCCTTTTCTGGGAAACTCAAAAACAAGGAAAAAACAGGAACTGGCACCAATGTTGGGGATATCGCTTATCGGGAACTTATCGGTCGACCCATGATAAGGGGTAAATCGGCCAGTTTATCGGCATATCGGCCGATTTATCGCCATATCGGCTGATTTATCGGCGGATTTATCTTATTGGTCTGACAGCGATAAGCGATAAATCGGCCGATTTATCGGCATATCAGAAGATATCTTGAACAGTGACTGGCACTGGACCCTAGGTTAATAGGTTAGTCCCAAAATAATATAAAATATCATATTAATGCATATAAAACATCCAAAACAGATAATATAATAGCATGAAACAATCAAAAATTATAGATACATTGGAGACGTATCAATCTTCATGAGCAAGCGAGTTGGATGCACACCCACTTAGTTTCTTTTTGAGCTTTCATAAACTTATAGCTCTAGTGCATCCGTTTCATGGAAACCCCTACTCAATCACATTGATATCTATTGATAGGCATCTCCATAGCCCGTTGATACGCCTAGTTGATGTGAGACTATCTCCTTTTTGTCTTCTTCACAACCACCATATTCTATTCCACCTATAGTGCTATGTCCATGGCTCACACCCATGTATTGCGTGAAAGTTGAAAAGGTTTGAGAACTTCAAAAGTATGAAACAATTTCTTGGCTTGTCATCGGGGTTGTGCATGATTTGAATACTATGTGTGATGAAGATGGAGCATAGCCAGACTATATGATTTTGTAGGGATAACTTTCTTTGGCCATGTTATTTTGAGAAGACATGATTGCCTTATTAGTATGCTTGAAGTACTATTATTTTTATGTCAATATTAAACTTTTGTTTTGAATCTTATGGATCTTAATATTCTTGCCACAATGAAGAAAATTACATGGATATATATGTTAGGTAGAATTCCACATCAAAAATTTCGTTTTTATCATTTACCTTCTCGAGGACGAGCAGGAATTAAGCTTGGGGATGCTGGATACGTCTCCAACTTATCTATAAGTTTTGATTGTTCCATGCTATTATATTATCCATCTTGGATGTTTTATATGCTATTTTATATTATTTTTGGGACTAAACTATTAACCTAGAACCCAGTGCCAGTTTCTGTTTTTTCCTTGTTTTTGAGTTTTACAGAAAAGGAATACCAAATGGAGTCGAAATGAGCTGAAACTTTACGACAATTTTTTATGAACCAAAAGAAGCACACGGAGTATCGGAGATGGACCAGAGGAGCCACGAGGCATCCACAAGGCGGAGGGCGCGCCCCCAGCCTTGTTGTCGCCTCGTGGACCCTCCTGACTTGTTCCCGACGCCAAAAATTCCTATAAATATAGAAAACCCCAGAAATAAACCTATATCGGGAGTTTCGCGGCCGCAAGCCTCTGTAGCCACGAAAAACCAATCGGGAGCCTGTTCCGGCACCCTGCCGGAGGGGGAAACCATCATCGGTGGCCATTTTCATCATCCCGGCGGTCTCCATGACGAGGAGGGAGTAGTTCACCCTCGGGGCTGAGGGTATTTACTAGTAGCTATGTGTTTGATCTCTCTTTCTCTCATGTTCTTGATTTGGCGCAATCTTGATGTACCGCAAGCTTTGTTACTATAGTTGGATCATATGGTGTTTCTCCCCCTCTATCTTCTTGTGATGAATTGAGTTTTACCTTTGAGGTTTCACTATTACCTTTGTTACTATACTTGATGTATGTTTTGGAACTCAACTAGCGGATTCCCGAGGTGACATTGGGTAATCTATGCATAGGGGTTGATGCATGTTTTCGTCCTTGTTTCTCCGGTAGGAATCTTGGGATACTCTTTAAGGTTCTTTGTGTTGGATTGAATATTATGAATCTGAAGTTGTTTGATGCATATCGTATAATTGGCCCATAGATTGACATTAGAGTTGATTGATGTGTGTCATATGGTGTTATTTTACTATGAACTCTAGGGCTGTTTGTGACACTTATAGGAATAGCTCAATGGATTGATCGGAAAGAATAACTTGGAGGTGATTTCGTACCCTACAAGCAATTTCATCATATGTTCTCCGCAATAGAAAGTTTGGAGTGACTCTTTGTTGCACGTTGAGGGATTTCCATATGATCTAATTATGTTATCATTGTTGAGAGAACTTGCACTAGTGAAAGTATGAACCCTAGGCCTTGTTTCCAAGCATTGCAATACCGTTTTCGCTCACTTTTACCACTTACTACCTTGCTGTTTTTATATTTTAAGATTACAAAACCTGTATCTACCATCCATATTACACTTGTATCACCATCTCTTTGCCAAACTAGTGCACCTATACAATTTACCATTGTATTGGGTGTGTTGGCGACACAAGAGAATCTTTGTTATTTGGTTGCAGGGTTGTTTGAGAGAGACCATCTTCATCCTATGCCTCCCACGGATTGATAAACCTTAGGCCATCCACCTGAGGGAAAATTGCTACTGTCCTACAAAACTCTGCGCTTGGAGGCCCAACACGAGTCTACAAGAAGAAGGTTGCGTAGTAGACATCACTCCTTTGTAGCCCTACCGCCGCCGTTGCCCCCGCCACGCCCGATAGCCCCTGTTATCAGCCAAATCGTTGACTCGGACTACAGATCCATCCGCCCCAGTCTATTCCCCGTCGGATCCCATCTCGTCACTGTCCATCGCACCTGGTGCAAGGAGCTACGACCCCATGGCTTGGATAAGCTTGCCGCAACGCCATTGATGCCCAAGCAATACTAGCAATCTAGGAGTGGCAACAGGATGACCGCGCCTCCAAGCCTAAACTACAAGGTGAGTTCGTCGCTGCCCGCTCGCCCAAGCAAGACCCGCGGGGCCCTTTAAATAGCGGCCGTCCCCTCTCTCCCAAGTCGCCGCCGCCGCCTCCCGCCGTAGCCGCCGCCGCCCGCTGCTACCACAGCTGCTGCCGCCGCACCGCCCGCGCCGCTACCCCGCAGCTGCCAACGCTGACACACGCCGCCCCGCTGCCGCACCGCCTCGTCCCGCCTCGCCGGAGTAGCCGCGCCGCCTCGTCCCGCCTCGCCGGAGTAGCCGCGCTGCCGCCGCCGGTTTCCCCCCGAACCGGTATAAACCGATAAAACCCGTCCGTTTTGAAGTTAGATTTTAGTTTATTAGATTGTTTTATTATTTAGGTCGTTCGTTAGTTACTGTTAGCGAACGTTCGTTCGTTAGATTTTTGGCCAGAGACCCATCCGTAATTATTTTCATCACAGATTAGTCCCTGATCTTCAAACTGTCACTACTTTTTGCTCATTTATCCAAATCCAGTGAAACCAACGCCAAAATCTTCATCTTGATCCCCTCTGTCCATATAAACATCTTGAACATGATTTTTAAAACTTAAAATTTGGTTTCAAGCAGATTTGAGTTTGAACTTCTTTTGATCATAGTTTGAGTTTCGTAACTCCGATTTGATTGATTCTTTTTGCAAATCAAAGCTCTTCACTTGAAATTTATGTTTAGATCTTTTCTTTTGGTTTTACCTTTGCATCTTATTCTTTAGTGCTTATGTATGCTATTGTTTGTTCACGATAGAGTTTCCAGAGTGCGAGGCTTGCTACTACGAATCTCTAGGGTTTTCCGATCGTCAGCGAGGCAAGTAACACTTTGATCATATCCCTTTTACCCAGTTTTTATGCATTAGTTTTAAACCCTCAAACACTGCATGTGTAGGATTTGTTATCATGTGGCTATTGGGCAGTAGTTGATGAGGTAGAAACCTATTATCTTTTATTAAACCCCGGGTATTACTACGTTATGATTGCACTACTTTGCTATGCTCGTAGACGTGGATTGGTTTGTGAGATTCATGAAATATGTGATAGTTATTTATAAATAAGGGAAACTTAAGGTGGCTACTTTAATACACATCTGGGTGGATTGGTTGTGGAGACCTGGGGAATCCAGTGTTGTCCTAGGAGATCCCGGGGTACCCGTGTGATCATCCTATGGAATGCCACCCACGCTCAAAGGGATCGTAAGATTATTCATGCTAGAAACTTCCATGTGCAGCCACAAGCCATTATGGGCTCTGGCATAGTTGAGTAAGTTGTGGAAATCCTTTCCATGATGGGCTAGTAGATGTAGGGGATTGTAGGTGTACCGGCCTATTTATCGGTTAAGGTGACCTCATCGGAAAGACTGTGTCTCGGCCATCCGTTTCTCAAACACCATGCAGTGCGAGAAATTCAATGAAGGAGATCGAGTCTTGTGGGGATAAGTGCGCAAACCTCTGCAGAGTGTATAAACCAATCATGGTTAGCCGTGTCCCCGGTTATGGACATCTTGAGTATCTGGTACTTGAATTATTATGTTGATCTCATCACTTTACTTAATTTATTTGTTGGGTTAATAATGTTAATTTTGGATTGAGTTGGGGGTACATTCTCAATAATTTCATCAAACTTTGTAGTTAAATAAAATATATTCCTTTGTTGTAGGAAAAAATTAGCTTTATGCCAATGATAACCGTAGATCCTCCACCAGCCAAATATACATGTAGTGATAGATGTTATTTGTTCATTGCTCTATGATGTTATCTTGCCAGCATATTCCATGTGCTGACCTACACGGCTGCAATGTATCATGTTGCAGAGTTTTCAGACGAAGAGTAAGGTGCGCTAGGTCATTTTCATGCACTCAGTTTTGTCGTAATCTTTGAAGCTTCCGCATTTATCTTATTTAGATGGCCTTCAGCCATATTATTGTAATAAGTAATGTTTTGAGACACTCATTGTAGTAAGTGTGTGATTGAACTCTACAATAAATCCTCGAGTACTATGTGTGTCAGCAATACCGATCCAGGGATGACACTTAAGCACAGAGACTACGGTTCATTGGGATCGGGTCGCTACAAGATGGTATCAGAGCACATGCTGACTGTAGGATGCAGCCACTAGGCAAAAGCCACAGGATACTCTTCTCCCTTTCTACTCTATAGATGGTGGACCCAAGGAAAAAGTTCACTCAACCGGATGACGAGACACCTTTCGGATGACACCTGAAGGAAGTCACTAGGTACCTGAACATTGGCATACCAAGCTTCACTGGAACCTTCAACGCCACTTTAACAGAAGAGGAGCGATGGATGATTCAAGTTCGTGTTCGAGGAAGGACGTTCACGCCAGTTATCGAGCCCATTGAGTTCTCCTTTGATGCACCAACCTGGAGTCTAGGAAAGAGCAAGGCCACCCACATCGCCATTGGATGGATAGGCGAGGTGTACAATAAGGATCTTAAGGACACCACCTACCAGATATGTGGACGCCAAGATGAGCAATGGGAGATGATTCACACCAGGAAGGATAAATTCATTGCAGCCTACATACAGGAGTTGAACCAGCACATTCGACGCTACGAGAACCAGATGTGCGCCAACATGATAGACACGAAGAAGGTGATGACCCGAAACATGGAGCTGGAGGAAGAACTCAACTCTACGCGCGATGGTTATGAAGAAGAAATTGTTGTACTACTGGGGAAGAATGAAGACCTAAAGAAGAAGCTCGGAATATTCATGGGGGATCCTGAACCTGGAGTGGACATTCGTTCAGAGGATTACATCATACTAGACGACACAGACTCTGACCCCGATAGCGATGATGATTATGAAGACGAAGTTGGAGCAAATATTATGGAGTCTTCCACCGATCAATTTTTTAGTCGACCACCATATTACCATTAGAATTCCTCCATGTATATAGTAATAGTCCATGAGATTTTGTAACGGTAGCTTAGATCAATTGTATGAATCTAGTTTGAATTGAGTGGTGTGAAATGAATGTGTTTGTCTCATGTGCATATGGGTAGTCAAATCTCTCTTTAGACCTCACTCTATTCTGTTCTCACCCCTCTAACCTATCAGATGCCTCCGAGACGTGACCCCGCATTCGCCTTTCCATCGGAGCTCACTTAGTTGATCCAATAGCAGAATGCCTTGATACAGTTGCTAGTCCAGAACCAAGGCAACAACAACAACAACAATCCACCGCCACCACCTCCAGTCGACAACTTAGCTCGCTTTCTAAGGTTGAATTTGCCGATGTTCTCTAGTAGCACCGAGCCGATTATTGCTGATGATTGGCTCCGAAAGATTGGAAGGGAGCTGACCACTGCACGTTGCACAAATGATGAGAAGGTGCGCTTTGCCGCACATCAACTGGATGGACCCGCAACCTCATGGTGGGAGAACTACACCGCCACTTTCCCCGTAGCCAATGTTACTTGGGATCAATTTCAGCAGGCCTTCCACACTGCAAATGTCTCAGCTGGAGCTATGAGCATGAAGAAGCATGAGTTTCGCAACTTACGCCAGGGAAACCATACTATGGCGCAGTACATAGATGAGTTCAGCAAGTTAGCTCGCTACACCCCAGATAATGTGGCCATAGATGTCGTGAAGCAGTAGAAGTTTATGGAGGGGCTGAATGATGAGCTGAGTATGCAGTTGATGGTGGCAACATTCGCCAACTACCAGGTGCTGGTAGACAGGACTCTTATGATTGAAGGCAAGCAGCAGCAGATAGAGAACCGCAAACAGAAGTATGGATAGGGGAGGTACAACTATGGAGCTCAGCAGAAGCCTCGTTTTACCCCAAACTCAGGAGGACATACCCATCATAACCATGGATGCCATTCTCACAATGGAGGAAGTTCACGTAACCATAGTGGCCCTAAGAATGGAAATGGGAATGGAGGAAACAACAGTCAGAGCCATTCCAACCCGGCAACACCCGCCAAGAAGGATCTGAGCCATGTTACCTATTTCAAGTGCGGGAAGACTAGACACTACGCCAATGATTGTTTTGAGTTAAAGAATGGTAACGGAAATGGAAGCTCTAGAAAGAAGCCCAACACTTACACCAGAGGGCAGGTGAACCACATCAACGTGGAGGAAGTTGAAGAGCAGTCTGATGCAGTTATTGGTAAGTTTTTAATTAAGTCATTTACAACTATTGTCCTTTTGACACTGGTGCGTCACATTCATACATATTAAGGGGATTTGTGGATAAGCCCTTAAGACAGCTATGTTAGTAAGCTCACCTGGAGCGGAGTACATATGGCTAGCAGAGGATGTTTTCAGTTGCCATTGACAATAGGTAGGCATGTTTTCCCCTCAGACCTAATAATTTTGGAGTCACAAGGATTGGATGTGATACTAGGCATGGACTGGCTATTGATGTATGGAGGAAACATCGGTTGCGCAAGTAAGTCAATTCTTCTCACCACCCAGAAGGAAAAAGGATCAAGTATGTGTCTAGGCATGCGCCAAGGAGGACCCAAGTAAATTCACTCTCGGGAGTTGTTCAAGAGGAAGTTCCAGTAGTGAAGGATTATCCCGACGTATTCCCGGAGGAACTACCAGGCATGCCACCAGATCGAGATATAGAATTTTTGATAGAGCTGTTACCAGGCACCGGACCAATATCAAAGAGACCGTATCGGATGCCCGCAAATGATCTGGAGGAAATTAAGAAAAAAATTAAGGAGTTATTGGAGAAAGGTTATATTCGACCAAGTTCATCGCCATGGGGAGCCCCAGTGCTCTTAGTTGAGAAGAAGGATGGATCTTTGAGAATGGTTGTTGATTATCGTGCCCTGAATGAGGTGTCGATCAAGAACAAATACCCACTACCGATGATCAATGATTTGTTTGACCAGCTGCAGGGAGCTAAAGTATTCTCCAAGATCGATCTTCAATCAGGATACTACCAGCTGAAGATCCGTGAATAGGATATACCTAAGATAGCTTTTACCACAAGGTACAAGCTATATGAGTACACTGTCATGTCTTTTGGTTTGACTAACGCCCCTGGCTACTTTATGAGTGTGATGAATAAGGTGTTCATGGAGTTCTTGGATAAGTTTGTTGTGGTGTTCATTGATGATATATTGGTATACTCGAAGGATGAAGAAGAACACAAGGAACATTTGCGCTTAGTTCTCGAGAAGCTCTGGGAACATCAGTTATATGCCAAGTTCAGCAAATGTGAGTTTTGGTTGAAGGAAGTTGGATTTCTCGGACATGTTATATCAGGAGAAGGTATAGCAGTAGACCCTTCCAAGGTTCAGTCTGTCACTGAGTTTTTGGCGCCCACCTCAGTTGGAGAGATACATAGTTTTCCTGGACTCGTAGGATATTACCAGAGATTCATTGAGATTTTTTCCAAGATTGCGAAGCCCATGAAAGAGTTATTGAAGAAGGACACCAATTTCAAATGGACGAAATAATGTGAGGCCGGTTTTCAGGAGTTGAAGAAACATTTAGTTACAGCCCAGTGCTAATTCCCCCGGATATACGCAAGGATTTCCAAGTATATTGCAACGCTTCTCGCCTGGAACTTGGTTGTGTACTTATGCAAGACAGAAGAGTTGTTTGATGACCCACAAGTATAGGGGATCTATCGTAGTTCTTTCGATAAGTAAGAGTGTCGAACCCAATGAGGAGCAGAAGGAAATGACAAGCGGTTTTCAGTAAGGTATTCTCTGCAAGCACTGAAATTATTGGTAACAGATAGTTTTGTGATAAGGTAATTCGTAACGGGTAGCAAGTAATAAAAGTAAACAAGGTGTAGCAAGGTGGCCCAATCCTTTTTTAGCAAAGGACAAACCTGGACAAACTCTTATATAAAGGAAAGCGCTCCAGAGGACACATGGGAATTATCATCAAGCTAGTTTTCATCATGCTCATATGATTCGCGTTTGTTACTTTGATAATTTGATATGTGGGTGGACCGGTGCTTGGGTACTGCCCTTTGTTGGACAAGCACCCCACTTATGATTAACCCCCTTCGCAAGCATCCACAACTACGAAAGAAGAATTAAGGTAAACCTAACCATAGCATGAAACATATGGATCCAAATCAGCCCCTTACGAAGCAGCGCATAAACTAGGGTCTAAGCTTTTGTCACTCTAGCAACCCATTGATAATCCCCAAGTGCAGGTAATCATCATAGCAATTTCCAAAGGTGGAAGTGATAAGTATGGAGTGTCGAACTCACAAGGAGCTAAAGGTAAGATCAATATTCTCTCAAGCCATATCTGCCACTAATATGACTCTACGTACATCGAACGTTTGCTTCCAACTAGCAACGAGAAATAAAACTATGTTGTGGGTATGAAGTGGATAACTTTGCATGATATTGGAAAGCTAAAATATGAAAGTAGGTGCTGTTATCATAAAGTTAGAATATATAACTAAATATTATAAATAGCGAGTGTGGAATAATGGTGGATCAGTGTGCGGAATTGTCCTAGGCAATTGTTAACAAGACCGATAGTCGTCATTGCAATTTCATATGAGGGAGAGGCATAAGCTAACATACTTTCTCTTCTTGGATCATATGCACTTATGATTGGAACTCTAGAAAGCATCTGCAACTACTAAAGATCATTAAGGTAAAACCCAACCATAGCATTAAAGCATCAAGTCCTCTTTGTACCATACGCAACAACCCCCTTACTCGGGTTTGTGTTTCAGTCACTCACGCAACCCACTATAAGAGAATCATAAACGTATTGCAACACCCTACAGCGGGAATCCCTCACGCTTGCGCGACATGGAGGGCACCATAGGACAACACCAAAATAAAACATACAACTCGTACCAATCTAGATGATCAATCAACCCAAAGACAAAAGATATCTACTCAAAACATCATAGGTTGGCAACACATCATTGGATCATAATATGTGGCATAAAGTACCATGTTCAAGTAGGGATTACAGCGGGGTGCGGGAGAGTGGACCGCGTAAAAGAGATGAGGATGCTGATGATGATGAAGACAATCACCGCGGCGATGATTCCCCTCTCAATGGCACTCCGGTGCCACCAAGAGAGAGGAGGAGAGGTTACCCCCCTTGTGCTTCCTCTTCCATGGCCTCCCCCTGGATGGGGAGAGGTTCCCCCTCTGGTCCTTGGCCTTCATGATGATAATGGCCCCTCCGGGATCCTCCTCCATGCCCTCCGGTGATGATGGCCCCCTCCGACAGGGTGCCGGAGAGGACCTAGATTGGTTTTCGGTGGCTACGGAGGCTTCTGGCGGCGGAACTCCCGATCTAGGTTTCTTTCTCGAAGTTTTGGGTTATATAAGAGGTGTTGGAGTCAGGAACAAGGTAGGGGGTCTCCGGGCTGTCCACGAGGCAAGGGGGCGCGCCTAGGGGGTGGGCGCGCCCCCCACCCTCATGGGCAGCCTGAGACTCGTGGGTAGTTCTTTTACTCCCTGGCCTTCTTCTGGTCCAAAAATAAGCTCCGTCAAGTTTCAGGTCAATTGGACTCCGTTTGGGTTTCCTTTTCTGTGGTACTCAAAAACAACGAAAAAATAGAAACTGGCACTGGGCTCTAGGTTAATAGGTTAGTCCCAAAAATCATATAAAATAGCATATAAAACATCCTAGATGGATAATATAATAGCATGAATACTTCATAAATTATAGATACGTTGGAGATGTATCACCCATCATCTAGTTATTACTTCCCAATGCCTTCCCCTAGGCCCAAACAACGGTGAAGTGTCATGTAGTTGACGTTCACATAACACCACTAGAGGAAAGACAACATACATCTCATCAAAATACCGAACGAATACCAAATTCACATGACTACTTATAGCAAGACTTCTCCCATGTCCTCAAGAACAAACGTAACTACTCACAAATCATATTCATGTTCATAATCAGAGGGGTATTAATATGCATAAAGGATCTGAACATATAATCTTCCACCAAGTAAACCAACTAGCATCAACTACAAGGAGTAATCAACACTACTAGCAACCCACAGGCACCAATCTGAGGTTTTGAGACAAAGATCGGATACAAGAGATGAACTAGGGTTTCAGAGGAGATGGTGCTGGTGAAGATGTTGATGGAGATTGACCCCCTCCCGATGAGAGGATCGATGCTGATGACGATGGTGATGATTTCACCCTCCCGGAGGGATGTTTCCCCAGCAGAACAGCTCCGGCGGAGCCCTAGATTGGTTCCGCCTCAAGACGGCGACGCTTCGTCGCGAAAGCTTCCTTCTTATTTTTTCCAGGGCAAAAGACACCTTATAGCAAAAGATGGGCATCGGGGGCCTGCCAGGTGGCCCACGAGGTAGGGGGGCACGCCCCACCCTCATGGATGGTGGGTGGCCCCCCTCTGGTGCTTTCTTTACCCAATATTTTTTATATATTCCAAACCGACTTCCATGGTGTTTCGGGACTTCTGGAGTTGTGCAGAATAGTTCTCTAATATTTGCTCCTTTTCCAGCCCAGAATTCCAGCTGCCGGCATCCTCCCTCTTCATGTAAACCTTGTAAAATAAGAGAGAAAAGGCATAAGTATTGTGACATAATGTGTAATAACAGACCATAATGTAATAAATATCGATATAAAAGGATGATGCAAAATGGACGTATCAACTCCCCCAAGCTTAGACCTCGCTTGTCCTCAAGCGGAAGCCGATATCGAAAAATATGTCCACATGTTTAGAGATAGAGGTGTCGATAAAATAAAATACAAACATGAGGGCATCATGATCATTCTTAGAACAAAAAACATATATATATATATATATATATATTGTCATATGATTTCTTATGCTAAAGTAACAATCTATTCACAATGTAAAGTATAAATCAGAAACTTCGTTGAAAACTAACAAACTATAACCTCGGTCATTGAAGCAATTGCAATTTATCATAACATCGGAAAGAGTCAATATAAGAGCTTTTCAACAAGTCCGCATACTCAACTATCATTTAGTCTTTCAGAATTGCTAACACTCACGTAATACTTATGGGTATGAAGTTTTAATCGGACATAGAGAAAGATAGGGGCTTATAGTTTTTCCTCCCAACCTTTTACCTTAAGGGTAATGTCAACAGTAATAGTTTATGAAAACCCACATCCAATTAGCTATATATATCAGGATCTTTCCAACACAAAGTGCTTGCCACAGGATAAAATGTAAAAAGGAAAGGTGAACATCACCATGACTCTTGTATAAGGTATAGGACAAAAATAAATGATAGGCCCTTCGCAGAGGGAAGCAGAGGTTGTCATGTGATTTTATGGTTGGATGCACAAAATCTTAATGCAAAAGAACATCACTTTATATTGCCACTTGTGATAGGGACCTTTATTATGCAGTCCTTCGCTTTTATTTCTTCCATATCACAAGATCGTATAAAGCTTATTTTAGAGAGCAACTTTTTTATTACTTGCAACAGTGACAACTTACTTGAAGGATCTTACTCAATCCATAGGTAGATATGGTGGACTCTCATGGCAAAACTGGGTTTGAGGATATTCGGAAGCACAAGTAGTATCTCTACTTGGCGCCAAGAATTTGGCTGGCATGAGGGGGAAAGGCAAGCTCTACATGTTTTATGATCCATGACAATATTATTTATTTCGGATATAAGGAAGCATAACCCATTACATTGTCTTCCTTGTCCAACATCAACTCTTTAGCATGTCATATTTTAATGAGTGCTCACAATCATAAAAGATGTCCAAGATAGTATATTTATATGTGAAAACCTCTCTTTCTTTATTACTTCCTATTAATTGCAACGATGACCAAAACTATGTTTGTCAACTCTCAACAACTTTTATTCATCGTACTCTCTATATGTGAAGCCATTACTCTCCATAAGATAAATACTATCTCTTTATTTCTTTTTATTCTTTCTCTTTTATTCCCTCAAGATCATAGCAAGATAACCAAGCCCTTGACTCAAAACTAATCTTTATTATATATAGCTCATGGACTCGATTACATAGATACGGATCAATACTAAAACTCAAAGCTAGATCATACTAAACTTTATTCTACTAGATCAAGATATAACCAAAAGGATTGAACTAAGAAAAACCGTAAAGATAGAAGTGTGATGGTGATACGATACCGGGGCACTCCCCCAAGATTGGAAGTTGCCAAGGGGAGTGCCCATACCCATGTATTTATATCTCTTTCTTCGGGGGTGGTGATGTGATATTGTTGGCGATGATGCCCCTTAGGATATGATTCTCTTCCTCGAGCTTATTAACTTGCTGCTCGAGATCCATTATTTCCCTGCGGAGCTTACTCTGTGACGGCTAAATCTCCTTGCACCCATGGATGTTGCATAGCTGCGGGAGAACAAGTAACACTCTTTTTTCATATTTTCATAAGAAATAAATCTAACATTGGGAGGAATGACCGAGTTTGGAATTGTTGAGCTCTCAAGTTCCTCCATTGTAAATCTGGCCTGAAGACGAGAGGTAACTTCTTGATCTTCCTCCATGGCGTCTATGTTTTTCAAGTCGGCCTCCATCTCTTCTTCAGTTGATGTCCCAAAGTGATCGGCATCGTTGTTTGCTTTTGGCCACGGTGTTGGGTGAGATACCCGGCTCTCCCCAATTGACTCTTGAGAAGACATCTTGCACTAAATCTGCAGCAGAGATAGCTCGAAAAAAAACAGAAGATATTTGTGTGGTACGGTGGTCAAAACCTTCGGGAGATTATATAATGAATTTTTACAGACCAAAAGAAGTATCATGCACGAAAACGGAGTCCGGAGGCCACACGAGGTGCCCACGAGGCAGGGGCGCACCCAGGGGGTAGTGCGCACCCTCCGGACTACTTCTTATTTTCCTATTTTCTTAAATATTCCAAAACAGAGAAAAATTGCTATTAGAACTGTTTTGGAGATAGTTTACTTCCCGTACCACGTATCTATTCCTTTTCGGAGTCTGAAATGTTCTGGAAAGTGTCCCTTATATACTCCTCCGGGGCTACGGTGTCAATAACATTAGTTTCAACATTTATGGGATTACGTGAGATATAATATTTGATTCTTTGACCGTTCACCACCCTCGGATTTGTGCCTTCAAAGTTGTTGATTTTTTTGGCACTGGAATGATAGACCTCCTCGATAATGTAAGGACCTTCCCATTTAGAGAGGAGTTTTCTTGCAAAAAATCTTAAACGAGAGTTGTATAATAGAACATAATCACCTACATTAAACTCACGTTTTTTTATCCTTTTATCATGCCATCTTTTAACTCTTTCTTTAAACAGTTTGGCATTTTCATAGGCCTGGGTTCTCCACTCATCAAGTGAGCTAATGTCAAATAATCTCTTCTCACCGGCAAGTTTGAAATCATAATTGAGCACTTTAATGGCCCAATATGCCTTATGTTCTAGTTCGAGAGGTAAGTGACGTGCTTTTCCATAAACCATTTTATACGGAGACATACCCATAGGATTTTATATGCAGTTCTATAGGCCCATAATGCATCATCAAGTTTCTTGGACCAATTCTTTCTAGATCTATTAACAGTTTTTTGCAAAATTAATTTAAGCTCTCTATTACTCAGTTCTAATTGACCACTATACTGTGGGTGATATGGAGATGCAATTCTATGATTAACATCATACTTAGCAAGCATTTTATGAAAGACACCATGAATAAAATGTGAACCACCATCAGTCATTAAGTATCTAGGGACTCCAAACCTCGGAAAAATAATTCTTTAAGCATCTTAATAGAGGTGTTATGATCAGCACTACTAGTTGGAATAGCTTCTACCCACTTAGTAACATAATCAACAGCAACTAAAATATGTGTATACCCATTAGAGGAAGGAAACGGTCCCATATAATCAAAGCCCCAAACATCAAATGGTTCAATAACAAGTGAATAGTTCATAGGCATTTCTTGACGTCTACTAATATTACCAATTCTTTGACATTCATCACAAGACAAGACAAACTTATGGGCATCATTGAAGAGAGTAAGACAATAAAAACTGGATTGCAATACCTTATGTGTAGTTATATCTCCAGCATGGTGTCCTCCATAAGCCTCGGAGTGACACTTGTGTAGGATCTATTCCTGCTCATGCTCAGGTACACAATGTCTAATAACACCATCTACTCCTTTATAAAGGTGTGGGTCATCCCAGAAGTAATGTCTTAAATCATAGAAAACCTTTTTCTTTTGCTGGTATGTGAAACTAGGTGGTATAAATTTAGCAACAATGTAATTAGCATAATCAGCATACCATGGAGCAGTATGAGAAGCATTTATGACAGCTAATTGTTCATCAGGAAAGCTATCATCTATAGGGAGTGGGCCATCAAGAACATTTTCTAACCTAGACAAGTTGTCTGCAATGGGGTTCTCAGCTCCCTTCCTGTCAATAATGTGCAAATCAAATTCTTGTAGCAAGAGAACCCATCTAATAAGTCTAGGTTTAGCATCCTTCTTTTCCATAAGATATTTAATAGAAGCATGATCAGTGTGAACAGTTACTTTAGAATCAACAATATAGGGTCTGAACTTATCACAAGAAAATACAACTGCTAAAAATTCTTTTTCAGTAGTAGCATAATTTCTCTGGGCACTGTCTAGAGTTTTACTAGAATATTGGATAACATTTAATTTCTTATCAACTCTTTGTCATAGAACAACATGTACACCATAATCACTAGCATCACACATAATTTCAAAGGGTAAATTCCAATCAGGTGGCTAAACAATAGGTGCAGAAATCAAGGCTTTCTTAAGTATTCAAATGCTTCAACACAATCATCATCAAGGAAAAAAGGGACATCTTTTTGTAAGAGATTAGTCAGAGGCCTAGAAATTTTTGAGAAGTCTTTAATGAACCTCCTATAAAAACCGGCATGACCAAGGAAACTTCTTATACCTTTAATGTCCTTAGGACACGACATCTTTTCAATAGCATCAACTTTAGCTTTATCAACTTCAATACCTCTTTCAAAAACTTTATGCCCCAAGACAATACCTTCATTAACCATAAAGTGGCACTTCTACCAATTCAAGACAACATTAGTTTCTTCACATCTCTGCAAAATTTGATCAAGGTTGCTTAAGCAATCACCAAAAGAAGTTCCATACACGGAGAAATCATCCATGAAAACCTCAACAATGTTTTCACAAAAGTCAGAGAATATAGCAGTCATACATCTTTGGAAGGTAGCGGGTGCATTACATAAACCAAAAGGCATACGTCTATAAGCAAAGGTACCGAAAGGGATAGTAAAAGTGGTCTTTTCTTGATCCTATTTCGACACAGGTATTTGAGAGAAACCAGAATAACCATCTAGAAAGCAAAAATGTGTATGTTTGGATAATATTTCTAGCATTTGATAAATGAAAGGTAAAGGTTAACGATCCTTTCTAGTAGTTTTATTTAATTTTTGGAAATCAATTACCATTCTATAACCTGTAACAATTCTTTGTGGGATCAATTCATCTTTATCATTAGGAACAACAGTAATACCTCCCTTCTTAGGGACACAATGGACAGGACTTACCCACTGACTATCGGCAACAGGATAAATTATACCTGCCTCTAGAAGCTTTAGTATTTCATTTCTTACCACTTCTTTCATCATAGGATTTAACCATCGTTGGTGATCAACAACCGGTTTAGCATCTTTCTCCAATTTTATTTTGTGCTGGCATAGAGTGGGACTAATGCCCTTAAGATCATCAAGAGTATATCCAATAGCAGCACAATCCTTCTTCAGAGTTTTCAATAATTTCTCTTCTTCCTGCTCTGAAAGTTTAGCACTAATAATAACAGGATATATCTTATTTTCATCAAGATAAGCATATTTAAGAGTATTAGGTAATGGTTTAAGCTCAAACACGGGATCACCCTTGGGTGGAGGAGGATCCACTAGAATTTCAACATGCAAGTTGTGTTTCAAAATAGGTCCCTATTTAAAGAATACTTCATCTATTTCCCTTCTTTCATTCATAAACATATCATTTTCATGGTCTAGCAAATATTGTTCTAGAGGATCATTAGGAGGCACGGCAATAGAAGCAAGACCAATAATTTCATCTTTACTAGGCAATTATTTATCATGGGGTTGTCTACAAAATTTAGCAAAATTAAAATCATGAGACATATCCCCTAAACCAACAGAAACAATATCCTTTTTGCAGTCTATCTTAGCATTAACAGTATTCAGGAAGGGTCTACCAAATATAATGGGACAAAAGTCATCTTGTGGGGAACCAAGAACAAGAAAATCAGTAGGATATTTAACTTTCCCACACAAGACTTCAACATTTCTAACAATCCCAACTGGTGAAATAGTATCTCTATTGGCAAGCTTAATAGTAACATCAATATCTTCTATCTCAGCAGGTGCAATATCATGCATACTTTCTTTATTTAAGGTATGAGGTATTGCACTCGCACTAGCACCCATATCACATAAGCCATGATAGCAATGATCTCCTATTTTAACAAAAACAATAGGCATGCCAACAACAAGTCTATGTTTATCTTGAGTATCGGGTCTAGCAATTCTTGCAACTTCAGCACAGAAGTAAATAACATGCCCATCAATATTATCGACCAAGAGATACTTAACCATAGCAATACTAGATTCAACTTTAATTTGCTCAGAGGGTGTAGGTGTTCTAGTATTACTCTTACGAACCACAATTGAAGCTTTAGCATGATCCTTTATTCTAGTAGGAAAGGGTGGTTTCTCAATCTAAGCGGTAGGAACAATAGGATCAACATTATAAGTGATAGTCTTTTCTTCAAATTAAATAGGTTCAACTACTTTTACTTCAATGGGAGGATGATATTTAAGCCACTTCTCCTTAGGGAGATCAACATGAGTAGCAAATGATTCACAGAAAGAAGCTACTATCTCAGAGTCAAGTCCATATTTAGTGCTAAATTCACGAAAAGCATCGGTATCCATAAAAGATTTAACACAATCAAACTTAGGTGTTATACCTGACTCCTTACCTTCGTCGAGTTCCCAGTTTTCAGAGTTGTGTTTAATTATTTCCAATAAATCCCATTTGAATTCAATAGTCTTCATCATAAAATAACCAGTACAAGAAGTATCGAGCATGGAGCGATTATTGAGAGAAAGCCGAGCATAAAATTTTTGAATAATAATTTCTCTTGAGAGCTCATGATTGGGGCCTGAATATAACATTGACTTAAGCCTCCCCCAAGCTTGAGCGATGCTTTCTCCTTCGCGAGGCCAAAAATTATATATATAATTATGATCACGATAAACCAGACGCATAGGATAAAACTTCTGATGAAATTCCAATTTCAATCGGTTGTAGTTCCACGATCCAATATCATCACATAGCCTAAACCATGTCAATTCCTTTCCCTTCAAAGATAAAGGGAAGACCTTCTTCTTGATAACATCCTCGGGCATACCTGCAAGCTTAAATAATCCACAAACTTCATCCACATAGATTAGGTGCATATCGGGATGTAATGTTCCATCTCCTGTAAAAGGATTAGCCAGTAGTTTCTCTATCATACCCGAAGGAATTTCAAAGTAAACATTTTCAGTAGGTTCAGTAGGTTGAGGAGCAAATCTTTGCTCTACTGGTCAGGGTGAAGATACCCCGAACAAGCCCCTCAAAGGATGGTTTTCCATAGTAACAAGTGATAGTAAATTTCAAAACACTATATAAATTTTTCCTTACCAAAGGCGCTTCACTCCCCGGCAACGGCACCAGAAAAGAGTCTTGATTACCCACAAGCATAGGGGATCTATCATAGTCCTTTCTATAAGTAAGAGTGTCGAACCCAACGAGGAGCAGAAGGAAATGACAAGTGGTTTTCAGTAAGGTATTCTCTCCAAGCATTGGAATTATCGGTAACAGATAGTTTTGTGATAAGGTAATTCGTAAAGGGTAGCAAGTAATAAAAGTAAACAAGGTGGAGCAAGGTGGCCCAATCCTTTTTGTAGCAAAGGGCAAGCCTGGACAAACTCTTATATAAAGGAAAGCACTCCCGAGGACACATGGGAATTATCGTCAAGCTTGTTTTCATCATGCTCAAATGATTCGCGTTCGTTACTCTGATAATTTGATATGTGGGTGGACCGGTGCTTGGGTACTGCCCTTTGCTGGACAAGCATCCCACTTATGATTAACCCCCTTCACAAGCATCCACAACTACGAAAGAAGAATTAAGGTAAACCTAACCATAGCATGAAACATAAGGATCCAAATCAGCCCCTTATGAAGCAACACATAAACTAGGGTTTAAGCTTCTGTCACTCTAGAAACCCATCATCTACTTATTACTTCTCAATGCCTTCTCCTCGGCCCAAACAATGGTGAAGTGTCATGTAGTCGACGTTCACATAACACCACTAGAGGAAAGACAACATACATCTCATCAAAATATCGAACGAATACCAAATTCACACGACTACTTATAGCAAGACTTCTCCCATGTCCTCAGGAACAAATGTAACTACTCACACATCATATTCATGTTCATAATCAGAGGGGTATTAATATGCATAAAGGATCTGAACATATAATCTTCCACCAAGTAAACCAACTAGCATCAACTACAAGGAGTAATCAACACTACTAGCAACCCACAGGTACCAATCTGAGGTTTTGAGAGAAAGATTGGATACAGGAGATGAACTAGGGTATGAGAGGAGATGGTGCTAGTGAAGATCTTGATGGAGATTGACCCCCTCGCGATGAGAGGATCGATGGTGATGACGATGGTGACGATTTCCCCGTCCCAGAGGGATGTTTCCCCGGTAGAACAGCTCCGCCGGGGCCGTAGATTAGTTCCGCCTTGGGACGGTGGCGCTTCGTCCCAAAAGCTTCCTTCTTATTTTTTCCAGGGCAAAAGACACCTTATAGCAAAAGATGGGCATCGGGGGCTTGCCAGGTGGCCTACGAGGCAGGGGGCGCGCCCCCACTGTAACATCCCAAATTTTCAATTTGGAATGTTATACATAGGTCATTCATGCATCATATTTTATTGCATTTCATTTCACGATCCTCAAAATTCTAAGCAATTCAAGGACCCACAGAGAGAGTTGGGGATTTCATCGTTTTGATATTTGAATTTTTCTCAAATATCAAAACAAGGGTCACTTTGGTTTTAATTATTTTTCTCTCCAAAAATATTTCTAATTAAAATATATGAGAGGAGATAATATGACTTTATTGCTATTTTATTTGAGTTAGGAAAAAAATGCGCTTTTCAAAATTTGCATTAGAGGCCAAATAAATGTTCACTTTGTCCGCAATATTATTAGAGGACCGTGAAAATTTATTTCAGGATTTTTGGACTCCGTTTAGTATTTCTTTTATTTGTTTTTCCGCGTGAGGATTTATTAAAAAAAACCCGAACCGACCTAACGGGCCGTGTCCGTCCAGGATACTGCGCCCGGGGCCTTTAAAACCAGCCCGAGCCAGCCGCCCCAGTCCACCCCAGCGCTTTGCCCCACCACCAAACCCTAGCCGCTGCCTCGATCCGCGAGCCACACCGCCGCCGCCAGCCGGAGCCGCCGCCGCCATTGACCTGTCAGTTTTCTTCGGTTAACCCTGGTTCTTTTTTTAGAAATACCCAATATCATTTCTTTATTTAGATCGGTTTTGTTCAGTTTTTCTTTGGTTTAGTTAATTAACAGACATTCGTCAGTATGTTCGTTTTAACGAACGCTGTTTGTCAGTTAGCCACACACAGAGAACGTTCGTTCGTTAGCCTGTTCATCTCCTTTTATTTTCCAGGATTTTTCCGCGATTATTTTCGATCGCGATTTCTGCCCTAATCTTCGTTTTAGTTTATCTTTTCGCTCGTTTATCCAAATCAGGTGAAACAAATGCCTAGATCTTCGTCTCGAAGCCCTCTTTCTATTTAACCAACTTGAACAAGATTTTGGTTATGTAAAATTTGAATTTAGTCCAGATTAGTAAACGGATCTTGTTTCTTTCATACTTTGAGTTTGGTTGCTCCGTTTGATTTGATTGTTTTTGCAAACCGGAGTTCTTCAGTTGAACTTTCCGGTTAGATCTTCTTATTCGCGTTTTACCCGTGCATCCTTGCTTGATTGCTTATGTATGCTATTGTTTCTTTGCGATAGAATTCCCGGAGCACGAAACGTGCTACTATGAGTCTTTAGGATTTGCATATTGTCAGCAAGGCAAGTAACACATTGATCATACCCCCTTTATTACCCATTTTTTATGCATTAGCTACATACCTCAAACATTGCATGAGTAGGATCTCTTAACATGTGGGTTTTGGGAAGTAGATGATGAGGTAGAACCTATTGCCCTTTTATTATCAAACCCTGGGAGTTACTACTACGTTATGCTTATACTGCTATGCTATGCTCGTAGACGTGGTTTGGGTTTGAGTGTATCCATGACAGATGTGAGAGTTGTTAATTAATGGTTAACTTAAGGTGGCTACTTAAATACACATCTGGGTGGATTGGTTGCAGGCACCTGGAGAATCCAGAGTTGTCCTAGGATATCCCGGAGTAACCGTGTGATCATCCTATGGTTCGCCACCCAGGCTCAAAGGGATCATAAGATTATTCATGCAAGAAACTTCCGTGTGCACCCACAAGATATTATGGGCTCTAGCATAGTTGAGTATGTTGCATGACCTCTTCCAGTGGTAGGATAGCAGATGTAGGGGATGTAAGTTGGTACTGTCTATCCGGGGTTAGAGTCAATGCTTCTAAAAGACTGTGTCTCGGTTATCCGTTTCTCAAACACCATGTAGTGCGAGAAATCCAATGAAGGAGATCGAGTCTTGTGGGGAAAAGTGCGCAAACCTCTGCAGAGTGTACAAACTAATCATGGTTAGCCATGTACCCAGTTATGGACATCCTGAGTATCTGGTACTTGAATTATTGATTTGATCTCATCACTCTAAATAAATTTTGTTGGGATGTTAATGCTTACTTTAATGGGGATTAAGTTGGAGGAACCTTCTCAATGTTTCAACTACCATGATAGTTAAATAAAATATATTCCTTTGTTGTAGGGAAAAATTGGCTTTTCGCAAAACATTATAACCATAGAGCCTCCACATGCCATAATTGCATGTAGTGATAGTATTTATTCTGTTCATTGCTCTACTGTGTTATTATGCCAGCATATTCCATGTGCTGACCCATTTTTGGGCTGCAACGTATCATGTTGCAGACTTTTCAGACGACAAGTAAGGTGCCATAGGTCGTTTGTCGTGCACTCAGATATGCCGTTGGAGTTTATGGACCCACTTTATCTTCCATGCCTTCCGCTGTTATCTTATTTAGATGGCCTTAAGCCATATTTATTGTAATAAGTTCTCTTTGGAGACATTCGGTGTAATAAGTGTGTGATTGCTACTCTGTTATAAATCCTTGGAGTACTGTGTGTGTTAGCATTACTGGTCCAAGGATAACACTGAAGCACAGAGACTTGACCGTCTGAGGTCAGGTCGCTACAAGATGGTATCAGAGCACACACTGAATGTAGGACGCGACCACTAAGATTAGCCATATGTCACTCTTCTCTACCCATTTCTGACTCCTCTCTATTTTCTACTCCTTAGGATGGCGGAGTCAAGGAACAAGTTTACACAGCCTGATGAAGATACACCCTTTGGACGACACTTGAAGGAAGTCACTAGGTATCTGAACATCGGAATACCAAGCTTCACCGGGACCTACACCGCCACTTTACCAGAAGAGGAGCGTTGGATGATTCGGATTCAAGTTCCAGGAAGGACATTCATGTCAGTCACCGAGTCCATAGAGTTTTCCTTTGATGCACCGAACTGGAGTCTAGGAAAGAGCATGGCAGCCCACATCGCCATGGGACGCATCGGCGAAGTTTACCACAAGGAGCTTAAGGACGCTATCTACCAGATATGTGGGCGCCGAGATGAGCAATGGGAGATGATCAGCACCAGGAAGGATAGGTCAATTGCAGCCTTCATCCAGGAGTTAAATCATCACATTCGTCACCAGGAGAACCAGATGTGCGCAAGCATGATAGATTTGAAGAAGGCGATGACCTGGATCGCAGAGCTAGAAGAGGAACTCAAGTCTATACGCGATGGATATGAGGAGGAAATGACGATACTAGTGGAGAAGAATGACGACCTGACAAGGAAGCTAGGAGTATTCATGGGAGACCCCGCACCAGAAGGAGAAGACGACGAACCCAAGGAGATTCGTTTTGAAGACTACATCATCATCGATGACACCGACTCCGACCCTGATGGTAGCGATGAAGATTATGAAGACGAAGCTGGAGCGGATATCATGGAGTCTTCCACCATATGATTAGTAGTATTCCCCCATGTATATATTAGTAGTCCGAGCACTGTAACGATAGTTAGATCGAATGCATGCCCTTGATTGATTTTGTTTTGGAGTGATATTGAGTGTGTTTGTCTCATGTGCATATGGGTAGTGATTTTTTCTCCTTAGACCTCTTGCTATTCTAATCTCTCCCCTCTAAACCCATTAGATGCCTCCGAGACGTGACCACAGGATTTGTCTTCCCACCGGAGCTCACTCAGTTGATCCAGCAGTAGAATACATTGATGCAGTTGCTAGTTCGAAATCAGGGCAACAACAACAAAAACCCACCGTCACCAACTCTAGTTGACAACCTAGCCCGTTTTCTGAGGTTACAATCGCCGGTGTTTTCCAGTAGCACTGAGCCCATAGTTGCGGATGACTGGCTACGCAGGATTGGAAGGGAGTTAACCACTGCTGGTTGAACAGATGCTGAGAAGGTGCATTTTGCCACACACCAATTGGATGGACCCGCAGCCGCATGGTGGGAAAATTACACAGCCACTTTCCCCATAGCCAATGTTACTTGGGAGCAGTTTCAGCAAGCTTTCCGCACTGCTCATGTCTCAACTGGAGCTATGAGTATGAAGAAGCGTGAGTTTCGCAACTTACGCCAGGGCAACTGAGGGAGTCCTGGATTAGGGGGTCTCCGGACAGCCGGACTATCTCCATTGGCCGGACTGTTAGACTATGAAGATACAAGATTGAAGACTTCGGCTCGTGTCCGGATGGGACTCTACTTGGCGTGGAAGGCAAGCTAGGCAATACCGACCTTGTGTAACCCGAATCCTCTCCGGTGTCTATATAAACCGAAGGGTTTTAGTCTGTAGTACAACAATCACAACATACAATCATACCATAGGCTAGCTTCTAGGGTTTAGCCTCTCTGATCTCGTGGTAGATCTACTCTTGTACTACCCATATCATCAATATTAATCAAGCAGAACGTAGGGTTTTACCTCCATCAAGAGGGCCTGAACCTGGGTAAAATATCGTGTCCCCTGCCTCCTGTTACCATCCGGCCTAGACGCACAGTTCGGAACCCCCTACCCGAGATCTGCCGGTTTTGACACCGACATTGGTGCTTTCATTGAGAGTTCCTCTGTGTCGTCGCCGTTAGGCTTGATGGCTCCTACTATCATCGACAGCGATGTGGACCATGGTGAGACTTTTCTCCCTGGACAGATTTTCGTATTCGGCGGCTTTGCACTGCGGGCTAATTCGCTTGGCCATCTGGAGTAGATTGAAAGCTACGCCCCTGGCCGTCAGGTCAGATTTGGAAGTTTGAACTACACGGCCGACATCCGCGGAGACTTGATCTTCGACGGATTTGAGCCACAACCGGGCGCGCCGCACTGTCACGATGGGTATGACCTAGCTCTGCCGCCGAACAGTACCCTAGAGGTCGCGCCCGCATCAGCTCCGACCCTTCGCTCGGAGCCAACTGCGCCAATCGAGGACGGGTGGTTAGACACCGCCTCAGGGGCTGCAGTATCAATGGCCATCGAGCCGAACACCAGCATAACCCTCTGCGCAGCCCGTGACTCCAAGGTGTCGGACTCTTTTTCTGACTCCAAACCACCCGCGCCCCTGCCAATCGAATCCGATTAGGCGCCGATCATGGAATTCACTGCCACGGATATCTTTCAGCACTCGCCCTTCGGCGACATTCTGAATTCTCTAAGCTCTCTCGCTTTGTCAGGAGAGCCCTGGCCGGATTATGGCCAACAGGATTGGGATGCGGACGACGAAGAAAGTCAACACCCACCCACCACCCACTTAATAGCCACTGTCGATGACTCAACCGACATGCTCGACTTTGACTCCAAAGACATCAACGGTATGGACGATGATGCAGGAGGCGAAGAGGAACCACCGCCCACAGGGCACTCGACGTCCACTTCATCATATGACGTATACATGGTGGACACACCAAAAGAAGATGATGACGAGGAACGGAAGGACGCACCAAAGGCTTTTTCCCTCGAGAAGCAGTCAAAGCGGCGGCGTAAGTGCCGCCCCAAATCCCGCCTCGGCAGAAATAACGATCATACAGACCCAGCGTTGGAGCAGGGCGAACCACTGTTGGACCATGGCAATACGGAGAATCAAACCGAATAAACCAATTCTGTCAAAGATAATAGTCCGGACGACATAACGCCGGACAGGCACCCGGAGCAGCAGAATGCCCGTCAAAGGCTTGTTGCCACCGCGAGGAGTCTGAAAAAGCAGAAGCAAAGTGAGGGAGTCCAAGATTAGGGGGTGTTCGGATAGCCGGACTATACCTTCAGCCGGACTCCTGGACTATGAAGATACAAGATTGAAGACTTCGTCCCGTGTCCGGGACTTTCCTTGGCGTGGAAGGCAAGCTTGGCGATACGGATATGCAGATCTCCTACCATTGTAACCGACTTTGTGTAACCCTAACCCTCTCCGGTGTCTATATAAACCAGAGGGTTTTAGTCCGTAGGACAACATAGACAACAACAATCATACCATAGGCTAGCTTCTAGGGTTTAGCCTCTCTAATCTCGTGGTAGATCTACTCTTGTACTACCCATATCATCAATATTAATCAAGCAGAACGTAGGGTTTTACCTCCATCGAGAGGGCTCGAACCTGGGTAAAACTTCATGTCCCTTGCGTCCTATGACCATCCGGCCTAGACGCACAGTTCGGGACCCCCTACCCGAGATCCGCCGGTTTTGACACTGACATTGGTGCTTTCATTGAGAGTTCCTCTGTGTCGCCGCCGTCAGGCTCGATGGCTCCCACAATCATCAATAGCGATGCAGTCCAGGGTGAGACCTTCCTCCCCGGACAGATCTTCATCTTCGGTGGCTTCGCACTGTGGGCCAATTCACTTGGCCATCTGGAGCAGATCGAAAGCTACGCCCCTGGCCGTCAGGTCAGATTCGGAAGTTTAAACTACACGGCTGACATCCGCGGGGACTTGATCTTTGACGGATTCGAGCCACTGCCGAGCGCGCCGCACTGTCCCAACGAGCATGATCTAGCTCTGCCGCCGAACAGTGCCCTGGAGGCCGCACCCGCATCAGCTTCGACCCTTAATTCGGAGCCAACTGCGCCGATCGAGGATGGGCGGTTGGATGCCACCTCGTGGGCTGTGATCCCAACGGCGATTGAGCCGAACACCAGCCCCGCACTCCGCGAGACTCGTGACTCCAAGGAGCCGGACTCCTCTCCGGACTCCGAACCCTCCGCGCCCCTGCCAATCGAATCCGATTGGGCGCCGATCATGGAGTTTACTGCCGCGGACATCTTTCAGAAGTCGCCTTTCAGCGATATTCTGAAGACACTAGAGTCTCTCTCTTTATCAGGAGAGCCCTGGCCGGACTACGGTCAGCAAGGTTGGGGTACGGACGATGAAGAAATTCAAAGCCCACCCACCACCCACTTTGTAGCCACTGTCAACGATTTAACCGACATGCTCGACTTCGACTCCAAAGACATCGACGGTATGGACGCCGATGAAGGAGATGATGAAGAACCAACACCTACTAGGCCCTGGAAAGCCACCTCGTCATATGACATATACATGGTGGACACCCCAAAAGAAGGAGATGGCGATGGAACAGCGGAGGATGACCCCTCCAAGAAACAGCCTAAGCACCGGCGTCAGTGGCGCCGCTCAAAATCCTGCCAAAACAAATACGGCGATTCCAGCACGGGAGATAATAATACTCCGGAAAGTGCCGAAGAAAACCCCCTCCAGCAAGATTTAGCACAGGAGGATGGAGAAACCAGCCCTCATGAGAGAGCGGCTGACAGAGAGGTCAAGGACGATAATTATATGCCTCCCTCCGAAGACGAGGCAAGCCTCGACGATGACGAATTCGTCGTGCCAGAGGATCCCGTCGAGCAAGAGAGTTTTCAACGCAGGCTTATGGCCACGGTAAGAATCCTCAAGAAAAAACAGCAACAGCTTAAAGCTGATCAAGATTTGCTAGTCGACAGATGGACTAAAGTCCTTGCAGCCGAAGAGCATAAACTCGAACGCCCCTCCAAGAGCTACCCAAAGCGCAGGTTGCTACCCCGATTAGAGGAGGAAGCACTTGATGCGGCCGACCGGCCACCTCGTGGCCGCGACAGAGAGGCCTCTCGGCCCTCCACTCAAGCCGCACCCTATCCCAAGGCACGGGAATATGCGCCGGACTTACGAGATATGTTGGAGGACAAGGCAAGGCAAACAAGATCGATCTACGGATCGCGTGGGCGCCCCACGGCTCGAGACGGTAACCGCCACGCCGGCCACAAATTTGGCAGGGCCGAACACAGTACACAAAGCTCATTGGAGCTACGTCATGATATAGCCCAGTACAGAGGCGCCGCACACCCACTATGCTTCACAGACGAAATAATGGACCATCAAATCCCCGAGGGTTTCAAACCCGTAAACATCGAATCATATGATGGCACAACAGATCCTGCGGTATGAATCGAGGATTATCTCCTTCGTATCCACATGGCCCGCGGCGATGATTTCCACGCCATCAAATACCTCCCACACAAGCTTAAAGGACCAACTCAGCATTGGCTTAACAGCTTGCCAACAGGATCAATCAGTTGTTGGGAGGACCTGGAAGCCGCATTCCTCGACAATTTCCAGGGCACTTATGTGCGACCCCCAGACGCCGATGACCTAAGCCACGTAATTTAGCAGCCAGATGAATCGGCCAGGCAATTCTGGACACGGTTCCTAACAAAGAAAAATCAAATAGTTAACTGTCCAGACTCAGAGGCCCTAGCAACTTTCAAGCACAATATCCGTGATGAGTGGCTTGCCCAGCACCTAGGACAGGAAAAGCCAAAATCTATGGCAGCACTCACAACACTCATGACCCGCTTTTGCGCGGGAGAAGACATCTGGCTTGCTCATAGCAACAATATGACCAAGAACCCTGGTAATTCGGATACCAGGGACAGTAGCGGCAGGTCACGTCGCAACAAGCAGAAGCGTCGCATTAACGGCGACAATGCTGAGGATACGGCAGTTAATGCCGGATTCAGAGGTTCTAAATCCGGTCAGCGGAAAAAGCCATTCAAAAGGAATCCTAGGGGGCCGTCCAGTTTGGACCGAATACTCGACCGCTTGTGCCAGATACATGGCACCCCCGAAAAGCCGGCCAATCACACCAACAGGGATTGTTGGGTGTTCAAGCAGGCAGGCAAGTTAAATGCCGAAAATGAAGACAAGGGGCTGCATAGCGATGACGACGAGGAGCCCCGACCGTGGAACAACAGTGGAGAGAAGGGTTTTCCCCCACAAATGCGGACAGTGAACATGATATATGCAACCCACGTCCCCAAAAGGGAACGGAAGCGCGCGTTAAGGGACGTATGCGCGGTAGAGCCAGTCGCCCCAAAGTTCAACCCATGGTCCTCCTCCCCGATCACCTTAGATCAAAGGGACCATCCCACTAGCATCCGTCATGGTGGATTCGCCGCATTGGTTCTAGACCCAATTATTGACGGATTTCATCTCACTAGAGTCCTTATGGACGGCGGCAGCAGCCTGAACCTGCTTTACCAGGATACAGTGCGGAAAATGGGCATAGATCCCTCGAGGATTAAGCCCACCAAAACGACCTTTAAAGGCGTAATACCAGGTGTAGAAGCCAACTGTACAGGCTCAATCACACTTGAAGTGGTCTTCGGATCTCCGGATAATTTTCGAAGCGAGGAGTTAATCTTCGGCATAGTCCCATTTCGCAGTGGCTATCATGCACTGCTCGGGCGAACCGCATTCGCCAAGTTTAATGCGGTCCCGCACTATGCATACCTTAAGCTCAAGATGCCAGGCCCTCGAGGAGTAATTACGGTCAATGGAAACACTGAATGCTCCCTCCGAATGGAGGAGCACACCGCGGCCCTTGCAGCAGAAGTACAAAGCAGCCTCTCCACGCAGTTCTCCAGTCCGGCCATTAAATGTCCGAACACCATCAAGAGCGCCCGGAGTAACCTACAACAAGACCGCCTGGCACGTTCCGAGTAGGCGTAGCAATGCGGCCCCAACCCGAGCCCTCGCAATAATGCGACATCAGTGCTTCGCGTACATAACTACGCTCTAAAAATACCATGGGTACAGGGGAAGGGGCACCATCACGGCATGCCCGAAACACGGCTTAAACCGCACCAGGGGCTGCCGATTTTTTAATTTTCTCTTACTTTCAGGACTCCATCCTTCGGAAGGCCGGTTCGGTAGTTCAATTGCCGCACAAACGATGCAAGAACCAGGGAAGCAGACAAGCCACGCCGCATTACGGAACTCCCAGGTGGTCTCTATCATGAGCAGTATACCTGTTTCGCATACTATTCCACAGCTTGCCCCTGGAGCAGACATGTTAAATAGTCCAATCTTTTGCTTATCGCATTATTTGTATCGTTCTGCTTCGATCGCAGCCCCTTTTTAATAAACAATGCATAGCTTTTGTCTATTTTTGCATTACTCCTTTTTTCTTTATAAATATATGTTCCTTAACGATATGTTGCACCCGTACAATTTGGTACGGCCAAAATGCGCCAGGGGCTTTAGTACCCGTCAATATGGTGTGAGAAGTCCGAACACTTTCACAAGTGCGGCACCCCGAACTTATAGCATTATATGCATCGCTCCGAATCATGTCTTGGGTCAATAGTTGGGTTTGCCCGGCTCCTATGTTTGGTGCCTTACGTTCCGCTATATCGGCTAAGGTAGCACTAGGAGAACCACTTTGATTGTGCCCCAGTTGAGCTGGGTCAGGCACCTCAGTGGAGAAAGCTAAAACTGACTGTCATGATGAAGCGAGAGCTGGTCGCTGTTCGAGAGGTTTTTTCGAGTCCCTAAAGACTTATGCTGCTTAGGGCGAGGAGTCGGCTCTGTCCAGCCAAGGCGTGGATGGCGCCCCGAACTCGGTCTTCCGAATACCAGGGGCTTCGCCGAAATTTCAAATTATAGAATTCTATGGCTAAGTGAGAGTGTTCACACGTTATAGTCCGATTGCCTTGTTCGTTGGGCTGAGCGCCTCCCTCGAAGGACCCAAACATGGGAAAAAGAGCGCCCAGGTTTATCCCTGAACACCCCAGCACTAGCGGCACGGGGGCAGAAGCCGACGACTCGCCATCTCTCAGAATTGATAAACAGCTGCACAGAAGGTAATATTTTAAATTCGAATAGCATTGCTTAGCGCATATGAACAAGTTTTCAGCGCACAGGACAAAACGAGCAAGTTTTACTCAAAAAATACATCCTTGGAACATTCATCCGCCACAAGGCAGGCACCCTCCAGAACATCCTTATAGTAATTCTCAGGCTTGCGATGCTCTTTCCCCGGCGGTGGCCCGTCCTTCACAAGCTTCTCAGCATCCAGCTTGCCCCAGTGCACCTTAGCACGGGCAAGGGCCCTACGGGCACCTTCAATGCAGACGGAGCGCTTGATGACTTCAAGCCTTGGACAGGTCTCCACCAGTCGCCGCACCAGCCCGAAATAGCTCCCAGGCAGAGCCTCTCCAGGCCACAGCCGAACTAGGAGGCCCTTCATGGCCTGTTCGGCCGCCTTGTGGAGCTCGACCAGTTGCTTCAGCTGGTTGCTCAGGGGCACGGGGTGTCCGGCCTCAACATACTGAGACCAGAACACCTTCTCTGTCGAGCTGCCCTCCTCGGCTCGATAGAATGCGGCGGCATCGGACACACTCCGGGGAAGATCTGCGAACGCTCCTGGAGAGCTCCGGATTCGGATATGTAACAAGTAACTCACGTTTATATGTTTGCTTTGCATAAAGAATGCCTTACCCGCCGCTATCTTCTTCACCTCATCCAACTCCTGGAGGGTCTCCTGGGATTCGGTCTTGGCAGACTTGGCATTTTCAATAGCCGCCACGAGCTCGGACGCTCGCGTCTTTGAGTCAAGATCCAAACTCTCATGTTTTTTCATGAGAACCTGGAGCTCTTACCGCACCTTGCCAACCTGGGCCTCATACTTCTCCCACTCGATGCGCTCCGTGGCCGCCTTCTTCTCGGCCTCGAGCAGCGCTTGCTTAAGCTAGGGTCGCCACCTCAGACGTGGCCCCTACAATAGCCACGATAATCCTATCATTTTTTTGCAATTGCACCTTTTTTATATATATTCAAACAAGGTATTTCTTACCTTCCTTCTCCTCGAGCTGCTTCTTGGCACGCCCGAGCTCTTGCTCGGACTTCTCGAGGTTCTGCTTCAGCGTGTCCACTTCCGCAGTTAGTGCGGTGGACGCCAGCAGAGAAGCCTGCATACGCATATTGACTCCTTTTTGTTAGACTCCTGCGAATTTTTGATCCTCTATTCGGCTTTTCTTCTCGAACGCCCAACAGAGCATCAGGGGCTACTGTCTATGCGGTATTATTATTTACACATTCTTTACTTACCTCAAAGCCTGTATAAAGGCTAGTACAAGCTTCAGTTAGTCCGCTCTTGGCGGACTGAACCTTCTGGACCACCACACTCATAATGGTGTGGTGCTCCTCGTCGATGGAGGCGCCTTGGAGCGCCTCCAACATATTGTCTGGCGCCTTCGGTTGGACAGGGGTCGCCGGCACGGTGGGCTTGCTCCTCTTGGAAGGAGGTCCCCCGCCGGACTCTGGAACCTTTGAAGGTTCCAGAGCGGTGTCCGGCCTAGAGCCGGACTTGGAGCCCTGGGGGGTTTCATCCCCTTTACTCCTGGAGTCCGGGAGGTCGCCTTGCGGCGCCTCCAGGACCACCTCCTCCCGGCTTGGAACCTGTTGGGACAACACTTCGGTGTCGTCCGTAGGGCAGGGGGAGGAAGCCGTCGGAAGCGAGTTCACATCCGACGAGTCCAGTGAGCCACTCGACGATGCGTTGAGCCGGTCTTTGGGTGGGCTGCATAAACATATTCGACATAAGGGAAAGCTGTGTGATAAATGAATACTATGAATTACTCTGGTATCCGGATACTTACGATCTTACCAGGGGCTTGGCCCTGGGCTGCCACTCCTCTCCGCCGTCGTCGTCGTCGGTGGAATAGTCCGGAGGAAGGGTTTTCCCCTTCTTGGACCCTCCGGCCTCCCCAGAGAGGGCGGCCTTCCTTTTCTTCTCTCCTCCCGCTGGAGGGGGAGAGGTCTCTTCTTCTTCCTCCTTGTCTTCACGGGAGGAATGCGCCTCGGAACCGTCGGATGATGGATCCGACACCTCCTGGCGCCAGGCACTCTTTCGAGTCCCCGTGGCCTTTTTCGCGGCCTTCTTCTCCGGCACCACATAGGGTGCCGGAACCAGCACCTTCGCCAAGCGAGCGTCCGCTGGGCCTTCAGGCAAAGGAGCCGGACAGTTGATCTGTCCGGACGTTACCTGCCAATCCTGTCAAAGGTAAGGGAGCTTAGATCCCGCATGGAGTCAAACTATGAAAAATTGATACCCTGTAAAAGGAAAAAAGCAGCTTACCGCATGAGCGTGATGCTGCGTACTGAATCCGTGATCCTCGGTAGCGGATGCGGGGGCCTCGGCGCCCTTGAAAAGCACCTTCCAGGCATCTTCGTACGTCGTGTCGAAGAGCCTGCTCAGAGTTTGGTGTCGCGCCGGGTCAAACTCCCACAGGTTGAAAGCCCGTTGTTGACACGGGAGGATCAGGCGGATGAGCATAACCTGGACTACGTTGACAAGTTTGAGCTTCTTGTCCACCAGGGTTTGGATGCATGTTTGGAGTCCCGTCAGCTCTCCTTTTTTTGCCCCACGACAGGCCCGTCTCCTTCCAGGAGGTGAGCCGCGTAGGGGGTCCGGATCGAAACTCGGGGAATGCGACCCATTCGGGGTCGCGCGGCTCAGTGATGTAAAACCACCCCAATTGCCATCCCTTCAGAGTCTCCACAAAGGAGCCCTCGAGCCATAAGACGTTGGCCATCTTGCCCACCATGGCGCCTCCGCACTCCGCCTGGTTGCCACGCACCACGTTCGGCTTGACATTGAAAGTCTTGAGCCATAGGCCGAAATGGGGCGGATGCGTAGGAAAGCCTCGCACACGATGATAAACGCCGAGATGTTGAGGACAAAGTCCGGGGCCAGATCGTGGAAATCCAGGCCGTAGTAGAACATGAGCCCCCGGACAAATGGGTGGAGAGGGAAACCCAGTCCGCGGAGGAAATGGGGGAGGAACACCACCCTCTCATGGGGCCTAGGGGTGGAGATGAGCTGCCCCTCTTTGGGAAGCCGGTATGCGATGTCGTTAGACAGGTATCCGGCCTTCCTCAGCTTTTTGATGTGTCCCTCCATGACGGAGGAGACCATCCACTTGCCTCCCGCTCTGGACATGGCTGGAGAAGGTTGAGGTGGGAGTGCGGACATGGGCGCTGGAGCTCGAGTGCGTGAGAATGGATAGGCAAAGGAGGAAGAAGGCGTAGGTGAAAAGGTGGATCCTTATCCCCTTATATGAGTGGACGCAACTACGTGTCCCCGCCAGCCTGGTAAAACTCGCTTATGTCCAAGCGCCGTAATCAATGGCGCGGTTGGGTTACCCACGCCCGTATTGATGAGAATCCTGGAATAAGGCGACACAATCTCTGCTTTGACAAGACGTGCCAAGGAAACCGCCTCGCATGACGCGCTGAGGTGGTATAATGAAACGACTCGGATAAAGGCTTGGCCGTGGTGTGTCACACTACGGAATACGTCAGCAGATTAGATTTGTGTAAATATTATTCTCTCTATGGCAATATGTGGAAACTTATTTTGCAGAGCCGGACACTGTCTTTGTGTTCAAAATCTTCTATGAAGTACTTGGAGGAGTAACCCGCCTTACAATGTCGAAGACAATCTGCGCGCCGGACTCGTCGTCATTGAAGCCTGGTTCAGGGGCTACTGAGGGAGTCCTGGATTAGGGGGTGTTCGGATAGCCGGACTATACCTTCAGCCGAACTCCTGGACTATGAAGATACAAGATTGAAGACTTCGTCCCGTGTCCGGAAGGGACTTTCCTTGGCGTGGAAGGCAAGCTTGGCGATACAGATATGCAGATCTCCTACCATTGTAACCGACTTTGTGTAACCCTAACCCTCTCCGGTGTCTATATAAACCGGAGGGTTTTAGTCCGTAGGACAACATACACAACAACAATCATACCATAGGCTAGCTTCTAGGGTTTAGCCTCCTCGATCTCGTGGTAGATCTACTCTTGTACTACCCATATCATCAATATTAATCAAGCAGGACGTAGGGTTTTACCTCCATCGAGAGGGCCCGAACCTGGGTAAAACTTCATGTCCCTTGCCTCATGTTACCATCCGGCCTAGACGCACAGTTCGGGACCCCCTATCCGAGATCCGCCGGTTTTGACACCGACACAAAGGCTCAAGGCTGCGCAGGACACACTCCAAATCAGATGGAGTAAAGTACTCAACACAGCAGCGAAGTACGGTGGCAATCGCCCCACCAAGAGCTACCCAAAGCGGAAGTTGCTACCTGAATTCGATGAGGAGGCCTCAGACCCCCCACAACCAAAAATCAAAACAGCCACCTGGCCGGATAGACGACCTCACGGCCAACATAGAGCGGCAAACAACGCCACTCACAAGCCAATACGCGATCCACGCGAGGGCTCACACCAAAAGGACGGCGCAACCAGATCCATCTATGGACCCCGCAAGCGCGCCCCAGCATACGATGTAACACAACAAACATCTGAACAATGCGGTACACCCAGATACAAGCGTGCCGCACACCCGCTATGTTTCACCATTGAGGTGCTGGACCATGAATTCCCAGAGGGATTCAAACCCGTAAACATAGAGGCATACGACGGAACAACAGACCCTGGGGTCTGGATTGAGGACTATATCCTCCATATCCATATGGCTCGAGGAGATGATCTCCACGCCATCAAGTACTTACCCCTCAAGCTAAAAGGGCCCGCTCGTCACTGGCTTAAAAGCCTCCCCGAAAACTCCATTGGAAGCTGGGAAGAGCTCGAAGACGCTTTTCGGGCAAATTTTCAAGGGACTTATGTCCGACCTCCGGATGCGGATGATTTGAGTCATATAACTCAACAGCCCGGAGAGTTAGCCCGAAAGCTTTGGAACAGGTTTCTTACTAAAAAGAACCAAATTGTCAACTGTCCAGACACCGAAGCCTTGGCAGCTTTTAAGCACAGCGTCCGTGACGAATGGCTCGCCAGACACCTCGGCCAAGAAAAGCCGAGAACAATGGCAGCATTAACAAGCCTCATGATCCGCTTTTGCACGGGTGAGGACAGCTGGCTAGCCAGATGCAGCACTAGCGACCCCAGTACATCTGAAGTTAGAGATGGAAACGGGAAATCACGGCACAACAGCAATAACAAACGCCGGAATAAAGAAGACATCACGAAGAGCACGGCAGTAAACGCCGGATTCAAAAGCTCTCGGCCAGGTTAGCAAAAGCCGCCCTCTAAAGGTGCCAGAAACGAACTGTCCAGCCTAAACAAAATTCTGGACCAAATATGTCAGATCCATAGCACCCTGGTAAACCCGCTAATCATACCCACAGAGAATGTTGGGTCTTCAAGCAGTCCTGCAAGCTTAACGCCGTACACAAGGGGGAGGATACACCAAGCGAAGACGAGGATGAGCCTCTCAAGCAAGACACTGGGGAACAAAAGAAATTTCCACTAGAAGTCAAAACAATAAACGTGTTACACGTGATCAAGGGGAGAAACAAAATGGCACTCCCAGAAAAAATATGCCCAAGGCCATATCACCGCGGAGTCCTGCCACTGGTCGTCTCAACCGATCACTTTCGACCATCGTGATTACTCGGCAAGTATCCGGCGGGCAGGATGGGCTGCCCTGGTATTAGAACCAATAATTGACGGATACCACTTCACACGAGTCCTGATGGACGGTGGCAGCAGTCTCAACCTGATATACCAGGATACAATCCGCGAAATGGGGATTGACCCAACGAAAATTTGCCATAGCAATACTACCTTTAAAGGAGTAACGCCAGGCCCAGGGGCTCATTGCACGGGCTCCCTGCTACTAAAGGTTGTATTCGGCTTCCCCGATAACTTCCGTAGCGAACATTTAACCTTCCACATCGCTTCGTTCCAAAGTGGCTATCAAGCACTACTTGGACGCGAAGCTTTTGCTCGCTTTAATGCAATACCACATTATGCTTCCCTGACACTCAAGATGCCCGGTCCACGCGGCACCATTACAGTGAACGGAAGTATTAAGCGATCTTTGCGCGCCGAAGAGAATGCGACTGCCTTGGCAGCCGCACACTAAAAACGGCCTCACCAACTAAAGCATTTGATAGGTCGTCAAGACCACGGACGCAGTTAGACGAGTCCGGCGCTGCTATATGTAATTGTACCGGATTGATGGCCACACCCCTATTACAAATACAAGGGGCTCAACGCGCACAGACAAGTGGCAATTTCTACTCATTTTTAGTTATACATGGTTTCTTTAAAAACTATCTTTTTGCATGACAACTTTTTCACCTAAGTTCCTCTCTTTTACAGATGATCATCGTGCCACACCCGTCCAAGATATGGCACAACGGAGAAACAGGCGCAGACGCGCAGCAGGGACCTGCTCTAAGGATTCTTTTTAGATTAAGACCCTGCGTAAACCTTTTTTACTGTCTCTTGTTGATACACATCCCTCGAATTCTCAGTACAATTGAGAAGGATGCTGACGTCTTGGCATGTGGCCATGTCAGAATAATGCAGTACCTGGACACAAGGGGCTTCTTACAAAGGGCACTATTTAGGCCTGATTTATACCATAAAGACTGAATACCTTAGGGAGTGTTCGGCGTCGCGAGTTTGGCCTTATATGCATCAGCTCCGAATCATTGTCTTTGGTCAAATGTTGGGTTTGCCCGGCTCCTGTGTTTTGGTGCCTTACGTTCCGCTTTATCGGCTAAGGCAGCACCAGGAGAACTACTGCGATTGTGCCCTGGTTCATCCGGACGAGCACCTCAGTAGAGAAACCGAAAACTGGCTGTCATGATATAGCGTGAGACTGGTCAACCACTCGATGACCTATCGGAATGTTAGAATTCCTCCGCCTTAACGAAGGGCCGTTTTCCGGCCAGGCATGTATGCACCCCGAGATCGGGAGAGTGCGGAGCCACTAGGGGCTATCTAGTAGCCCCACTGTCAAACTCCTATGGCTAAGTGAAAGTGTTAAAGCATTATAGTCCGGTTGCCTTGTTCACTGCGCTATCGCCTCCTTAATAGGACCAAGACGTTGGGTTAAGTGTGAACACGCGTTTTTTGCGAGCACGTCCGCATTATATGCGTGGGGGTTGAAGCCGACGACTGCAATCTTTCAGGTTATATACATATATACATAAACAGCCGCACAGGAGGCATCACATTACTTTCCGGCAAAAGTATAAATACAACCTTACTATATTTCATAAAAACATTGTGTTTACAATGGGAATACATGTCATTCAAATATAATATTCTTCGAGCACTGGGACTCTATCAAACGAGCACCCTCAAGAACCTCTTCAAAATAGTGCTCGGCAGCTACTCGGCCTATGGCCGAACCTTGCACCGCAATAGTGGTAGCATCCATCTCCGCCCAGTATGCCTTGACACAGGCAAAGGCCATCCGCGAGCCTTCTATGCACGCCGACCTCTTCATCGCATTGATATGTGGCACCGTACCAAGGAACTACTGCACTAAGCTGAAATAGCTGTTCGGCTTCAGCTTCTCCGGCCACAAATGATCTACAACAGACCTCATGGTGAGTCCGGACAACCTATTAAGTTTGGCCCATTCGGCTAGCTGATCAATCAAGGGAAGCGGACGCTCTGGAACGTTGAATTGCGACCAGAATAGCTTGTCCACTTCACGATCTGATTGATCTTGGAAGTATTCGACCTCATCGACAGCGCTCGCTGCCAAGTCCATATATGCATCTGCCGAACTCCACAGCCGATCCAGAGGGGCATACTGTGGATCTCCGAACTTCCTCCGCAGAAGAAATGGCTTCCCAGCCGCAATATCCCCGGATTCGCGTAGCTCGTCCTTCTTCGCCCTCATAGAAGAGCGACTGTCTTTGGTTGCCATAGTGGCCTTCTCAAGGTCCGCTGCCTTCACTCGGTTCCCTTCTTCAAGGAACTGGCAACGGTCGGCAGTGCCTTTTAATTCTTCGGCCATCTTAGCCATCTTTTCTTTGCTTTCACAATGGGCGGCCTTCTCGGCTCTTAACTCTTCGGCCGTCTTCAAAGCAGCCGCATTACTAACCCTCGCTTGTTCCTTGGCTCGGGCGAGTTCCGCCCGAAGGGTCTCCACGGTGGCAGCTCCGTCTGCAGTCACAACATATTAAAGATACTGGCATCATGTTGCTCTTATTGTGTGACATTCACCAGAAAACATTACTTACCCTATGATTCGTCAAGCCGCTTGTTAACAAGCTCGATGTCGGCGTCTGCCGCATCCAGTTGTCGTTTTAATTCGGAAAACTCACTAGTACGGCTAGCCACCGGAGCTTCCACCACCTGCACATAAAGGCAGTCTGGTTATTGCCTGGGACTATGATCCTTTGTTCGCCGCCGTTCTCGACGACAACCACAGTCTCAGGGGCTACTATCTACACAGGGCACACCTAACATGTGCGGTACTATCACACATTTTTCACGTACCTCAAAGCCTGTCAGCAGACTCATAAAGGCTTCATGTAATCCGCTTTCGGCGGACGAAATTCTTTCCATCACCGTACCCATCAGCGTACGGTGTTCTTCTGAGATGGCCGCTCACCCCACCAGCTCCCTCAGAACGTCCGACCGCATACCAGACGGTGCCAGACTCTTTTGTTTGCTCTCTTCGGGAGCCGGACGCTGGGGACTTCGCGGGTGTATGGGATTATCTTCTGGCCTCACCATATCCGGAGAGGCCCTCCGTGACGACACTTCGGGGTCGCCCGCTTCTTAAGCGGAGGAGTCCGGGGGAGGCGTTTCGCTCTCCATCATCTCCGGAAGAAGATCCCTCAAAGACGAGCTCAGCTGAGAAGGGCTAAGACCTGAACTGCAAGATATATGCGGCGGTTATTTTCTCAGAAGAAAGATAGTATGCCTTCACTATAAAAATATTTTTTGGATCCCCCCGCGGACTTTGTGCGGCAAGAGCACCCCCCCGAGGCAGGACCCTCTGTTGGAGACTTCTTCTCTCATTTGGAGGCCTCGGCTTCCGGATCCTCGGAAGCAGTCCTCTTCCTCCCCTGGTTATCCTCCTTTAAGGAGGCGCTCATTGGAACTGGCAGCGGTGGGGGCCCGTTTCCGCCCATATTATTCCCCCCTGTATCTTCCTTCGAGGGCTTCAGGCAAGGTGCGAGCTCGAGCATCTTCGCCAAAACCGGATTTTCCAAACCCTTAGGGAGGGGGGCCGAGCATCGAATCATCTTCACCTTTGTTAGCCAGTCCTGGTCAAAGAGCGATCTCTCAGAAATAACTTCATGATGAATAAAAGGCGGTGTGTTCGGCTAGAGGATTTCTTACTTGTTCGGTGGCGCGGTTACTGCTCAAGCCCACGTCCTCAGTAGCATCCGGACACTCTATTTGAGGTCCGAAGAATGACTTGTACATCTCCTCGTGCGTTAGGCCGAGGAAACTTTGAATGGCACGCGGTCCTTCTGGGTTGAACTCCCACAAGTGAAGGGGCCGGCGTTTGCAAGGCTGGACTTGACGGACCAGCATAACTTGTATTACCATGACAAAATTAAAGTCTCCCTCGAAGAGATCTCGAATGCAGCTTTGCAGTATAGGCACGTCCTTGGCTGGACCCCAGCTCAGACCTCTGCTAATCCATGACATTAGTCGTGGTGGGGGGCCCGAGCGGAAAGCGGGGGCAGCCGCCCACTTGGCACTTCTGGGAGCTGTGACATAAAACCACTCCCGTTGCCATAATTCGGACACCTCTGGAAAGGAACCTTTCGGCCATGGAGCTCCTGCCATGTTGCCTATTGATGCACCTCCGCACGCTGCATGTTGCCCCTCGATCATCTTCAGCTTCACATCAAAGGTCTTGAGCCACAGGCCGAAGTGAGGGGTAATGCGGAGGAAGGCCTCACACACGACAATAAATGTCGAGATGTGGAGAAAGGAGTCCGGAGCTAGATCGTGGAAATCTAGCCCGTAATAGAACATCAAACCCCTGACGAAGGGATCCAAAGTGAGGCCTAGGCCTCGGAGGAAGTGGGAGACGAACATGACATTCTCGTTAGGTTCGGGAGTAGGGGTGACCTGCCCTCGAGCAGGAAGCCGATGCGAAACCTTGGCGGTCAGGTATCTGGCCTCCCTCAACTTCTTGATGTCCTCTTCCGTCACGGAGGAGGGCATCCATCAGCCTTGAAGGCTGGATCCGGACATGATTGAAGATCCGGAGCACCTAACCTGGGCTTTGGGTGTTGGAACTCGAGGCGGGGGAAGGGTTCGATTGAGCACAAGAGGGAAAAAGCGAAAACCTTGTCCCTTTATAAAGAGGGTGAATATCAAGCATCCTCTCCATAGCCGTTTAGGACTTGCCTATAATCTAGGAGTCCTAGACACGGTTGGGTTACCCATGACCGCATTAATGAGAATCCCATAATTGGGGGAACACGATCTCTGCTTTGACAATACGTGTCAAGAAACCGCCTCGCGTTATGTGTAGAGCTGGTTGAAGAAAAACGGTTCGAATAATCACCGGGCCATGACATATTATTCTCTCTATGGTGGAATGTGGAACTTATTTTGTAGGGTTGGACACTATCCTCGTATTCAAATTCTTCTGTGATGTATTCGAAGAAGGAACCCGCCTTGCAATGCCGAAGACAATACTGCGCGCCGGACTCATCGTCATTGAAGCTTGGTTCAAGGGCTACTGAGGGAGTCCTGGATTAGGGGGTCTCCGGACAGCCGGACTATCTCCATTGGCCGGAATGTTAGACTATGAAGATACAAGATTGAAGACTTCGCCTCGTGTCCGGATGGGACTCTACATGGCGTGGAAGGCAAGCTAGGCAATACGGATATGGATATCTCCTCCTTTGTAACCAACCTTGTGTAACCCTAACCCTCTCCGGTGTCTATATAAACCGAAGGGTTTTAGTCCGTAGTACAACAATCACAACATACAATCATACCATAGGCTAGCTTCTAGAGTTTAGCCTCTCTGATCTCGTGGTAGATCTACTCTTGTACTACCCATATCATCAATATTAATCAAGCAGAACATAGGGTTTTACCTCCATCAAGAGGGCACGAACCTGGGTAAAATATCGTGTCCCCTGCCTCCTGTTACCATCCGGCCTAGACGCACAGTTCGGGACCCCCTACCCGAGATCCGCCGGTTTTGACACCGACAGCAACCGTACTGTAGGGCAGTACGTGGAGGAGTTTAGCAAACTAGCTCGTTATGCCCCAGATGACGTTGGCACCGATGCCGCGAAACAGGAGAAGTTTATGGAAGGGCTGAATGATAATACGAGCATGCAGTTAATGGTGGCAACATTTAAGAACTACCAGGAGTTGGTAGATAAGGCTCTTATGATTGAAGGGAAGCAACAGTAGATTGAGAGTCGCAAGAGGAAGTATGGACAAGGGAAATACAATTAATGAGCTCAGCAGAAGCCTCGTTTTACCCCAAACTCAGGAGGATACACCCATAACCATGGAGGCCATACCCACAATGGAGGAAGTTCTCATAATCACAATGGCCCTAGGAATGGAAATGGGAGTGGAGCAGGTAGCAACCAGAACCGCTCTAACCCAAGCACGCCCACCGAGAAGGATCTAAGCCACATCACTTGTTTCAAGTGCGGGAAGACTGGACACTACGCCATCGAGTGTTCTGAAACAAAGAATGAAAATGGCAATGGAAGCTCTGGGAAGAAGCCCAACCCTTTTAACAAGGGACAAGTGAACCACGTGAACATGGAGGAGATTGAAGATCAGCCATATGCAGTTATCGGTAAGTTTTTGGTCAAGTCATTTACCACCCTCGTTTTTTTGATAATCGTGCATCGCATTCATACATTTCAAGGGGATTTGTGGAGAAGTTTAAGTTACCCACCTTAGCCCTTAGGACACCTTTGCTAGTGGGCTCACCCGGTGCAAAGTATATGGCCAGCCAATGGTGCGATCGGATACCCTTAACCATTGGCAGCCATGTTTTCCCCTCAGACCAAATAATTTTGGAATCCCAAGGATTGTATGTGATACTGGGGATGGATTGGCTATCGAAGAATGGAGGAAACATTGATTGCGCAAGCAAGTCAATTAGGCTCAGTACCCCGGAGGGAAAAAGAATTAAGTATGTATCTAGGTATACTCCTAAGACTACTGACGTAAATTCCCTCTTGGGAGTTATTCAGGAGGAACTGCCTATAGTGAAGGATTTTCCAGATGTATTCCCAGAGGAACTACCAGGCATGCCCTCGGATCGTGACATTGAGTTTTTGATAAAGTTATTGCCAGGCACCGGACCAATATCAAAGAGACCATACCGGATGCCCACAAATGATCTTGAGGAGATCAAGAAGCAGATTAAGGAGTTATTGGAGAAAGGTTACATTTGACGAAGTTCGTCACCATGGGGAGCCCCAGTGCTCTTGTATGAGAAGAAGGATAAGTCTCTGAGAATGGTTGTTGATTATCGGGCATTGAATGAAGTAACGATCAAGAACAAGTACCCACTGCCGATGATCAATGATTTGTTTGACCAGCTGCAAGGAGCTAAAGTGTTTTCGAAGATCGACCTGCGATCATGATACCACCAGCTGAAGATTCGAGAACAGGATATATAGAAGACAACTTTTACCACAAGGTACGGGCTTTATGAGTATACGGTTATGTCATTTGGATTGACTAATGCCCCTGCCTATTTCATGATTATGATGAACAAGGTGTTCATGGATTTCTTGGATAACTTTGTCGTGGTGTCCATTGATGACATTTTGGTGTACTCAAAGAATGAAGAGGAACATAAGGAGCATTTGTGTTTAGTTCTTGAGAAGCTCAGGGAACATCAGTTATACGCCAAGTTCAGCAAGTGTGAGTTTTGGTTGAAGGAAGTTGGATTCCTTGGACATGTTATATCAGGAGAAGGTATAGCAGTAGACCCTACTAAGGTTCAGTGAGTCACTGAGTGGTTGGCACCCACCATAGTTGGAGAGATCCGTAGTTTTCTGGGACTCGCGGGATATTATCGTAGATTCATTGAGAATTTTTCTAAGATTGCAAAGCCCATGACGGAGTTGTTGTAGAAGGACACTAAGTTTAAATGGACAGATGAATGTGAGGCAAGTTTTCAGGAGTTGAAGAAACGTTTGACTATAGCCCCGGTGCTGATTCTGCCAGATATACACAAGGATTTCCAAGTCTATTGCGACGCGTCTCGCCTAGGACTTGGAAGTGTACTTATGCAAGACGGAAGAGTTGTGCGATACGTCTCACGCCAACTTCGACCGCATGAGTTGAATTACGCCACTCATGATTTGGAGTTAGCAGCCGTAGTGCATGCACTCAAAACTTGGAGACATTTTCTTATTGAAAACCATTGTGATGTGTACACGGATCATAAGAGTTTAAAGTACATTTTCACACAGAAGGAGTTGAATCTTAGGCAAAGGAGATGGTTGCAGCTCATAAAGGATTACGATATGAAGTTGCACTATCATCCAGGCAAGGCCAATGTCGTAGCAGACGCTTTGAGCCGGAAGAGTTACGCCAATACCCTCGTAAGCGGTGAATTGCCAACGGAGTTAGCTCAAGATCTCAGGGAGCTACGCTTGGAGATAGTCCCTAGAGGTTTTGTTGCAACATTGGAAGTTCAGTCGACATTATTGGGAAAATTTTGAGAAGCTCAGAAGGATGACAAGGAAATTGCTGAGATAAAGGAGAGAATGAGGAAAGGAAAAGTCAAAGGTTTTCGTGAGGATGAGCACGACACCTTGTGGTTTGAGGACCGTATTTATGTGCCCGATAATGCAGAGATCAGGAAGTTGACACTACAGGAAGCACATAACTCGCCATACTCGATACACCTTGGAAAAACCAAGATGTACTTGGATTTGAAGGAGCGTTTCTGGTGGACTGGAATGAAGAAGGACATTGCCGAGTATGTAGCCGTATGTGATGTATGTCAGAGAGTGAAGGCAGAACATCGGAAGCCAGCAGGATTACTGCAGCCTATGCCGATACCCGAATGGAAGTGGGACAAGCTTGGCATGGATTTTATCACCGGACTACCCAGGACCCGATCGGGATATGATTCTATCTGGTAGTAGTGGACCGCTTGACCAAAGTAGGTCACTTTATACCAGTGAAAACCACCTATACCAGTGCGAAGTTGGCCAAGATATATATGACCAGGATCGTATGTCTGCATGGAGTTCCAAGGACCATCGTATCAGATAGAGGAACACAGTTTACTTCAAAGTTTTGGCACCATCTACACCAGACTGTGGGTACCAGGCTAGAGTTCAGTACAACTTTTCATCTGCAGACGGATGGACAGACCGAGAGAGTCAATCAGATTCTGGAGGACATGTTGAGAGCTTGTGCGCTAGATTATGGATCTAGTTGGGATGACAACTTGCCATATGCGGAGTTATCATACATCAATATCTACCAGGCTAGTTTGAAGATGGCACTGTTCGAAGCCCTGTATGGAATAAGATGCCGAACATCGTTGATGTGGGATGAAGTTGGAGACCGTCAGCTGTTTGGACCAGATTTGATGAAAGAGTTAGAAGAGAAGGTTAAGCTGATTCGAGATAGACTGAAGGTAGCTCAGTCCACACAGAAGAGTTATGCAGACTCAAAACGCAAGGAGGTAGTCTATGAAGTCGGAGACAGAGCATATCTCCATGTGTCACCACTGCGAGGAGTTAAACGTTTTGGAGTTATGGGAAAGTTAGCCCCGAGATTTGTAGGACCATACCGAGTTTTGGAACATATGGGAGAGGTAGCCTACAAGTTGGAGTTACCCGAAGGACTGTCAGGAGTTCATGATGTGTTTCACGTTTCCCAGTTGAAGAAGTGCCATGCAAAGACGGCTGATATCCCTCTGAGAGATATAGTGCCCCTGAAAGCAATTCAGTTGGACAGTGGTCTGGCCTATGAGGAGAAACCAGTCAAGATTCTCGAGTTTGCCACCCGAGTTACTCGCAACAAGGTTATAAAGTTTTGCAAACTTCAGTGGAGCCACCATACCGAGGATGTAGCCACCTGGGAACGAGAGGATGATCTACGCAAAGACCACCCACACCTATTTTCTAGCCAACCCGAATCTCGAGGACGAGATTCATCTTAATGGGGGTAGGTTTGTTACATCCCAAATTTTCATTTTGGAATGTTATACATAGGTCATTCATGCATATCATATTTTATTGCATTTTGTTTGGCGATCCTCGAAATTCTAAGCAACTCAAGGACCCACGGAGAGAGTTGGGGATTTCATCGTTTTCATATTTGAATTTTTCTCAAATATCAAAACAAGGGATAATTTTGGTTTTAATTATTTTTCTCTCCGAAAATATTTCTAATTAAAATATAAGAGAGGAGACAATATGACTTGTCCAAAATAAAGGGGATATTGGAGGAAAAATATCAAAACCAAATAATTTCTCTATTCGGTCTTTTGTTGCTATTTTATTTGAGTTAGGAAAAAAATGTGTTTTTCAAAATTTGCATTAGAGTTCAAATAAATGTTCAATTTGCCCGCAATATTATTAGAGGACTAAGAAAATTTATTTCAGGATATTTGGACTCCGTTATTTATTTCTTTAATTTGTTTTTCCGTGTCAGGATTTATTTTAAAAAAATCCGAACCGACCTAACGGGTCATGTCCGTCCAGGACACTTCGCCCAGGGCCTTTAAAACCAGCCCGAGCCGGCCGCCCCAGCCCACCCCAGCGCCGCGCGCCACCACCAAACCCTAGCCGCCGCCTCGATCCACGAGCCGCGCTGCCACCACTAGCCCTTGCTTGCGTCGCCGTCGTCACACCGCCGCCGCCATTGACCCCACCATTAACCGGTCGGTTTTCTTTGGTTAACCCCCGTTCTTTTTTTCAGAAAAACCCTAGATCATTTTTTATTTAGATCAGTTTTGTTCATTTTTTCTTCGGTTTATTTAAGTAACGGACGTTTGTCCGTTCATTCGTTTTAACGAACGATGTTCGTCAGTTAGCCGCAGACAGCGAACGTTCGTTCGTTAGCCTGTTCGTCTCGTTTTATTTTCTAGGGTTTTTCCGTGATTATTTTTGATCGTGATTTCTGCCCTAATCTTCGTTTTAGTTTATCTTTTCGCTAGTTTATCCAAATCAGGTGAAACAAACGCCTAGATCTTCTTCTCGAAGCCCTCTTTCTGTTTAACCGACTTGAACAAAATTTTGGTACTGTAAAATTTGACTTTAGTCCATATTAGTAAAGGATCTTGTTTCTTTCGTAGTTTGATTTTTGTTGCTCCATTTGATTTGATTCTTTTTGCAAACCAGAGTTCTTCAGTTGAACTTTCTGGTTAGATCTTATTTGAGTTTTACCCATGCATCCCTGCTTGATTGCTTATGTATGCTATTGTTTGTTTGCAATAGAATTCCCGGAGTGCGAAGCGTGCTACTACGAGTCTTTAGGATTTGCATATCGTCAGCAAGGCAAGTAACACATTGATCATACCCCCTTTATTACCCAGTTTTTATGCATTAGCTACATACCTCAAACATTGCATGAGTAGGATCTATTAACATGTGGGTTTTGGGAAGTAGATGATGAGGTAGAACCTATTGCCCTTTTATTATCAAACCCTGGGAGTTACGACTACGCTATGCTTATACTGCTATGCTATGCTCGTAGACGTGGTTTGGGTTTCAGTGTATCCATGACAGATGTGAGAGTTGTTAATTAATGGTTAACTTAAGGTGGCTACTTAAATACACATCTAGGTGGATTGGTTGCGGGCACCTGGAGAATCCAGTGTTGTCCTAGGATATCCCAAAGTACCCGTGTGATCATCCTATGGTTCGCCACCCAGGCTCAAAGGGATCATAAGATTATTAATGCTAGAAACTTCCGTGTGCAGCCACAAGCTGTTATGGGCTCTAGCATAGTTGAGTAAGTTGCATGACCTCTTCCCGTGTTAGGCTAGCAGATGTAGGGGATGTAGGTTGGTACTGTCTACCCGGGGTTAGAGTTAATGTTTCTAAAAGACTGTGTCTCAGTCATCCGTTTCTCAAACAACATGTAATGTGAGAAATCCAACGAAGGAGATCGAGCCTTGTGGGGAAAAGTGCGCAAACCTCTGCAGAGTGTACAAACTAATCATGGTTAGTCATGTCCCCAGTTGTGGACATCCTGAGTATCTGGTACTTGAATTATGGATTTGATCTCATCACTCTAAATAAATTTTGTTGGGATTTTAATGATTAATTTAATGGGGATTGGGTTCGAGGAACCTTCTCAATGTTTCAACTACCATGATAGTTAAATAAAATATATTCCTTTGTTGTATGGAAAGTTTGGCTTTTCGCAAAACATTATAACCATAGAGCCTCCACTAGCCATAATTGCATGTAGTGCTAGTATTTATTTTGTTCATTGCTTTATAGTGTTATTATGCTAGCATATTCCATGTGCTGACCCGTTTCAAGCTGCAACATATCATGTTGCAGACTTTTCAGACGACGAGTAAGGTGCCATAGGTCGTTTGTCATGCACTCAGCTATACCGTTGGAGTTGATGGACTCACTTTATCTTCCAAGCCTTCCGCTATTATCTTATTTAGATGGCCTTAAGCCATATCTATTGTAATAATTTCTCTTTTGAGACATTCGATGTAATAAGTGTGTTATTGTTACTCTGTTATAAATCCTTCGAGTACTGTGTGTGTCAGCACTACCGATCCAGGGATGACACTGAAGCATAGAGACTTGATCGTCTGAGGTCGGGTCGCTACAAGATTGTAACACCCCAAATTTTCAATTTGGAATGTTGTACATCGGTCATTCATGCATATCATATTTTATTGCATTTCGTTTCGCGATCCTCGAAATTCTTAGCAACTCAAGGCCCCATGGAGAGAGTTGGGGATTTCATCATTTTCATATTTGATTTTTTTCTCAAATATCAAAAGAAGGGATCATTTTGGTTTTAATTCTTTTTCTCTCCGAAAATATTTCTAAGTAAAATATATGAGAGGAGATAATATGACTTCTCCAAAATAAAGGAGATATTGGAGGAAAAATATTGAAATCAAATAATTTTTCTTTTTGGTCTTTTGTTATAATTTTATTTGAGTTAGGAAAAAAATGTGTTTTACAAATTTTGCATTAGAGGCCAAATAAATGTTCACTTTGTCTGCAATATTATTAGAGGACCGTGAAAATTTATTTCAGGATTTTTTGACTCTTTTAGTATTTCTTTTATTTGTTTTTCCGCGTCAGGACTTATTTAAAAAAATTCCGAACCGACCTAATGGGCCGTGTCCGTCCAGGACACTGCGCCCGGGGCCTTTAAAACTAGCCCGAGCCGGCTGCCCCAGCCCACCCCAGCGCCACGCCCCGCCACCAAACCCTAGCCGCCGCCTCGATCCACGAGCTGCGCCGCCGCCGCCAGCCCTCGCTCGCACCGCCGCCTCGCACCGCCCTCGCCCGCGCCGCCGTCCGCCGTCGCCGCTGGACCTCGCCGTTGACCCTATCGTTGACAGATCGGTTTTCCTCGGTTAACCCCGGTTCTTTTTTTCAGAAAAAACCGTAGTTCATTTTTTTCTTCAGAACGGTTTTGTTTGGTTTTTCTTCGATTTAGTTAAGTAACGGACGTTCATCCGTACGTTCGTTTTAACGAATGCTGTTCGTCGGTTATCCGCAGACAGCAAACGTTCGTTCGTTAGCCTCTTCGTCTCATTTTATTTTACAGGGTTTTTCCACGATTATTTTTTATCGTGAATTCTGCTCTAATCTTCGTTTTAGTTTATCTTTTTGCTCATTTATCCAAATCAGGTGAAACAAATGCCTAGATCTTCGTCTCGAAGCCCTCTTTCTGTTTAACCAACTTGAACAAGATTTTTGGTACTGTAAAATTTGACTTTAGTCCAGATTAGTAAACGGATCTTGTTTCTTTCGTAGTTTGAGTTTCGTTGCTCCGTCTGATTTGATTCTTTTTGCAAACCGGAGTTCTTAAGTTGAACTTTCTGGTTAGATCTTCTTATTTGAGTTTTACCCATGCATCCATGCTTGATTTCTTATATATGCTATTGTTTATTTGTGATAGAATTCGTGGAGTGCAAAGCGTGCTACTACGAGTCTTTAGGATTTGCAGATCGTCAGCAAGGCAAGTAACACATTGATCATACCCCTTTATTACCTAGTTTTTATGCATTATCTACAACCCTCAAACATTGCATGAGTAGGATCTCTTAACATGTGGGTTTTGGGAAGTAGATGATGAGGTAGAACCTATTGCCCTTTTATTATCAAACCCTGGGAGTTACTACTACGTTATGCTTATGCTACTATGCTATGCTCGTAGACGTGGTTTGGGTTTGAGTGTATCCATGACAGATGTGAGAGTTGTTAATTAATGGTTAACTTAAGGTGGCTACTTAAATACACATCTGGGTGGATTGGTTGCAGGCACCTGGAGAATCCAGTGTTGTCCTAGGATATCCCGGAGTACTCGTGTGACCATCCTATGGTTCGCCACTCAGGCTCAAAGGGATCATAAGATTATTCATGCTAGAAACTTCCGTGTGCAGCCACAAGCTATTATGGGCTCTAGCATAGTTGAGTAAGTTGCATGACCTCTTCCAGTGGTAGGCTAGCAGATGTAGGGGATGTAGGTTGGTACTGTCTACCCGGGGTCAGAGTTAATGTTTCTAAAAGACTGTGTCTCGGTCATCCGTTTCTCAAACACCATGTAGTGCGAGAAATCCAACGGAGGAGATCGAGTCTTGTGGGGAAAAGCTCAAAAACCTCTGCAGAGTGTACAAACTAATCATGGTTAGCCGTGTCCCCAGTCATGGACATCCTGAGTATCTAGTACTTGAATTATTGATTTGATCTCATCACTCTAAATAAATTTTGTTGGGATGTTAATGATTACTTTAATGGGGATTGAGTTGGAAGAACCTTCTCAATGTTTCAACTACCATGATAGTTAAATAAAATATATTCCTTTGTTGTAGGGAAAAATTGGCTTTTCGCAAAACATTATAACCATAGAGCCTCAACCAGCCGTAATTGCATGTAGTGATAGTATTTATTCTGTTCATTGCTCTACTGTGTTATTATGCCGGCATATTCCATGTGCTGACCCGTTTCGGGCTGCAACGTATCATGTTGCAGACTTTTCAGACGACGAGTAAGGTGCCATAGGTTGTTTGTCGTGCACTCAGCTATGCCGTTGGAGTTGATGGACTCACTTTATCTTCCAAGCCTTCCGTTGTTATCTTATTTAGATGGCCTTAAGCAATATTTATTGTAATAAGTTCTCTTTTGAGACATTCGATGTAATAAGTGTGTGATTGCTACTCTGTTATAAATCCTTGGAGTACTGTGTGTGTCAGCATTACCGATCCAGGGATGACACTGAAGCACAGAGACTTGACCGTCTGAGGTCGGGTCGCTACATGATGATATCAGAGCACACTTGAATGTAGGACACGACCACTAAGATGAGCCATAGGTCACTCTTCTCTACCCATTTCTGACTCCTCTCCATTTTCTACTCCTTAGGATGGCGGACTCAAGGAACAAGTTTACACAGCCAGATGAAGACACACCCTTTGGACGACACTTGAAGGAAGTCACTAGGTATCTAAACATCAGAATACCAAGCTTCACCGGGACCTACACCTCCACTTTACAAGAAGAGGAGCGTTGGATGATTCGGATTCAAGTTCAGGAAGGACATTCACGCCAGTCACCGAGTCCATAGAGTTTTCCTTTGATGCACCGACCTGGAGTCTAGGAAAGAGCATGGCAGCCCACATCGCCATGGGACGCATCGGCGAAGTTTACCACAAGGAGCTTACGGACACTATCTACTAGATATGTGGGCGCCGAGATGAGCAATGGGAGATGATCAGCACCAAGAAGGACAGGTCCATTACAGCCTTCATCCAGGAGTTAAATCATCACATTCGTCACCAGAAGAACCATATGTGCGCAAGCATGATAGATTTGAAGAAGGCGATGACTAGGATCACAGAGCTAGAAGAGGAACTCAAGTCTACATGCGATGGATATGAGGAGGAAATGACGATACTAGTGGAGATGAATGACGACCTGACAAGGAAGCTAGGAGTATTCATGGGAAACCCCGCGCCAGAAGGAGAAGATGACGAACCCAAGGAGATTCATCCTGAAGACTACATCATCATCGACGACACTGACTCCGACCCTGATGGCAGTGATGAAGATTATGAAGACGAAGCTGGAGCGGATATCATGGAGTCTTCCATCGATCAAAATTTCTAGATGACCACCATATGATTAGTAGTATTCCCCCATGTATATATTAGTAGTCCGAGCACTATAACGATAGTTAGATCGAATGTATGCCCTTGATTGATTTTGTTTTGGAGTGATATTGGAGTGTGTTTGTCTCATGTGCATATGGGTAGTGATTTTTTCTCCTTAGACCTCTTTCTATTCTAATCTCTCCCCTCTAAACCCATTAGATGCCTCCGAGACATGACCCCGGATTTGTCTTCCCACCGGATCTCGGTCAGTTGATCTAGCAGCAGCATACATTGATGCAGTTGCTAGTTCAGAATCAGGGCAACAACAACAACAACAATAACAACAACAACCCACCGCCACCACCTCCAGTTGACAACTTAGGCCGTTTTCTGAGGTTACAGCCACCGGTGTTTTCTAGTAGCACCGAGCCCATAGTTGCGGATGACTGGCTATGCAGGATTGGAAGGGAGTTAACCACTGCTGGTTGCACAGATGCTGAGAAGGTGCGTTTTGCCGCACACCAATTGGATGGACCTGCAGCCACATGGTGGGAAAATTATACAGCCACTTTCCCCATAGCCAATGTTACTTGGGAGCAATTTCAGCAAGCTTTCCTCACTGCTCATGTCTCAGCTAGAGCTATGAGTATGAAGAAGCGTGAGTTTCGCAACTTACGCAGGGCAACCGTACTGTAGGGTAGTACGTGGAGGAGTTTAGCAAACTAGCTCGTTATGCCCCAGATGACGTGGCCACCGATGCCGTGAAACAGGAGAAGTTTATGGAAGGGCTGAATGATGAGATGAGCATGCAGGTAATGGTGGCAACATTTAACAACTACCAAGAGTTGGTAGATAAGGCTCTTATGATTGAAGGGAAGCAGCAGCGGATTGAGAGCCGCAAGAGGAAGTATGGACAAGGGAAGTACAATTCAGGAGCTCAGCAGAAGCCTCATTTTACCCTGAACTCGGGAGGATACACCCATAACCATGGAGGCCATACCCACAATGGAGGAATTCTCATAATCACAATGGCCCTAGGAATGGAAATGGGAGTGGAGCAGACAGCAACCAGAACCGCCCTAACCCAAGCACACCCACAAAGAAGGATCTAAGCGACATCACTTGATTCATGTGCGGGAAGACTGGACACTAAGCCACCGAGTGTTCTGAAACAAAGAATGGAAATGGAAATGGAAGTTGTGGGGAGAAGCCCAACCCTTTTAACAAGGGACAAGTGAACCACGTGAACGTGGAGGAGATTGAAGACCACCCAGATGCAGTTATCGGTAAGTTTTTGGTTAAGTCATTTACCGCTCTCGTTCTTTTTGATACTGGTGCATCGCATTCATACATTTCAATGGGATTTGTGGACAAGTTTAAGTTACCCACCTTAGCCCTTAGGACACCTTTTCTAGTGAGCTCACCCAATACAGAGTATATGGCCAGCCGATGGTGCGATCAGATACCCTTAACCATTGGCAGTCATGTTTTCCCCTCAGACCTAATAATTTTGGAACCCGAAGAATTGGATGTGATACTGGGTATGGATTGGCTATCTAAGTATGGAGGAAACATTGATTTCGCAAGCAAGTCAATTAGGCTCACTACCCCGGAGCGAAAAATGATTAAGTATGTATCTAGGTATACTCCTAGGACTACTCACGTAAATTCCCTCTCAGGAGTTGTTTAGGAGGAAGTGCCTGTAGTGAAGGATTTTCCAAATGTATTCCCAGAGGAACTACCAGGCATGCCCCCGGATCGAGACATTGAGTTTTTGATAGAATTATTGCCAGGCACCGGACCAATATCAAAGAGACGATATCGGATGCCCGCAAATGATCTGGAGGAGATCAAGAAGCAGATTAAGGAGTTATTGGAGAAAGGTTACATTCGATGAAGTTTTTCACCATGGGGAGCCCCAGTGCTCTTGGTTGAGAAGAAGGATAAGTCTCTGAGAATGGTTTTTGATTATCGGGCATTGAATATAGTAATGATCAAGAACAAGTACCCACTGCCGATGGTCAATGATTTGTTTGAACAGCTCCAAGGAGCTAAAGTGTTTTCGAAGAACGACCTGCGATCAGGATACCACCAGTTGAAGATTCGAGAAAAAGATATACCTAAGACATCTTTCACCACAAGGTATGGGCTTTATGAGTATACGGTTATGTCATTTGGATTGACTAATGCCCCTGCCTATTTCATGAGTATGATGAACAAGGTGTTCATGGAGTTCTTGGATAAAGTTGTCGTGGTGTTCATTGATGAAATTTTGGTGTACTCGTAGAATGAAGAGGAACATAAGGAGCATTTGCATTTAGTTCTCGAGAAGCTCAGGGAACATCAGTTATACGCCAAGTTCAGCAAGTGTGAGTTTTGGTTGAAGGAAGTTGGATTCCTTGGACATGTTATATCAGGAGAAGGTATAGCAGTAGACCCTATTAAGGTTCAGTCAGTCACTGAGTGGTTGGCACCCACCTCAGTTGGAGAGATCCGCAGTTTTCTGGGACTCTCGGGATATTACCGGAAATTCACTGAGAATTTTTCTAAGATTGCAAAGCCCATGACGGAGTTGTTGAAGAAGGACACTAAGTTGAAATGGACAGATGAATGTGAGGCAAGTTTTCAGGAGTTGAAGAAACGTTTGACTATGGCCCCAGTGCTGATTCTGCCAGATATACGCAAGGGTTTCCAAGTGTATTGCGACGTGTCTCGCCTAGGACTTGGAAGTGTACTTATGCAAGACGGAAGAGTTGTGTCATACGCCTCACACCAACTTCGACGGCATGAGTTTAATTTTGCCACGCATGATTTGGGGTTAGCAGCCGTAGTGCATGCACTGAAAACCTGGAGACATTTTCTTATTGGAAACCATTGTGATGTGTACACGGATCAAGAGTTTAAAGTACATTTTCACATAGAAGGAGTTGAATCTCAGGCAAAGGAGATGGTTCGAGCTCATAAAGGATTACGATATGAAGTTGCACTATCATCCAGGCAAGGCCAATGTCGTAGCAGACGCTTTGAGCCGGAAGAGTTACGCTAATACCCTCGTAAGCGGAGAATTGCCAACGAAGTTAGTTCAAGATCTCAGGGAGCTACGCTTGGAGATAGTCCCTAGAGGTTTTGTTGCAGCATTGGAAATTCAGTTGACATTATTGGGAAATATTCGAGAAGCTCAGAAGGATGACAAGGAAATTGCAGAAATAAAGGAGAGAATGAGCAAAGGAAAAGCCAAAGGTTTTCGTGAGGATGAGCATGACACCTTTTGGTTTGAGGACCGTATTTATGTACCCGATAATGCAGAGATCAGGAGGTTGATACTACAGGAAGCACATGACTCGCCATACTCGATACACCCCGGAAACACCAAGATGTACTTGGATTTGAAGGAGCATTTTTGGTGGATTGGAATGAAGAAGGACATTGCCGAGTATGTAGGCATATGTGATGTATGTCAGAGAGTGGAGGCAGAACATCAGAAACCAGCAGGATTACTGCAGCCTATGATGATAACCGAATGGAAGTGGGACAAGCTTGGCATGGATTTTATCACCGGATTACCCACGACCCTATCGGGATATGATTCTATTTGGGTAGTAGTGGACCGCTTGTGTGACGCCCCCGATTCAATCATACACTAATCATACATGCAAACGTGTACGATCAAGATCAGGGACTCACGGGAAGGTATCACAACACAACTCTAAAAACAATATAAGTCATACAAGCATCATATTACAAGCCAGGGGCCTCGAGGACTCGAATACGAGAGCTCGATCATAGACGAGTCAGCGGAAGCAACAATATCTGTGTACAGGCATAAGTTAAACAAGTTTGCCTTAAGAAGGCTAGCACAAACTGGGATACAGATCAAAAGAGGCGCAGGCCTCCTACCTGGGATCCTCCTAAACTACTCCTGGTCGTCGTCAGCGGGCTGCACGTAGTAGTAGGCACCTCCCGAGTAGTAGTAGTTGTCGTCGACGATGGCGTCTGGCTCCTGGGCTCCAACGTCTGGTCGCAGCAATCGGGTATAGAAAGGGGGAAAAGAGGGAGCAAAGCAACCGTGAGTACTCATCCAAAGTACTCGCAAGCAAGGAGCTACACTACATATGTATGCATTGGTATCAAATGGAATAAGGGTATCATATGTGGACTGAACTGCAGAATGCCGGAATAAGAGGGGGATATCTAGTCCTATCGAAGACTACGCTTCTAGCCACCTCCATCTTGCAGAATGTAGAAGAGAGTAGATGGTAAGTTCACCAAGTAGCATCATGTAGCATAATCCTAACCGATGATCCTCCCCTCGTCGCCCTGTGAGAGAGCGATCACCGGTTGTATCCGGCACTTGGAAGGGTGCGTTTTATTAAGTATCCGGTTCTAGTTGTCATAAGGTCAAGGTACAACTCCAAGTCATCCTGTTACCGAAGATCACGGCTATTCGAATTGATTAACTTCCCTGCAAGGGTGCACCACATTTCCCAACACGCTCGATCCCCTTTGTCCGGACACACTTTTCTGGGTCATGCCCGGCCTCGGAAGATAAACACGTCGCGGCCCTACCTAGGCACAACAGAGAGGTCAGCACGCCGGTCTAAATCCTATGGGCATGGGTCTGGGCCCATCGCCCATTGCACACCTGCACGTTGCGAGGGCGGCCGGAAGCAGACCTAGCCTAGCAGGCGTTCCAGTCCAATCCGGCGCGTGTTGCTCAGTCGCTGACGTCACGAAGGCTTCGGCTGATACCACGACGTCGAGTGCCCATAACTGTCCCCGCGTAGATGGTTAGTGCGTATAGGCCAGTGGCCAGACTCAGATCAAATACCAAGACCTCGTTAAACGTGTTATCTTGAAATAACCGCGAACACCGACCAGGGCCAGGCCCACCTCTCTCCTAGGTGGTCTCAACCTGCCCTGTCGCTTCGCCACAAAGATCCACACAGAGGGTTGTCGGGAAAGTATGTCCTTCCAGCCCCCAATTCATGAATCAACCGCGGGTACTCCTCGAGCCGACCCGTCTTTTGTCACCACAAGTATCATATATTATGTATAAGTATATACCCGTGACCACCTCCCGAGTGATCACAGCCTGATAGTATAGCATGGTAGACGGACAAGAATGTAGGGCCACTAATGGCAAACTAGCATCCTATACTAAGCATTTAGGATTGCAGGTAAGGTATCAACAGTTGTAGCAACAATGGCAGGCTATGCATCCGAATAGGATTAACGGAAAGCAGTAACATGCTACACTACTCTAATGCAAGCAGTATAGAGAAGAGTAGGCAATATTTGGTGATCAAGGCGGGGGGGGGCTTGCCTGGTTGCTCTGGCAAGAGAGAGGGGTCGTCAACACCGTAGTCGTACTGGGTAGCAACGGCGTCGGTCTCGGTGTCTAGCGAGAGAAGAGGGGGAAGGAACAATAAATATAATGCAAACAAATGCATGACATGACAAAGCGTGATGCTAGGTGTGCCCTAACGCGGTAAGAGGTGGTACCGGTGAAGGGGGGAAACATCCGGGAAAGTATTCTCGGTGTTTCGCGTTTTCGGACAGATGAAACGGAGGGGGAAAGTTGTGTATTCGCTATGTTAGGGATGCGTGGAGGACGAACGGGGTGCGTATTCGAGTTCGTCTCGTCATTCTAAGTAACTTTCATGTACAAAGTTTTTCCATCCGAGCTACGGTTTATTTTATATTAATTTTAAAAGATTTAAATCATTTTTAGCATTTAATTAATTATTTTAATATAACATTATCCAGAAAGTGAAAGGTGATGTCAGCATGACATCACCATGACGTCAGCAGGTCAAACCCAGCTGACGAGAGTCAAACCTGGCCTGTGGGTCCAGTGGGACCCACCTGTCATAGACTCAGGCTAACTAAACATGTTTTATTAGTTTAGTTAATTGATTAGGTTAATTAAACAAGATTAATTAAGTTAATTAATCCTTTAATTAATTAATTAATTAATTTAATAATTTTATTATTTATTTATTTTTAATTCTTTTTTTTTCATTTTCGTTTTGGCGCGGGCCCACGTGTCATAGGCCCCTGGGGGGCTAGCGGTTCAGGCGTGCTAGCGGGCGAGGGCGTGGGCGCCCGATGGGCGCGGCGTCACCCGAACGAGCGCGCCGGCGAGCAGAGCGGCCGCAGCCGGCGCGGGCAAACGGTGAGAGGCAGTGGGCAGACATGCGAAGCAGGGCAGCAGCAGCATTCATCAAGGTTCGTCGGCGGCGGCCGGGCGCAGAGGACGCATGGGCACGCGCGGGTGGTGAGGGCTGCGCGGGTGCCGACGAAGCAAGGTAGGGCGACGGCGCGAGCGAGCGAGGTGTAGCGGGGGAGGCAGAGCTCTAGGGAGGGAGCAGCGTCAGCGGGGTGATGGCGGTGTGGGCGCGCACTACGTGCGGCGGGGCGGCGCAGATGCAGCAGGGGCTAGGCAGGCTGAGCGGTACGGCGAGGCCAGGCAGCGTGGCGCGCTGGCTATGGCCAGAGCGGGCGCGTGGCGGCAGGGACGGGCCGTTCGGGGAGGAGGCCAGGGCGCACGGGGCACGGTGCGGAGGCAGGCAAGGGCACGACGACGTGGGCGTGCGCGCGCGGGCGGAGTAGTGTAGCAGCAGCCTGCGGGAGCGGGGCGAGGCAGGGAGGCATGCGCGGCCGAGCGGGGAGGAGGCCGCGGCGCGGGACGGCGTGGACAAGCACGCGCGAGGGACGGGAGCTTTCAGCGGCACACGGGCGCAGGGGAATAGGGGCGTCTCGCAGCGTAGCAGCATCAGGTTCAGGGGAAGAAGAGGCCGGGGCCTCACCACGGGTAGCAGGGTTCGTGACAGCAGGGGTCGAGGGGGGGTGACGGGGACGACGGCGTAGAGGAGGCAGGCCGGCGGAGGGGCTCCGGCATGGTGGCGTCCAACGGCGAGGCGGCGACCTCCTCCTCGATCTCAATCCAATCGGGGAGAGGGGGAGGAGATATTTTCGTGGGGGGAGTGGGGGTGTCGGTGGAGTGGGAGTGGGGTGGCGAGTGGATAAGGGCACGACGGTGGTGGCCGGCTGGGCCAGGTGGGCCTGGCCTGGCCTGTGAGCTGGGCCGTCTGGCCGAGTTGGCCAGGGACCCTTTTTCTTCCCTTTTAGTTTTGTTTCTATTTTCTTTGTTTTGTTTTTATTTATTTTCTTTTACTGTTTTAATTCAACTTAGGGCATTTAAGTATTATATAAAATTGTGCTTTCTTTACCACAGTTACCTTTGTAATATTCCGCACCAACCGAACATTTTTGTTCTGATGTTTTGAAAACTTTGACTGTTTGCTAAATTTAAATTTGAATTTAGAGTGTTTTGATCTAACGGTAGTTTAGAAATAGTAACCGTGGTGACATGGCAGAATTTGCGTGGAATTACTGTAGCTTGATTACCCGGGCGTTACAAAACTCCTCCACTACAAGAAATCTCGTCCCGAGATTTAGGAGGTAGAAGGAAACAGTGCGGGGTATTCATCACTCAAGCGGTCCTCGCATTCCCAAGTGGCTTCATCTTCAGAGTGATGCGACCATTGGACCTTGAGGAACTTGATCGCTTTCTGACGTGTGCGGCGTTCAGCTTGGTCGAGAATGCAGACCGGATGTTCTTTGTAGGAGAGGTCGTGTTGCAATTTGAGCACTTCATGATCCACTGATCGGATTGGATCCTTGAAGCAACGGCGGAGCTGTGACACGTGGAACACATCGTGAACCTAAGAAAGGTTCGGCGGAAGCTCCAGTTGATATGCCACTTTTCCACGCTTTTCGAGAATAGTGAAGGGACCGATATAGCGAGGGGCTAGCTTGCCCTTGATCCCGAAGCGGTGAGCACCCTTCATTGGTGTAACTCGAAGATAAGCCTTTTCGCCAGGTTGATAGACCATGTCTTGGTGATGACGGTCATACTGACTTTTCTGACGTGATTGGGCAGTCTTGAATAATGCGAACTTGTTCTTTGGCCTGTTGGATAATCTCCAGACCAAAGAGTGGACGTTCCCCAGTTTCTGACCAGTTCAGAGGGGTCCGACACTTTCGTCCATACAATACTTCGAACGGGGACATCTTCAGACTAGCTTGATAGCTATTATTATAAGAGAACTCGGCATATGGAAGAGATTCCTCCCATTTCTTGCTAAAGGAAATTACACAAGCTCGAAGCATGTCTTCGAGAACTTGGTTGACACGTTCAACTTGACCTTGCGACTGAGGATGAAACACAGTATTGAACGACAAATGAGTTCCCATAGCTTCTTGGAAACTTGCCCAAAATCTTGAAGTGAATAAGCTGCCACGTTCTGAACTGATAACCAGTGGAATACCGTGAAGTGAAACAATTCTGGACATGTAGAGAGTTGCAAGCTGGCTAGCAGTGATTGTTTCTTTGACCGCCAGAAAATGTGCAACTTTAGAAAGACGGTCAATGATGACAAGAATAGCATCATTACCTTTCTGCGATTTGGGAAACCCAGTGACGAAGTCCATTTCAACATGGTCCCATTTCCATTCAGGAATAGAGATAGGTTGTAGAGTTCCAGCAGGCCTTTGATGCTCTGCTTTGATACGGCGGCAAACGTCACACTCAGCAACATAACGATCAATGTCCTGCTTCATATTAGACCACCAGAATCTCTGATGAATATCTTGGTACATCTTTGAACTACCGGGATGAATAGACAAAGGCGTATCATGAGCTTCTTTCATAACCTTTTTAGTCTGATCCAGGTTTTTCCTCGAACGTGGTACCACTAGGCGGCCTTTGAAGTACAAGGCGCCATCATCGGCGATAGAGAAGAATGAGGGCTTTCCTTCTGCTAGATGGTGTTTAATCTTATGGACTTCAGAGTCATAACCTTGAATAGTCTTTATACCATCTACGAGATCTGGTATGACAGCCAGGGTATTTAGAGAACCCTTAGTAACAACACGAAGATTCATCTTTTGGAACTCCGGGGGAAGGGGAGCGAGTTCTCCAGGAGGAAAAATATGAAGGTTCAGCTTTCTAAATTCTTCGACAAGTGAGGGCTGAACTTTGTGAACCTGGAGGTGGTTGCAGTAAGACTTGCGGCTCAAGGCATCAGCCATTACATTAGCCTTGCCGGGGGTATAGGATATACCCACGTCAAAGTCTGCAACAGTCTCCATCCATCTCTGCTGATGGAGGTTCAGGTCAGGCTGAGTAAACAGATACTTCAGACTTTGATGATCCGTGAAGATCTCGCAACGATTACCGAGATGGTAATGTCGCCACTGCTTCAGTGTATGAATGACAACAACAAGCTCGAAGTCGTGAACTGGGTAGTTTTCTTCGCGAGGGCGCAGTTGACGAGAGGCATAAGCAATCACTCTATGCTCTTGCATTAGGACACAGCCTAATCCTTGACGGGAAGCGTCGCAGTAAATGACGAAGTCCTTAGTATCAGGTGGAGCAAGCACTGGGGTAGAAGTCAACTTGTCTTTGAGCGCCTGGAAACTTTCCTAACACTTGTCTGTCCATTCGAACTTGACACCCTTATGCAACCGATTAGTAAGAGGCCTGGCAATCTTGGAGAAGTTCTAGACGAATCAACGGCAATAGCTGGCGAGACCGAGAAAACTTCGGACTTGCTTGACATTCTTTGGAGGAGTCCAATCGAGAATAGCCTGAACTCGTTCAGGGTTGACGGAAATACCATCCTTGGAGATGACATGCCCAAGATAGGTTACTTCGGGGAGCCAGAATTCACACTTGGAATACTTAGCATACAGTTGATGCTCTCGAAGCTTTTCCAGCACAAGACGAAGATGTTCAGCATGTTCTTCTTTGTTCTTGGAAAATACCAGGATATCATCTAGATAAACCACGATGAACTTGTCGAGGTAATCCATGAATAGGTAGCTCATCAGACGACAGAAGGTGGCGGGAGCATTCGTTAAGCCGAATGACATGACGGTGTACTCGTATGACCCATATCGAGTCACGAAGGCGGTCTTTGGGATATCCTCTTCACGACCACGGATCTGGTGGTAACCCAACCTCAAGTCGAGTTTGGAGAACACTGATGAACCAGCCAGTTGATCATAAAGATCATTGATCCGAGGAAGAGGGTATTTATTCTGAATGGTAGCTTGGTTTATAGGACGGTAGTCTTGGACTAATCGGTTCGTCCCATCCTTCTTCTTAACAAAGAGAGAAGGTGCTCCCCAAGGAGAGCAGCTAGGGTGAATGAAACCTTTGCTAAAAGATTTGTCGATTTCCTCCTTATGCTCAATGAGTTCATGTGGCGGCATCTTGTAGGGTCGTTTGGCTATAGGGGTGGTGCCGGGTTTCAAGTCGATGATGAATTCGATAGCTGTAGCAGGGGGAATCCCTGGAAGTTCTTCTGGGAAGACATCTTGGAATTCACGAACGACGGGAATGTTTCCAATGCCCTTGAGTGGTGCAGAGTTCAATGCGTTCAAGGCATAAAGCCGTGCCTCGGCGTTCTGAACTAGATGAGCTTAGTAAGCAATTATTTCATCAGAAGGGTGTAGCAGATGGACAACCTTAGTGGCGCGAACTATAGAAGTAGTATGCGCTTTCAACCAATCCATTCCCAGAATGAGGTCGATGCTACAGGACTTCAGTACGATGGGAGAGACAAGGAATTCCAGTCCTTCGATTTCAACGGGGACGTCGTTGCAAATCATGGAGGTCCGACATTGGCCCACGGGAGTGTGTACTAATAGCGAAGTATTCATGTCCTAGCTTTTAATGCCATGCATGAATGCAAAATCCTCTGACATGAATGAATGTGATGCAACTGTAGCAAATAAAACAGATCCTGGTGCTGAATTTACGAGGAGTGTACCCATCACAGTAGCGGGCTGGTCTAGAACTTCATTGAGATCAACGTGGTTGGCATGAACACGACCATAAGACTTGGCATTGTTGTTGCGGGGCTGGTTGCCTCCACGGCCAGCTGCTGGGAGGGCCAGTTGATTATGATTCTGGTTGTATTCCCTAGAATGGTGCCCTGGTTGACCACACCTGAAGCACAAACCATTATTGGGAGTGGGAACAGGAGCTTGGGGTGGTGGAGTTGGAAGCCTTGGCTGCCTAGTTGGAGGAGTAGGCAGACGAGGTGCAACATAGGTCTGCCTTGGGGCAGGTGTAGTTGCCTGGTACATGCTATTGGGAATCCATATCTTACGCTTCTGCGAGGGCGGGCCCGAAGATGAGCCCATGTCACGGTTGCGCCTGTGAGAGCTCTGGTATTCCTGCAGACCAGTTTCGACATTGATGGCCTTGTTCACCAAGGTGGCGAAATCAGTAAAGTCATGCACTAGAAGTGCAAGCTTGATGTCAGCTTGAAGGCCATCATGGAACTTCTCCTATCTGCGTGCATCAGTTGCAATGTCTTCTTCAGCATAGCGGGACAAGTCTAGAAACTCCCACTGATAAGCTTCAACAGTTTTGTTGCCTTGGGTGAGGTTGCGGAACTCACGCTTCTTACGGTCCATGACTCCCTGAGGAATGAACTGAGCACGGAAGGCAGCTTGGAAGTCTGGCCAGGTGATGATTGTTCCAGCTGGCAGAGTATGCATGTGGCTGTCCCACCATTGAGCAGCGGGTCCCTTCAAGAAGAAGGAAGCAAAGGTGGCATAGCTGGCAGGGGCTACATCAGCAGACTCCATCTCGTAGGTGATGTCACGGAGCCAGTGATCAGCATCCAGAGGCTGAGTTGAGCTGCGATACACAGTTGGGTTGAGGCGCATGAAATCCTGTAGAGTCACTTGGGCTGGCTGCTGGTTCATATTGGGGCGAGGAAACTGAGCCATCATATTTTCCATGAATTGGTGGTTCAGCTCTAACTGTTGGATCATCCCAGCCATGTACTCAGACGGGGGTGGGGGAGGGTCACCACGACCACGACCACCTGGTCTAACCATCCTGCTAATACATAACAGGGGTGGTTCAGCATTGAGAATTTGCAAGGACAAGAATCTTTCATGATGAAACATGCATAATGAAAGGAACACGATAGATACTACATAGTAGTTGGAATATCTTACAAAAGTGATCATGCATAGAGTTCGGTACACAGAGTTCAATACACAGACTAAGAACATCATAGGCGGCACGCAGGCTCGCGGCGAATGCATCTAACACTAACAAGCAAGCCTACATCAGCCCCAGGAGGAACTATGGAGTTAGGTGTAGCCTGACAGCTGGTAGTGACGCGAAGGGAAGACCTCCACGCGAGTAGCCTGGGGTCCGCGGATACTCTGGTGCGGAACCCGACGCGCAGTTTGTAGGAGAGGACCAAGTGCGGGAGAGTAGCCTCCCACATCTGGCCAGCCGACGCCCTGGGGCATCACGGTCCTGGTACGGTAGGTCACAGAACACGACAGATCACCAGATCGGACAGAGGGGTGCAACAGCGTCAGAGCACGGTACAGGTGCTGACGGGTGGTGTACAACTCGTGGCGAAGAGCTCGGTTAGCTCTATCCAGCCCATCAGCATGCAGAACCAGGTTCTGATGGTAGAAGGGCTCTCGAGTGACGGTGGAGTAGGCAGCAGTGTAGTATCCCTCCACACCAACATCGGATGCGATAGAAATGTGCCTGAAGGGGGAGGTGTCCAACTCCTGATACTCTCCACGAAGACGTGTCAGAGCAGCATAAGCAGCATCGTGGACCGCCATGTCGGTAGTCACTCCAACACCATGAGCAGTGTGCAGCACGGTAGTGGAGTCATACTCCCGAGAGTAGAGGTGGACAATGGCACGGTATTGCTCCTGGTTGAAGTCCTGATACTCCTCATAGACGGTGTACTCAGGGTGCCAGTGATAACCCAGATAGGTCATCATCTCAACCAACATAGCAGGTGATCCTGAGGCACCAATGGCCGTCGTGTGGCACACGACCTGTTTCGTGGGTTCCATCTGAAAACAAAGATGTTTCAAAGGAGTCAACTGACAATGTGGATAATGTTCAATATACTACTCTAAAGAATAGCTAGGGTTTATCCAACTTTGGGGTGAACGTGGTCACGGGATCCTAATATTAAAGTTAGTAAAATCGTTTAACCCGAGTAGAAGAGAGTTCAGAGTCCCAGAGTAAGGATCAAGGAGTAAAAGATCCTAATACCACCCAGATCGCGACGTGGGCCCGTAAGGCACACAGCCATGTTAGTAAAAGTTTTTGTAATGTCTAGACTCGACTTCGGCCAAGGAGTGTGGAAGGGGGATTCCTACAGGCAGTCGGCTCTGATACCAACTTGTGACGCCCCCGATTCAATCATACACTAATCATACACGCAAACATGTACGATCAAGATCAGGGACTCACGGGAAGATATCACAACACAACTCTACAAATAAAACAAGTCATACAAGCATCATATTACAAGCCAGGTGCCTCGAGGGCTCGAATACAAGAGCTCGATCATAGACGAGTCAGCGGAAGCAACAATATCCGAGTACAGACATAAGTTAAACAAGATTGCCTTAAGAAGGCTAGCACAAATTGGGATAAAGATCGAAAGAGGTGCAAGCCTCCTGCCTGGGATCCTCCTAAACTACTCCTGGTCGTCGTCAGCGGGCTGCACGTAGTAGTAGGCACCTCCCGAGTAGTAGTAGTCATTGTGGACGGTGGCGTCTGGCTCCTGGGCTCCAACATCTGGTCGCAGCAATCGGGTATAGAAAGGGGGAAAAGAGGGAGCAAAGCAACCGTGAGTACTCATCCAAAGTACTCGCAAGCAAGGAGCTACACTACATATGTATGCATTGGTATCAAATGGAATAAGGGTATCATATGTGGACTGAACTGCAGAATGCCAGAATAAGAGGGGGATAGCTAGTCCTATCGAAGACTACGCTTCTGGCCACCTCCATCTTGCAGAATGTAGAAGAGAGTAGATGGTAAGTTCACCAAGTAGCATCGTGTAGCATAATCCTAACCGATGATCCTCCCCTCGTCGCCCTGTGAGATAGCGATCACCAGTTGTATCTGGCACTTGGAAGGGTGTGTTTTATTAAGTATCCGATTCTAGTTGTCATAAGGTCAAGGTACAACTCCAAGTTGTCCTGTTACCGAAGATCATGGCTATTCGAATAGATTAACTTCCCTGCAGGGGTGCACCACATTTCCCAACACGCTCGATCCCCTTTGTCCGGACACACTTTTCTGGGTCATGCTCGGCCTCGGAAGATCAACACGTCGCAGCCTTACCTAAGCACAAAAGAGAGGTCAGCACGCCGGTCTAAATCCTATGGCACAGGGATCTAGGCCCATTGCACACTTGCACGTTGCGAGGGCGGTCGGAAGCAGACCTAGCCTAGCAGGCGTTCCAGTCCAATCCGCCGTGTGCCGCTCAGTCGCTGACGTCACGAAGGCTCCGGCTGATACCACGACGTCGAGTGCCCATAACTGTCCCCGTGTAGATGGTTAGTGCATATAGGCCAGTGGCCAGACTCAGATCAAATACCAAGATCTCGTTAAACGTGTTATCTTGAAATAACCGCGAACGCCGACCAGGGCCAGGACCACCTCTCTCCTAGGTGGTCTCAACCTACCCTGTCGCTTCGCTACAAAGATCTACATAGAGGGCTGTCAGGAAAGTATGTCCTTCCAACCCCCAATTCCTGAATCAACCGCGGGTACTCCTCGAGCCGAACCGTCTTTTGTCACCACGAGTATCATATATTATGTATAAGTATATACCCGTGACCACCTCCCGAGTGATCACGGCCCGATAGTATAGCATGGCAGACAGACAAGAATGTAGGGCCACTGATGGCAAACTAGCATCCCATACTAAGCATTTAGGATTGCAACTAAGGTATCAACAGCTGTAGCAACAATGACAGGCTATGCATCAGAATAGGATTAACAGAAAGTAGTAACATGCTACACTACTCTAATGCAAGCAGTATAGAGAAGAGTAGGCGATATCTGGTGATCAAGGGGGGGGGGCTTGCCTGGTTGCTCTGGCAAGAGAGAGGGGTCGTCAAGACCGTAGTCATACTGGGTAGCAGCGGCGTCGATCTTGGTGTCTAGCGAGAGAAGAGGGGGAAGGAACAATAACTATAATGCAAAAATGCATGAAGATGCATGGCATGACAAAGCGTGATGCTAGGTGTGCCCTAACGCTGTAAGAGGTGGTACCGGTGAAGGGGGGAAACATCCGGGAAAGTATTCCCGATGTTTCGCGTTTTCGGACAGATGAACCGGAGGGCGAAAGTTGCGTGTTCGCTATGCTAGGGATGCGTGGTGGACGAACAGGCTGCGTATTCGGGTTTGTCTCGTCGTTCTGAGTAACTTTCATGTACAAAGTTTTTCCATCCGAGCTACGGTTTATTTTATATTAATTTTAAAAGATTTAAATCATTTTTAGCATTTAATTAATTATTTTAAAACATTATCCAGAACAGTGAAAGGTGATGCCAGCATGACATCACCATGACATCAACAGGTCAAACCCAGCTGACCAGAGTCAAACCTGGCCTATGGGTCCAGTGGGACCCACCTGTCATAGACTCAGGCTAACTAAACAGGTTTGATTAGTTTAGTTAATTGATTAGGTTAATTAAACAAGATTAATTAAGTTAATTAATCCTTTAATTAATTAATTAATTAATTTTATTATTTATTTATTTTTAATTCTTTTTTTCATTTTCATTTTGGGGCGGGCCCACGTGTCATAGGCCCCTGGGGGGCTAGCGGTTCGGGCGTGCTAGCGGGCGAGGGTGTGGGCGCCCGATGGGTGCGCCTTTACCCGAACGGGCGTGCCGGCGAGCAGAGCGGCCGCGGCCGGTGCGGGCAAACGGCGAGAGGCAGCGGGCGGACATGCGAAGCAGGGCAGCAGCAGCGTGCAGCAAGGTTTGTCGGCGGCGGCCAGGCGTAGAGGACGCTAGGGCGCGCGCGGGTGGTGAGGGCCGCGCGGGTGCCGGCGAAGCAAGGCAGGGCGACGACGCGAGTGAGGTGTAGCGGGGGAGGCAGAGCTCCAGGGAGGGAGCAGCGTCGCCGGGGCGATGGCGGTGTGGGCGCGCACTACGTGTGGCGGGGCAGCGCAGATGCAGCAGGGTCTAGGCAGTTTGAGCGGAACGGCGAGGCCAGGCGATGCGGCGCGCTGGCTGTGGCCAGAGCGGGCGCGTGGCGGCAGGGACGGGCCGTTCGGGGAGGAGGCCAGGGCGCACGGGGCACGGCGCGGAGGCAGGCAAGGGCACGACGACATGGGCGTGGGCGCACAGGCGGAGTAGTGTAGCAGCAGCCTGCGGGAGCGGGGCGAGGCAGGGAGGCATGCGCGGCCCAGCGGGGAGGAGGCCACAGCACGAGACGGCATGGACGAGCGTGCGCGAGGGACGGGAGCGCGCAGCGGCACACGGGCGCAGGGGCGTCTCGCAGCATAGCAGCATCAGGTTCAGGGGAAGAAGAGGCCGGGGCCTCACCACGGGTAGCAGGATTCGTGGCAGCGGGGGTCGGGGGGGGTGACGGGGACGGCGGCGTAGAGGAGGCAGGCCGGCGGAGGGGCTCCGGCGTGGCGGCGACCTCCTCCTCGATCCCGATCCAATCGGGGAGAGGGGGAGGAGATATTTTCATGGGGGGAGTGGGAGTGGGGTAGCGAGTGGATAAGGGCACGACGGTGGTGGCCGGCTGGGCCAGGTGGGCCTGGCCTGGCCTGTGAGCTGGGCCGTCTGGCCTAGTTGGCCAGGGAGCCTTTTTCTTTCCTTTTAGTTTTGTATCTATTTTCTTTGTTTTGTTTTTATTTATTTTCTTTTACTGTTTGAATTCAACTTAGGGCATTTAAGTATTTTATAAAATTGTGCTTTCTTTACCACAATTACCTTTGTAATATTCCGCACCAACCGAACATTTTTGTTCCGATGTTTTGAAAACTTTGACTGTTTGCTAAATTTAAATTTCAATTTAGAGTGTATTGATCTAACGGTAGTTTAGCAACAGTAACCATGGCGATGTGGCACCATTTGCGTGCAATTACTGTAGCTTTATTATCCGGGCGTTACAGCTTGACCAAAGTAGCTCACTTTATCCCAGTGAAAACCACCTATACCAGTGCGAAGTTGGCCAAGATATATATGACCAGGATCGTATGTCTGCACGGAGTTCCGAGGACCATCATATCAGATAGAGGAACACAGTTTAGTTCAAAGTTTTCGCACCAGCTACACCAGACATTGGGTACCAGGCTAGAGTTCAGTACAGCTTTTCATCCGTAGACGGATGGACAGATCGAGAGAGTCAATCAGATTTTGGAGGACATGTTGAGAGCTTGTGCGCTAGATTATTGATCTAGTTGGGATGACAACTTGCCCTACGCGGAGTTCTCATACAACAACAGCTACCAGGCCAGTTTGAAGATGGCACCTTCGAAGCCCTGTATGGAAGAAGATGCCGAACACCGTTGATGTGGGATGAAGTTGGAGACCATCAGTTGTTTGGACCAGATTTGATCAAAGAGTCAAAAGAGAAGGTTAAGCTGATTTTAGATAGACTGAAGGTAGCTCAGTCCACACAGAAGAGTTATGCAGACTCAAAACGCAAGGAGGTAGTCTATGAAGTCGGAGATAGAGCATATCTCCGTGTGTCACCACTTCGAGGAGTTAAACGTTTTGGAGTTAAGGGAAAGTTAGCCCCGAGATTTGTAGGACCATCCGAGTTTTGGAACGTATGGGAGAGGTAGCCTACAAGTTGGAGTTACATGAAGGACTGTCAGGAGTTCATGATGTGTTTCACGTTTCCCAGTTGAAGAAGTGCCATGCAGAGACGGCCGATATCCCTCTGAGAGATAAAGTGCCCCTGGAAGAAATTCAGTTGGACAGTGATCTGACCTATGAGGAGAAACCAGTCAAGATTCTTGAGTTTGCCACCCGAGTTACTCGCAGCAAGGTTATAAATTTTGCAAAATTTCAGTAGAGCCACCATACTGAGGATGAAGCCACCTGGGAACGAGAGGATGATCTACGCAAAGACCACCCACATCTATTTTCTAGCCAACCCGAATCTCGAGGACGAGATTCATATTAAGGGGGGTAGGTTTGTAACATCCCAAATTTTCAATTTGGAATGTTATACATAGGTCATTCATGTATATCATATTTTGTTGCATTTCGTTTCGCGATCCTCGAAATTCTAAGCAACTAAAGGACACACGGAGAGAGTTGGGGATTTCATCGTTTTCATATTTATTTTTTTCTCAAATATCAAAACAAGGGATCATTTTGGTTTTAATTATTTTTCTCTTCGAAAATATTTCTAATTCAAATATATGAGAGGAGATAATATGACTTCTCCAAAATAAAGGGGATGTTGGACGAAAATATTGAAATCAAATAATTTTTCTTCTTGGTCTTTTGTTGATATTTTACTTGAGTTAGGAAAAAAATGTGTTTTTCAAAAATTTGCATTAGAGGCCAAATAAATGTGCACTTTGTCCGCAATGTTATTAGAGGACCGTGAAAATTTATTTCAGGATCTTTGGACTCTGTTTAGTATTTCTTTTATTTGTTTTTCAGCGTCAGGATTTATTTTAAAAAAATCTGAACTGACCTAACGGGCCGTGTCCGTCCAGGACACTGGGCCCGGGGCCTTTAAAACCAGCCCGAGCCGGCCGCCCCAGCCCACCCCACCGCCGCCTCAATCCGCGAGCCGCGCCGCCGCCGCCAGCCCTTGACCGCGCCGCCGCCTCGCACCGCCGCCGCCATTGACCTCGTCATTGACCCCGCCGCCGTTGACCCCGCTTTTGACCGGTTGGTTTTCTTCGGTTAACCCCGGTTCTTTTTTTATAAAAACCCTATATCGTTTTTTATTTAGATCGGTTTTGTTCGGTTTTTCTTCGGTTTAGTTAAGTAACAGACATTCGTTCATACGTTCATTTTAATGAACGATGTTCGTCAGTTAGCCACAGACAGCGAACGTTTGTTCGTTAGCCTGTTCGTCTCGTTTTATTTCCCAGGGTTTTTCCGTGATTATTTTCGATCGCGATTTCTGCCCTAATCTTCGTTTTAGTTTATCTTTTCACTCGTCTATCCCAATCAGGTGAAACAAATGCCTAGATCTTCGTCCCGAAGCCCTCTTTCTATTTAACCAACTTGAACAAGATTTTGGTACCGTAAAATTTGACTTTAGTCTGGATTAGTAAACGGATCTTGTTTCTTTCGTAGTTTGAGTTTCGTTGCTCCGTTTTATTTGATTCTTTTTGTAAACCAGAGTTCTTCAGTTGAACTTTCTGGTTAGATCCACTTATTTGAGTTTTAACCGTGCATCCTTGCTTGATTGCTTATGTATGCTATTTTTTTGCGATAGAATTCCCGGAGTGCGAAGCGTGCTACTACGAGTCTTTAGGATTTTCAGATCGCCAGCAAGGCAAGTAACACATTGATCATACCCCCTTTATTACCCAGTTTCTATGCATTAGCTACAACCCTCAAAAATGGCATGAGTAGGATCTCTTAACATGTGGGTTTTGGGAAGTAGATGATGAGGTAGAACCTATTGCCCTTTTATTATCAAATCTTGGGAGTTACTACTACGTTATGCTTATACTGCTATGTTATGCTCGTAGACGTGGTTTGGGTTTGAGTGTATCCATGGCAGATGTGAGAGTTGTTAATTAATGGTTAACTTAAGGTGGCTACTTAAATACACATCTAGGTGGATTGGTTGCGGGCACCTGGAGAATACAGTGTTGTCCTAGGATATCCCGGAGTACCCGTGTGATCATCCTATGGTTCGTCACCCACGCTCAAAGGGATCATAAGATTATTCATGCTAGAAACTTCCGTCTGCAGCCACAAGCTATTATGGGCTCTAGCATAGTTGAGTATGTTGCATGACCTCTTCCAGTGGTAGGCTAGCAGATGTAGGGGATGTAGGTTGGTACTGTCTACCCGGAGTTAGAGTTAATGCTTCTGAAAGACTGTGTCTCTTTCATCCGTTTCTCAAACACCATGTAGTGCGAGAAATCCAACGGAGGAGATCGAGTCTTGTGGGGAAAAGTGCGCAAACCTCTACGGAGTGTACAAACTAATCATGGTTAGCCGTGTCCCCGATTATGGACATCCTGAGTATCTGGTACTTGAATTATTGATTTGATCTCATCACTCTAAATAAATTTTGTTGGGATGTTAATGATTAATTTAATGGGGATTGAGTTGGAGGAACCTTCTCAATGTTTCAACTACCATGATAGTTAAATAAAATATATTCCTTCGTTGTAGGAAAAAATTGGCTTTTCGCAAAACATTATAACCATAGAGCCTCCACCAGCCATAATTGCATGTAGTGATAGTATTTATTCTGTTCATTGCTCTATTGTGTTATTGTGCCAGCATATTCCATGTGCTGACCCATTTTCGAGCTACAACGTATTGATACATCCATTTTGCATCATGGTTTTATATCGATATTTATTGCATTATGGGCTGTTATTACACATTATGTCACAATACTTATGCCTATTCTCTATTATTTTACAAGGTTTACATAAAGAGGGAGAATGCCGGCAGTTGGAATTCTGGGCTAGAAAAGGAGCAAATATTCGAGACCTATTCTGCACAACTCCAAAAGTCCTGAAACTCCACGGAAGTTACTTTTGGAAAGAATAAAAAATAATGAGCGAAGAAAATAGCAGAGGGGGCCCACACCTTGGCCACGAGGGTGGGGGGCGTGCCCCCTGCCTCATGGGCCCCCTGGTGGCCCTCCGATGCCCATCTTCTACTATATGAGGTCTTTCGCCCGAGAAAAAATCAGAAGCAAGCTTACGGGACGAAACTCCGCCGCCATGAGGCGGAACCTTGGCGGACCTAATCTAGGGCTCAGGCGGAGCTGTTCTGCCGGGGAAACTTCCCTTCGGGAGGGGGAAATCATCACCATCGTCATCACCGACGATCCTCTCATCGGGAGGGAGTCAATCTCCATCAACATCTTCACCAGCACTATCTCATCTCAAACACTAGTTCATCTCTTGTATCCAATCTTTGTATCCAAACCTCAGATTGGTACCTGTGGGTTGCTAGTAGTGTTGATTACTCCTTGTAGTTGATGCTAGTTGGTTTACTTGGTGGAAGATTATATGTTTAGATCCATTATGCATACTAATACCCCTCTGATTATGAACATGAATATTCTTTGTGAGTAGTTATGTTTGTTCATGAGGACATGGGAGAAGTCTTGCTATTAGTAGTCATGTGAATTTGGTATTCGTTCGATATTTTGATGAGATGTATGTTGTCTCTCCTCTAGTGGTGTCATGTGAACGTCGACTACATGACACTTCACCATTGTTTGGGCCTAGAGGGAGGCATTGGGAAGTAATAAGTAGATGATGGGTTGCTAGAGTGGCAAAAGCTTAAACCCTAGTTCATGCGTTGCTTCGTAATGGGCTGATTTGGATCCATATGTTTCATGCTATGGTTAGGTTTACCTTAATACTTCTGTTGTAGTTGCGGATGCTTGCAATGGGGGTTAATCATAAGTGGGATGCTTGTCCAAGTAAGGACAGTACCCAAGCACCGGTGCACCCACATATCAAATTATCAAAGTACCGAACGTGAATCATATGAACGTGATGAAAACTAGCTTGACGATAATTCCCATGTGTCCTCGGGAGCGCTTTCCTTCATATAAGAGTTTGTCCAGGCTTGTCCTTTTCTACAAAAAGTATTGTGCCATCTTGCTGCACCTTATTTACTTTTATTACTTGTTGCTCGTTACAATTTATCTTATCACAAAACTATCCGTTACCGATAATTTCAGTGCTTGTAGAGAATACCTTGCTGAAAACCGCTTATCATTTCCTTCTGCTCCTTGTTGGGTTCGACACTCTTACTTATCGGAAAGGCTACGATAGATCCCCTACACTCGTGGGTCATCAAGACTCTTTTCTGGCGTCGTTGCTGGGGAGTAAAGCGCCTTTGGTAGGTGGAATTTGGTAAGTAAAAATTTATACAGTGTGCTGAAATTTACTGTCACTTGTTACTATGGAAAGTAATCCTTTGAGGGGCTTGTTCGGGGTAGAGCAAATAGTTTCTCCTCAACCTACTGAACCTACTGGAAATGTTTACTTTGAAATTCCTTCGGGTATGATAGAGAAACTACTAGCTAATCCTTTTACAGGAGATGGAACATTGCATCCCGATTTGCACTTAATCTATGTGGATGAAGTTTGTGGATTATTAAAGCTTTCAGGTATGCCCGATGATGTTATCAAGAAGAAGGTCTTCCCTTTATCTTTGAAGGTAGATGCATTGACATGGTATAGGCTATGTGATGATATGGGATCATGGGACTACAAACATTTGAAATTGGAATTCCATCAGAAGTTTTATCCTATGCATCTTGTTCATCGTGATCGTAATTATATATATAATTTTTGGCCACGCGAAGGAGAAAGCATGGCTCAAGCTTGGGGGAGGCTTAAGTCAATGTTATATTCATGCCCCAATCATGATCTCTCAAGAGAGATGATTATTCAAAACTTTTATGCTCGGCCTTCTGACAACAATCTCCATGCTCGATACTTCTTGTACTGGTTCCTTTATGATGAAGAATATTGAATTCAAATGGAATTTATTGGAGAGAATTAAATGCAACTCTGAAGATTGGGATCTCGACGAAGGTAAGGAGTCAGGTATGACACCTAAGTTTGATTGTGTTAAATCTTTTATGGATATTGATGTTTTCTGTAAGTTTAGCACTAAATATGGACTTGACTCTGAGATAGTAGCTTCTTTCTGTGAATCTTTTGTTACTCATGTTGATCTCCCTAAGGAGAAGTGGTTTAAATATAATCCTCCCATTGAAACAAAAGTAGTTGCACCTATTAAAGTTGAAGAAAAAACTATCACTTATGATGATCCTGTTGTCCCCACCGCTTATGTTGAGAAACCACCTTTCCCTGTTAGAATTAAGGATCATGCTAAAGCTTCAACTGCAGTCAACAAGAGTAATATTAGGACACACAAACCCCCTGAGAAAGTTAAAGTTGAACCTATTATTGCTATTGTTAAAGATCTCTTGGCTGATAGTATTGATGGGCATGATATTTACTTTTGTGATGAGACTGCTAGAATTTCTAAACCTGGTGCTAAAGATAAACATAGACCTGTGGTAGGCATGTATGTTATTTCTGTTAAAATAGGAGATCATTGTTATCATGGCTTGTGTGATATGGGTGCTAGTGCTAGTGCAATACCTATTTCCTTATACAAATAAATTATGCATGATATTGCACCAGCTGAGATAGAAGATATCGATGTTACCATTAAGCTTGCTAATAGAGATACTATTTCACCAATTGGGATTGTTAGAGACGTTGAAGTCTTGTGTGGGAAGGCTAAATATCCTGCTGATTTCCTTATTCTTGGTTCCCCTCAACATAGATTTTATCCCATTATATTTGGTAGACCCTTCTTGAATACTGTTAATGCTCAGATGGATTGCAAGAAGGATGTTGTTACTATTGGTTTGGATGATATGTCTCATGAGTTTAATTTTTCTAAATTTCGTAGACAACTCCGTGATGAAGAATTGCCTAATAAAGATGAAATTATTGGTCTTGCTTCTATTTTTGTGCCTCCTAATGATCCTTTAGAACAATATTTGCTAGACCATGAGAATGATATGTTTATGAATGAAAGAAGGGAAATAGATGAAGTATTCTTTAAACAAGGACCCATTCTGAAACATAATTTGCCTGTTGAAATCCTAGGGGATCCTCCTCCACCCAAGGGTGATCCCGTGTTTGAGCTTAAACCAGTGCCTGATACTCTTAAATATGCTTATCTTCATGAAAGGAAGATATATCATGTTATTATTAGTGCTAACCTTTCAGAGAAGGAGGAAGAAAAATTATTGAAAACTCGTAAGAAGCACCGTGCTGCAATTGGATATACTCTTGATAATCTTAAGGGAATTAGTCCCACTCTATGTCAACACAAAATAAACTTAGAGAAAGACGCCAAACCAGTTATTGATCATCAACGAAGGCTGAATCCTAAGATGAAAGAAGTGGTAAGAAAAGAAATACTAAAGCTCCTTGAGGCAGGGATATTTCATCCCGTTGCTGATAGTCAATGGGTAAGTCCTGTCCATTGTGTCCCTAAGAAGGGAGGTATTACCGTTGTTCCTAATGATAAAGATGAATTGATCCCACAAAGAATTATTACAGGTTATAGGATGGTAATTGATTTCCGCAAATTAAATAAATCTACTAAAAAGATCATTACCCTTTGCCTTTTATTGATCAAATGCTAGAAAGATTATCTAAACATACACATTTTTGCTTTCTAGATGGTTACTCTGGTTTCTCTCAAAAACCTGTGTCAGCTGATGATCAAGCAAAGACCACTTTTACTTGCCCTTTCGGTACCTTTGCTTATAGACGTACGCCTTTTGGTTTATGTAATGCACCTGCTACCTTTCAAATATGCATGATGGCTATATTCTCTGACTTTTGTGAAAAGATTTGTGAGGTATTCATGGATGATTTCTCTGTTTATGGATCCTCTTTTGATGATTTCTTGAGCAACCTTGATCGAGTTTTGTAGAGATGTGAAGAAACTAATCTTGTTTTGAATTGGGAGAAATGCCACTTTTTGGTTAATGAAGGTATTGTCTTGGGGCATAAAATTTCTGAAAGAGGCATTGAAGTTGATAAATCTAAAGTTGATGCTATTGAAAAGATGTCGTGTCCCAAGGACATCAAAGGTATAAGAAGTTTCCTTGATCATGCCGGTTTATATAGGAGGTTCATTAAGGACTTCTCAAAAATTTCTTGGCCTCTGACTAACCTATTACAAAAAGATATTCCTTTTGTCTTTGATGATGATTGTGTAGAAGCATTTGAAATACTTAAGAAAGCATTAATTTCTGCACCTATTGTTCAGCCACCTGATTGGAATTTACCCTTTGAAATTATGTGTGATGCTAGTGATTATGCTGTAGATGCTGTTCTAGGACAAAGAGTTGATAAGAAATTGAATGTTATATAGTATGCTAGTAAAACTCTAGACAATGCCCAGAGAAATTATGCTGCTACTAAAAAGGAATTCTTAGCAGTTGTATTTGCTTGTGATAAGTTGATTCTAAAGTAACTATTCACACCGATCATGCTGCTATTAAATATCTTATGGAAAAGAAAGATGCTAAACCTAGACTTATTAGATGGGTTCTCTTGATACAAGAATTTAATTTGCATATTATTGATAGGAAGGGAGCTGAGAACCCCATTGCAGACAACTTGTCTAGGTTATAGAATGTTCTTGATGGCCCACTACCTATAGATGATAGCTTTCCTGATGAACAATTAGCTGTCATAAATGTTTCTTGTACTGCTCCATGGTATGCTGATTATGCTAATTACATTGTTGCTAAATTTATACCACCTAGTTTCACATACCAGCAAAAGAAAAAGTTCTTCTATGATTTAAGAAATTTCTTTTAGGATGACCCACATCTTTATAAAGAAGGAGTAGATGGTGTTATTAGACGCTGTGTATGTGACCATGAACGGGAATAGATCCTACGCAAGTGTCACTCTGAAGCCTATGGAGGACACCATGCTAGAGACAGAACTACACACAAGGTATTGCAATCCGGTTTTTATTGGCCTACTCTCTTCAAGGATGCCCGTAAGTTTGTCTTGTCTTGTGATGAATGTCAAAGAATTGGTAATATTAGTAGACGTCAAGAAATGCCTATGAATTATTCACTTGTTATTGAACCATTTGATGTTTGGGGCTTTGATTATATGGGGCCATTCGCTTCCTCTAATGGGTATACACATATTTTAGTTGTTGTTGATTACGTTACTAAGTGGGTAGAAGCTATTCCAACTAGTAGTGTTGATCATAACACCTCTATTAAGATGCTTAAGGAAGTTATTTTCCCGAGGTTTGGAGTCCCTAGATATTTAATGACTGATTGTGGTTTACACTTTATTCATGGTGCCTTTCGTAAAATGCTTGCTAAGTATGATGTTAATCATAGAATTGCATCTCCTTATCACCCACAGTCTAGTGGTCAAGTAGAATTAAGTAATAGAGAGCTCAAATTAATTTTGCAAAAGACTATTAATAGATCTATGTGAGAACCCGGAAATTATTTCCAGACCCTCCTGTGTATATTTGTCAATCCAGGATCAACTTGACAACACAGGGAAAATGGTATCATTGCAGAACAATAAAATAAGTATAAATTTAATAACTCTTGCCACAAGGCATACATAGTGAAATGTCTCCTGACATTTATTACAACCAGAAACACAGCGGGATATATAAATACGTAGCGACTCCCTCTCAGCCACAGGCAGTCGATGTAGTCAACGTGTCCTCACTCCTCGGGATCATCATAATAGTCGTAGTCGACGCCCTCGTCTTCATAGATCTCTGTTGTTCAACAAAAGTATTGCCATGAGTACATTACGTACTCAACATGCCTCCCACGGGGAAGGACCTAATAACTACATGTGGCTTCAAAGGAAGGCTGTATGGCTCATTTGCGTAAAGCTGATTTTGCTTAACAAATAAAGCAGTTGGATAAAAGCAATTTTAGATGAAAACATGTTTATCTTCAGAACAACTTTCATCAAGTGAGGATCCTCGATCAACCCACCTCCTTCATAGGTTTCAAGAATAGGGGCAAAGAGGGAATAAGCAAGACAGGTCTTGTACGTCAAGAAAGATTCATGTGTCGTCCATGACCGTGGACACGGCTATTTGAATAGTTTTACACTCTGCAGAGGTTGTAAACTTTACCCACATGACACAATCCCGACTTGTTGCCATCAGTGGCCGCTGGTATAGTACTCCATTTGGTGTACCGGCAGGGGGATTGTGACGAGGTCTTTGGACTAGATCCCCCAAAGATGTGACATGCCCACCGGGTCTGGCGCACGGAACTAAGAGTACGTCCTCAAACCGGTCCCCCATCTGTGCCGAGGATACTCCTCGCAAGGCAGCTATCCCATCTGCGGTACGGCGACATCGACACCTAAGGCTGACTAGCTTACTTGACCAAGCCAGTGCCCATATAGCATGTGGCTGTACTGTTATCACAATCTTCAAATCCAAGACTTATTAGGCCTTATGCGGCACGGACGACTGATTGCCCCCTTCAACTTGTGAAGGGCAGCCAATCGCTCCTTCAATCCTTGATTCAGCTGTCGCCCGCACCAGTATTCAGATGGTAAGTTTCACCCAGAGTAGAAGAGGATAGAGAAGGTCAACAAGGGCCAACTGGCCTAGCTCAGCATTAAGTTTCAACTGTCAATGACTCAGAGGTCATTCAACAAGGCACCTACAGGGTGATAAGCATGGCTAAGCATTTCTACTCTACCGGAATTATATACTTCTACTCAGGTGTCAAGTAAATAGGAGACAAGCGGATCAGGGTAATGTGTCAGTTGACATGCTAGCTACGAGAATTAAAATAGCATGCACATAGCAACAATAAAACTCAATGCAATTTTGCAAACCATAGGATAAGTATGATCAAAGAAGGAGGCATGCCTTCGTTGTCGAGTTCCCCATTTCCTTCTTCCTCGTAGTGCTCCTCTCCCGTACCGTCGCCTCCTACTCGTAGTAACGGCGAAGCACAATAAATAACAAGCAATAAAATCCAATAACATCCAATGAAATAACAAAATAGGAAGGATTGGTAGAAAGATGTGGATGGATATGGAGATTTCGAAGGAGGTAGATCGATTGATGATGAGTAGAGGGATTGAATGGATTGGTTGGGTATAGGTTTATCCGGACTAAGTAAAACTCGGCCATCATTTCTAACGTTCTAAATAGCAATACGCTAACTGAACTTTAATAGTGCCCAATACAAATACTTCGGCTAACTATAAAGAAAAGACAAAATAATGACTGACGTGACACAAACACAAAACAATAACTATCCTATGCATTTGAACGACACGACTCAACATAGCATGGCAATACAAATTTACCCACAAATCAATATTTAGATAAAATCTAAATATTTATAATGGTTAAAACATCAACTATAGAATTTAACAACAAGCGTCTTAAAAGTCAACCAAGCTACTTCCTAAACAAACTCGTTAAGTTACAAAACATCAAACAATAGCACGATCCTAAAGAAATGCTAAAACATAATAGACTCAAATCATGTAGCATATAATTAAAATAATCTAGATACATTTGAAGAAAATGGATCAACAATAATATAGTCATAGCATGATCAACTCTTGTAACAAAAATCATGCACATGATATAACTCACAGCACCACCTAGACTCAATCAAACTAATTTAAACAATAATTCTACAATTGTTCCGAAACTAAACTGGAACATAAATATTGCTACGCATGACAATATTATTTAGAAAGTACGCATGCATATACTATGTCTATGAACAAATAAAAATTATCACACTTCACTAGCATGCATCAAAATAATAATTGTACAACTAGTTCTAGAAATTCTATGACCAATTCTAATATATCCTAGAATCACTCAACAATATTTAGGACAAACCCTAAGCATGCTACGGACATGACAATAAGACATAAACAATTTTGCATGATTCTTATATAAAACATCATACACACTTAATAAAAAAATAACGCAATTAAACATCTATTCAAATAAAACAATTAACTCATTCCTAGCATCATCGAAACAGCCTATGGGTTTAGCATTGGTTTTGGGTCACTGAGTAGTCATTGGAGATGGAACCAATGGTGTTGAGCGAGCGAGCGCTGGTGCGCGTCGTCGTCGTCGTCCGAACTCCGGTGATGAAGAGATGGTGGTGAGTGATGCTCCTAGTGACGAGAAGGCACCGGGACACGGATGGACATAACGGACGATCGGCGGGTGACGTCGACGTTAGTCCCGAATAGAGCAGCGGCACAGCTCCATTGTGCGTGCGGCCAATGATTGCCAACGACTGGGAAATGATGTCTAGGAGGTAGGCTTTAGCAAGGGGATTCTGTTGGTGGGAGGAATTGGACTAGGCTGCTCACCTAAGGCGATGGTAGTCGAAGAACAGTAGAGATGGGGATGTATTGCGGGGTGGATTACGAGTGATTGGAAAGGAATGGGAGGATGGGATGATGGGGCTTTTATAGAGGTGCTCCTGGCACACGTCGTGACGTGAAGGGTCTGCTGAATGGTAGCCGGAGGAGAGAGATCAGGAGGTGAATGCCATTGTTGGGCCAATAACTTCGTTAGTTACTTGCATGAGATTAAGCGCATCATGAGTGGAGCCATTAGACTGAATGGACTCGCCGTTGAGTGGGGAATAAATCTTGTGTTGATGACGAATGGAAACAGTGAAGGGATTAATGGGATTTGAAGGGAAAAGAAGAGGCAACCATGGAGGTTTCTTCTCTGTAACATGTACATGCACATGTGCGGGAGGAAGGAGATGAGCCGAGCCGTCCGCTCGCTCGCTCACTCGGCTGGGCCGCTGGCCTGCTGGTTGGGCCTTGGGCCAAGTCTCTTTCGTGGCTGGACACAAAAAAACAAAGAGAAGAGATGGCCCAGTGCATACGTGAATGTGTGTGACCAATTTTGGTGCATACGTGCAATAGGCCAACAACGGCTAGGCTAGGATGCACGTATTGTTCAAGGACCAATAAAAGAAAGAGAAATTAAAGAAGAGAGAAGAAAAGAAAATCAATATAATATAATATTGATTTCTTTTGCTAGGATTGCTACAAGAGGAACCGAAACAAAGACAACTAAAAAGTCTTCAAGAATCCAAGAAATCAAAACAAAAAAAACTTAAATGAAATATTACGAACGAATAAATCGACTCAGGATATTACGGAAAATATTTTCCACCTGACATGTGCTAAATTAATTCCAAACAACTTGGTATTAATTTGAGCAATCTCCAAAATAAATAATTAAATATTACGTTGCAACATCCTTTGGCTTAAAAAATGAACTCTCGAAAAAAATCAGGATGTTATAATCTAGAAAGAATTGGTCCAAGAAACTTGATGATGCATTATGGGCTTATAGAACTGCATATAAAAATCGTATGGGTATGTCTCCGTATAAAATGGTTTATGGCAAAGCATGTCACTTACCTATTAAGCTAGAACATAAGGCATATTGGGCCATTAAAAAGCTCAATTATGATTTCAAACTTGCCGGTGAGAAGAGGTTATTTGACATTAGCTCACTGGATGAATGGACAACCCAGGCCTATGAGAATGCCAAACTGTTTAAAGAAAAAGTTAAAAGATGGCATGACAAAAGGATACAAAAACGTGAGTTCAATGTAGGTGATTATGTATTGCTATACAACTCTCGTTTAAGATTTTTTGCAGGAAAACTTGTCTCTAAATGGGAAGGTCCTTACGTTATCGAGGAGGTCTATCGTTCTGGTGCCATAAAAATCAACAACTTCGAAGGCACAAATCTGAAGGTGGTGAACGGTCAAAGAATTAAACATTATATCTCAGGTAGTCCTATAAATGTTGAAACTAATATTATTGAAACCGTAACCCCGTAGGAATACATAAGGGACACTTTCCAGAATGTTTCAGACTCTGAAAAGGAATAGGTACGTGGTACGGTAAGTAAACTGACTCCAAAACAGTTCTCATGGCAATTTTTATCTATTTGGAATATTTAGAAAAATAGGAAAATAAGAAGCAGTCCGAGAAGGACACGAGGCTTCCACGAGGGTGGGAGGCGCGTCCTACCCCCTGGGCGTGCCCCCTGCCTCGTGGGCACCTCGTGTGCTCTCCGGACTCCGTTTTCTTGCAATATACTTCTTTTGGTCGGTAAAAATTCATTATATAATCTCCCGAAGGTTTTGACCACCGTATCACGCAAATATCTCTTGTCTTTGGTTCGAACTGTTTTTCTGACAGAACTAGGTTGTCATGTCGTCTTTAATTACCCCAAGGACAAGTTCTTTCAGAAGGTCATCAACCCCTACCTCGCGGAGATGCTGCAACACCCTCAAACCATTGAGATGCATGAGGGGTTGTTGCACATTCGCGATGTTGAGGGACCAAGGAGGACCGTAAGCACGGAGGCAAGGCTTGAGGCATTGGAGCAACAAGTTTTCAAGTGTCAGGAGATGGTGGAGCATGGACTCGACACCAATCACATTATGATCACGAAGTTCACCAACACCCACAAGCTGGATGTCAAGGGCATTGGGGAGGCCATCTTCAAGCTTCATGAGAAAATCGAGCACCTCCAAACCTAGATCTATGACCTGCAAAATCAAAACTGTGAGTATGAATATAGATTTAAGAGGATGAGTTTGGCTGCAGATTTGAGGATTCAGGAGACTCGATCATCCTTCTATGATGGTGAGCCTATGCCTTGGAAGAGGGACGACAAGCCTACATCATCAACAACTCCACCTTCTTCACCAACAAAGAAGAACTAAGTATCAGGTATGGGCACTCCCCTTGGCAACTGCCAAGCTTGGGGGAGTGCCCCGGTATCGTATCACCATCACAAATTTTATCTTTACCGTTTTTCTTAGTTCGATCCTTTTGGTAATATCTTGATCTAGTAGAATAAAGTTTTAGTATGATCTAGTTGTGACTTGTGAGTTTTGCTTTATGATCCCTCTATGTAATCGAGTCCGCGAGCTATATAATAAAGATTAGTGTTGAGTCAAGGGCTTGATTATTTTGCTATGATCTTGAGGGAATTAAATAAAATAAAAGAGAAGAAATAAAAAGAAACAAAGAGATCATATGGATCTTATGGAGAGTAATGAGCTCCCATATAAAGAGTATGATGAATAAAATTTGTTGAGAGATGACATGCTAAGAGTTGACGTTGGACAAGGAAGACAACATAATGGGTTATGTTTTCTTACATCTGAGATAAATTATATTGTCATGGATCATCCAACATGTTGAGATTGCCTTTCCCTCTCATGCTTGCCAATTTCTTTGCACCAAGTAGAGATACTACTTGTGCTTCCAAATATCCTTAAAACCCAGTTTTGCCATGAGTGTCCACCATACCTACCTATGGATTGAGTAAGATCCTTCAAGTAAGTTGTCATCGGTGCATGCAATAAAAATTTCCTTCTAAATATGTATGACTTATTAATGTGGAGAAAATAAGCTTTATATGATCTTGTGATGTGGAAGAAATAAAAGCGACGGACTGCATAATAAAGGTCCATATCACAAGTGGTAATATAAAGTGACGTTCGTTTGATTAAGATTTTGTGCATCCAACCATAAAAGCGCATGACAACCTCTGCTTCCCTCTACGAAGGGCCTATCTTTTACTTTTATCTTCCACCTTATATAAGAGTCATGGTGATCTCACCTTTCCTTTTACATTTTATCCTTTGGCAAGCACAATGTGTTGGAAAGATGCAGATATATATAGCTAATTGGATGTGAGTTTTCATGAACTATTATGGTTGACATTACCCTTGAGGTAAAACGTTGGGAGGCAAAACTATAAGCCCCTATCTTTCTCTGTGTCCGATTAAAACTCCATACCCATAAATATTGCGTGAGTGTTAGCAATTGTGAAAGACTAAATGAAAGTTGAGTATGTGGACTTGCTGAAAAGCTCTTATATTGACTCTTTTCTATGTTATGATAAATTGCAATTGCCTCAATGACTGATATTAGAGTTTGTTGGTTCTCAACGAAGTTTATAATTCATACTTGAAATTGTGATTGAATTGTTACTTTAGCATAAGAGATCATATGACTATATATATATATATGTGTGTGTGTGTGTGTTGCTGTTCTAAGAATGATCATGATGCCCTCATGTCCGTATTTTATTTTTATTGACACCTCTATCTCTAAACATGTGGACATATTTTTCGATTTCGGCTTTCGCTTGAGGACAAGTGAGGTCTAAGCTTGGGGGAGTTGATACGTCCATTTTGCATCATGCTTTTATATCGATATTTATTGCATTATGGGCTGTTATTACACATTATATCACAATACTTATGCCTATTCTCTCTTATTTTACAAGGTTTACATAAAGAGGGAGAATGCCGGCAGCTGGAATTCTGGGCTGGAAAAGGAGCAAATATTAGAGACCTATTCTCCACAACTCCAAAAGTCTTGAAAATCCACGAAAGTTATTTTTGGAAATAATAAAAAATACTGAGCGAAGAAAATAGCAGAGGGGGCCCACACCCTGGCCACGAGGGGTGGGGGCGCGCCCTACCCCCTGGGCGCGCCCCCTGCCTCGTGGGCCCCCTGGTGGCCCTTCGATGCCCATCTTCTGCTATATGAGGTCTTTCGTCCAAGAAAAATCAGAAGCAAGCTTACAGGACGAAACTCCGCCGCCACGAGGCGGAACCAATCTAGGGCTCCGGTGGAGCTGTTGTGCCGGGGAAACTTCCCTCCGGGAGGGGGAAATCATCACCATCGTCATCACCAACGATCCTCTCATCGGGAGGGGGTCAATCTCCATCAACATCTTCACCAGCACCATCTCATCTCAAACCCTAGTTCATCTCTTGTATGCAATCTTTGTATCCAAACCTCAGATTGGTACCTGTGGGTTGCTAGTAGTGTTGATTACTCCTTGTAGTTGATGCTAGTTGGTTTACTTGGTGGAAGAGTATATGTTCAGATCCATTATGCATACTAATACCCCTCTGATTATGAACATGAATATGCTTTGTTAGTAGTTACGTTTGTTCCTGGGGACATGGGAGAAGTCTTGCTATTAGTAGTCATGTGAATTTGATATTCGTTTGATATTTTGATGAGATGTATGTTGTCTCTCCTCTAGTAGTGTCATGTGAATGTAGACTACATGACACTTAACCATTTTTTGGGCCTAGAGGGAGGCATTGGGAAGTAATACGTAGATGATGGGTTGCTAGAGTGACAGAATCTTAAACCCTAGTTTATGCGTTGCTTCGTAAGGGGCTGATTTGGATCCATATGTTTCATGCTATGGTTAGGTTTACCTTAATACTTCTGTTGTAGTTGCGGATGCTTGCAATGGGGGTTAATCATAAGTGGGATGCTTTTCCAAGTAAGGACAGTACCCAAGCACCGGTCCACCAACATATCAAATTATCAAAGTACCAAACGCGATCATATGAACGTGATGAAAACTAGCTTGGCGATAATTCCCATGTGTCCTCGGGAGCGCTTTCCTTCATATAAGATTTTTTCCAGGCTTGTCCTTTGTTACAGAAATGATTGGGCCATCTTGCTGCACCTTATTTACTTTTATTACTTGTTGCTCGTTACAATTTATCTTATCACAAAACTATCTATTACCGATAATTTTAGTGCTTGCAGAGAATACCTTGCTCAAAACCGCTTATCATTTCCTTCTGCTCCTCGTTGGGTTGAACACTCTTACTTATCGAAAAGGCTATGATAGATCCCCTACACTTGTGGGTCATCACGTATCATGTTGCAAACTTTTCAGACGACAAGTAAGGTGCCATAGGTCATTTGTCATGCACTCAGCTATGCCGTTGGAGTTGATGGACTCACTTTATCTTCCAGGCCTTCCACTATTATCTTATTTAGATGGCCTTAAGCCATATTTATTGTAATAAGTTCTCTTTTGAGACATTCGATGTAATAAGTGTGTGATTGCTACTGTATTATAAATCCTTCGAGTATTGTGTGTGTCAGCATTACCGATCTAGGGATGACACTGAAGCACAGAGACTTGCCCGTCTGAGGTCGGGTTGCTACAGCCACCCTCGAGGACGGTGGATGGCTCCCCTCTGGTGCTTTCGTCGCCCAATATTTTTAATATATTCCAAAACTGGCTTTCGTGGAGTTTCAGGACTTTTGTAGTTGTGCAGAATAGGTCTCTAATATTTGCTCCTTTTCTAGCCCAGAATTCCAACTGTCGGCATTCTCCCTCTTCATGTAAGCCTTGTAAAATAAGAGAGAAAAGGCATAAGTATTGTGACATAATGTGTAATAACAGCCCATAATGTAATAAATATCAATAAAAGCATGATGCAAAATGGACGTATCACTGTTTCATATGCCTCACGTCAGCTTTGACCTCATGAGTTGAATTATGCCACGCATGATTTGGAGTTAGAAGCCGTAGTGCATGCGCTCAAGACCTGGAGACATTTTCTTATTGGAAACCGTTGTGATGTATACACGGATCATAAGAGTTTGAAGTACATCTTCACACATAAGGAGATAAACCTCAGGTAGAGGAGATGGTTGGAGCTAAGGATTATGATATGAAGTTGCATTATCACCCAGGAAAGGCCAATGTTGTAGCAGACACGTTGAGCCGCAAGAGTTATGTTAATACTCTCATGGCCGGAGGATTACCGCAGGAGTTAGCCGACAATCTCAGAGAACTTCGTTTGGAGATAGTTCCGAGAGGTTTTGTTGCAGCATTGGAAGTTCAGTCCACATTGTTGGGAAAGATTTGAGAAGCCCAGAAGACTGATAAGGAGATTGCGGATATAAAGGAAAATATGAGTAAAGGAAAAGGCAAAAGTTTTCGTCAGGATGAGCACGAAACTTTATGGGTTGAGGATCGTATTTATGTGCCCAATGATTCAGAGATCAGGAAGTTAATACTTCAGGAGGCTCATGACTCGCCATACTCGATTCATCCCGGAAACACCAAGATGTACTTGGATTTGAAGGAACGTTTCTGGTGGATAGGTATGAAGAAGGATATTGCCGAGTATGTAGCCGTGTGTGACGTATGTGAGAGAGTTAAGGCAGAACACCAGAAGCCAGCAGGATTACTTCAGCCTATGTCGATACCCAAATGGAAGTGGGATAAGCTTGGCATGGATTTCATCACCGGATTACCTAGGACACGATCAGGTTATGACTCCATCTGGGTAGTAGTAGATCGCTTGACCAAAGTGGCTCACTTTATCCCCGTGAAAACCACTTATACGAGCGCAAAGTTGGCCAAGATATATATGACCAGGATCATATGTCTGCACGGAGTTTCGAGGACCATCGTATCAAATAGAGGAACACAGTTTACCTTGAAGGTTTGGAATCAATTACACCGGACCGTGGGTACCAGGCTAGAGTTCAGCACAACATTTCATCCGCAGACAGATGGACAGACCGAGAGAGTCAATCAGATTCTGAAGGACATGTTGAGAGCTTGTGCGCTATATTATGGATCTTGTTGGGATGATAATTGTCCTTATGCAGAGTTCTCATATAACAACAGTTACTAGGCTAGTTTGAAGATAGCCCGTTTTGAAGCTTTGTATGGAAGGAGGTGCAAGACACCATTGATGTGGGATGAAGTTGGAGACCGTCAATTATTCAGACCAGATTTAATTAGAGAGTCTGAAGAGAAAGTTAAGTTGATTCGTGATAGACTGAAGGTAGCTCAATCCAGGCAGAAGAGTTATGGTGACACTAAACGCAAGGAGGTAGCCTATGAAGTCGGAGACAGAGCATATCTCCGTGTGTCACCACTTCGAGGAGTTAAACGATTTGCAGTCAAGGGAAAGTTAGCCCCAAGATTTGTAGGACCATACCGAGTTTTGGAATGTATGGGGGAAGTGGCCTACAAGTTGGAGTTACCCGAAGGATTGTCAGGAGTTCATGATGTGTTTCACGTTTCCCAGTTGAAGAAGTGCCATGCAGAGATGGCCGATATTCCTCTGAGCGGTACAGTTCCCCTGGAAGCCATTCAGTTGGAGAGTGACCTAACCTACGAGGAGAAACCTGTCAAGATTCTTGAGTTTGCCAGCCGAGTTACATGCAGCAAGGTCATCAAGTTTTGCAAAGTTTAGTGGAGCCACCATACTGAGGAAGAAGCCACCTGGGAGCGAAAAGAAGACCTACGAAAAGACCACCCACACATATTTGCTAGCCAACCCGAATCTCGAGGGCGAGATTGATCTTAAGGGGGGTAGGTTTGTAACATCCCAATTTTCAATTTGGATGTTAATCATTAGGTCATCATATGCATTCATATTTTGAGCATTTTGAATTTGGTTTATTTGGCCACTTTGATCCAAGAGACCTTAAGCAACTCAAGGACCATGTGAAAGAGTTGATGGTTTTCTTAAAATTCCATTTTTGAATTTTCAAAAATTGGTAAATTGGTCAAGGTGATTTTTATTTGAAATTAATTTTCCAAATTATTTCAAAATAAACAAAATAGCGAGACAAGATAATATGACTTATTAAAAACAGAGGAAATAATGGAAATTTAATTTTGAATAAAAATATATTTTATTTGAATTTTATTTGGTTAAATTAGGGGAAAATGCATTTTTGAAAATTGCATTTTAGCCCAGAAAAATGTTCACGTGGTCCTAAATATTAAGAGAGGACCGCGAAAATTATTTTTGGGATTTTATAATTATTTATTTATTTTATTTTTAGATTTTTTCTTTGCAGCGAAATTATTTAAAAAAACATTCCTTTCGGACCGAACTGGGCCGAAGGCCCAGCCGGCCCGCTCGCCGCCGCCTTCCCTGCTGTGCGCCGCCGTGGCCGAACTGGACTCCGGCTAGGAGTCCGATCCGGAGCCGCTCACCGCCGCCCGCTCGCCCAAGCAGGACCCCCCGGGGCCCTTTAAATAGTGGCCTTCCCCCCTCTCTCCCAAGTCGCCGTCGCCGCCGCCGCCCAAGCCTCCGCCTCCCGCCGCTAGCCATCGCCGCCCGCTGCTGCCGTCACCGCTGCTGCCGCCACCGCCGCACGCTGCCCCGCTGCCGCGCCGCCTCGTCTCGCCTCGCCGGAGTAGCCGCGCCGCCACCGCCGGTTTATCCCCTCGACCGGTATAAATCGATAAAACTTGTCCATTTTTTAAGTTCGGTTTTAGTTTATTAGATCAGTTTATTATTTAGGTTATGTTATTTAGTGAACGTTCACCTGATTAGTTCTTTTAGCAAATGAGTTTGTTCGTTAGTTTCTGTTAGCGAAGGTTCGTTCGTTAGATTCTTTCTTTTTAGTTTAATTTTCGTCCAGGGACCCATCCATAATTATTTTCATCACATATTAGTCCCTGATCTTCAAACCCTCACTACTTTTTGCTCGTTTATCCAAATCCAGTTAAACCAACGCCAAAATCTTTGTCTTGATCCCCTCTGTCCAGATAAACAACTTGAACATGATTTTGAAATTTTAAAATTTGTTTTCAAGCAGATTTAAATTTGAACTTTTTTTATCGTAGTTTGAGTTTTGTAACTCCGATTTGATTGATTCTTTTTGCAAATCGAAGCTCTTCACTTGAACTTTCTATTTAGATCTTTTCTTTTGGTTTTACCTTTGCATCTTATGATTGAGTGCTTATGTATGTTATTGTTTGTTCATGATAGAGTTTCTGGAGTGCAAGGCTTGCTACTACGAATCTCCAGGGTTTTCCGATCATCAGCAAGGCAAGTAACACTTTGATCATATCCCTTTTACCCAGTTTTTATGCATTAGTTTTAAACCCTCAAACACTGCATGAGTAGGATTTTGTTAACATGTGGGTATTGGGAAGTAGTTGATGAGGTAGGAACCTATTGCCTTTTATTAAACCCCTGGTATTACTACGTTATGATTGCACTACTTTGCTATGCTCGTAGACGTGGATTGGTTTGTGAGATTCATGAAAGATGTGAGAGTTATTTATAACTAAGGGAAACTTAAGGTGGCTACTTTAATATGCATCTGGGTGGATTGGTTGTGGGCACCTGGGGAATCCAGTGTTGTCCTAGGAGATCCTGGGGTACCCGTGTGATCATCCTATGGAATGCCACCCAGGCTCAAAGGGATCATAAGAGTATTCATGCTAGAAACTTCCGTGTGCAGCCACAAGCCATTATGGGCTCTAGCATAGTTGATTAAGTTGTGGGAATCCTTTCCATGATGGGCTAGCAGATGTAGGGGATTGTAGGTGTACCGGCCTATCTATCGGTTAAGGTGACCTCTTCGGAAAGACTATGTCTTGGTCATCCGTTTCTCAAACACCATGCACTGCAAGAAATTCAATGGAGGAGATCGAGTCTTGTGGGGAAAAGTGTGCAAACCTCTCCAGAGTGTATAAACTAATCATGGTTAGCTGTGTCCCCAGTTATGGACATCTTGAGTATCTGGTACTTGAATTATTATGTTGATCTCATCACTTTACTTAATTTATTTGTTGGGTTATTAATGTTAATTTGGGATTAATTTGGGGGTACCTTCTCGATAATTTCATCAAACTTTGTAGTTAAATAAAATATATTCCTTTGTTGTAGGAAAAAAATAGCTTTATGCCAATGATAACCGTAGAGCCTCCACCAGCCAAATATGCATGTAGTGATAGATGTTATTTGTTCATTGCTCTATCTTGTTATCTTGCCAGCATATTCAATGTGCTGACCTACACGGCTGCAACGTATCATGTTGCAGAGTTTTCAGACGAAGAGTAAGGTGCGCTAGGTCGTTGTCATGCACTCAGTTTTGCCATGGAATTGGATGGACTCATTTATCTTCGAAGCTTCCGCAGTTATCTTATTTAGATGGCCTTCAGCCATATTATTGTAATAAGTACTCTTTTTGAGACACTCGTTGTAATAAGTGTGTGATTGAACTCTGCAATAAATCCTCAAGTACTGTGTGTGTCAGCAATACCGATCCAGGGATGACACTTAAGCACAGAGACTATGGTCCATTGGGATCGGTCACTACAATTGGTTTGTTCCTTGAAGAGGAAACGGTGATGCAGATAAGTAAAAGTGTAAAATAAAATAAAAGTAAATAAATTGCAGCAAGGTATTTTTGGGTTTTTTATTTTATAGATATGAAAATAATATGATAAAAGATAGACCCGGTGGCCATAGTTTTCACTAGAGGCTTCTCTCTTGAAAGAAAGCATACGGTGGGTAAACAAATTACTGTTGAGCAACTGATAGAAAATCACATATGTATGACAATATCTAAGGCAATGATCATGAATATTGGCATCACATCCGTGACAAGTAGCCCGAATCCTGCCTGCATCTACTACTATTACTCCACACATCGACCGCTATCCAGCATGCATCTAGTGTATTAAGTTAAAAAGAACGGAGTAACGCCTTAAGCAAGATGACATGATGTAGAGTGATAGATCCAATAGATATGAAGAAACATCATCCTTAATGGCAACAATAAAAATACGTGTCATGTCCCTTTCTATTACGGGAATAAGCACCGCAAGATTGAACCCATTACAAAGCACCTCTCCCATGGCAAGAAAAATCAATCTAGTTGGCCAAACCAAATCAGTAGATCGGAGAGAAATACAAAGCTATCTTAGTCATGCATGAAAGAGTTCAAATAAGACTCAAATAATATTCATAGATAATATAATCATAAACCCACAATTAATCGAATCTCAACAAACGCACCGCAAAAGAAGATTACATCGAATAGAGCTCCAGGAACATCAAGGAGAACATTGTATTGAAGATCAAAGAGAGAGAAGAAGCCATCTAGCTACTAGCTATGGACCCGTAAGAATGTCATGCAGGTGCATCCTCGGCCCGCCCAGGACGAAAAGCCCATTTTCTGTCATGATTTTTTGTCATAGAAGTAGGAGCCCATGACATCTATGATGATACATGCTTTTGTCACAATTATCATCATAGAAGTGTCATGATAATGAAAGAAAAAAATTCCGTCCGGCCCAAAATTCATCGATGTGTCTTTTTTGTAGTGTTTGATTGTGACTGCCGAAAACTTTGGTTGAGTTAGATGTTATTGTCCTATTCAATCTGGATTTTGTCTAAACCTGATGAACAATTAATCATCGTGCTTTTCTACCTTTGGTAAGCTGGAGTTAGATATTGTTGCACTTTTCAACTCGGCTTTGACCCATATTTTTTTCATACAAACTGGAGCTTCTCTCAAGAAGCCTCATGGTTCCGAGAGGGAACTTGGTCACCTTTGTGTGTGAAACGACATACACTGTCTCTTCCCGCCTTGATTTATTTTACAGAGGCAACAGGCAACTATAGGAGTGTCATGCTCAAAATATGAAATTATCCAGGGATCGTTTTGCCTTTTTATACATTGATTTTTCTAGGTACTTCGGAAAAAATAGCATCCACGTTATTATCACAAACGGTCGTATTATTCCAACCGTGGGCAACTATTTGATTAGACGTGACGACTGTGGGCAGTTCGCGTCGCATGCTCACCGTACCGGGAAGTGAGCCATGAGCTTGCCAATTTATTGCTGGTTTTGGTTTCGACTGCCTCGGGAACGTAAGCAGAACAGACCTCCATTCTCATCTACAAGCACCACCGCCGAGGATCGCCGCCTGCTGCGATATGGAAGATGAGCCGGCCAACAAGCGGGGGCGGGTCAATCTAGAACCGCAAGAGCCTCCGGCAAGCGTGGACTTCATCAGCAACCTTCCCGACGAGATGTCGGTAGCCATCATATCCCTCCTCCCCAACAAATCTGGCGTGCGGACCACTTTCCTCTCTCGGCGGTGGTGCCTGAGGGAGTCCTGGATTAGGGGGTCCTCGGACAGCCGGACTATATCCTTTGGCCGGACTGTTGGACTATGAAGATACAAGATTGAAGACTTTGTCCCGTGTCCGGGTGGGACTCTCCTTTGCATGGAAGGCAAGCTTGGCAATTCGGATATGTAGATCTCCTCCCTTGTAACCGACTCTGTGTAACTCTAGCCCTCTCTGGTGTCTATATAAACTAGAGGGTTTAGTCCGTAGAACAACAACAATCATAATCATAGGCTAGCTTCTAGGGTTTAGCCTCTTCGATTTCATGGTAGATCAACTCTTGTAATACTCATATCATCAAGATCAATCAAGCAGGAAGTAGGTTATTACCTCCATCGAGAGGGCCCGAACCTGGGTAAACATTGTGTCCCCCACGTTATGTTACCATCCGCCTTAGACGCACAGTTCGGGACCCCCTACCCGAGATCCGCCGGTTTTGACACCGACATTGGTGCTTTCATTGAGAGTTCCACTGTGTCGTCACCATAAGGATTGATGGCTCCTTCGATCATCGAAAACGATGCGATCCAGGGTGAGGTTTTTCTCCCCGGACAGATCTTCGTATTCGGCGGCTTCGTACTGCGAGCCAACTCGCTTGGCCATCTAGAGGAGATTGAGAGCTACGCCCCTGGCCATCAGGTCAGGTTTGGAAGCTTAAACTATACTGTCGACATCCGTGGAGACTTGATCTTCGACGGATTTGAGCCCATGTCAGGTGCGCCGCACAGTCGCGACGAGCATGACTTAGCTCTGCCGTCGGACGGTGTTCGGGAGATCACACGTGTGGCTACTCCGGCCCTCAATACAGAGCAGATCATGCCGTCCGAGGACGGGTGGATGGACCCCGCCACGGAGGCCGCACACTCAACGGTGATAGAGCCGAATACTGACTTCACCTCCTACGAGACCTATGTTGCCGGATCCTTGGATTCGTCCCCGGCCACGGGCCCCAAACCACCTGCATCCGTGCCTATCGAATCTGATTGGGCGCCGATCATGGAGTTTTCCTCCACGGATATCTTTCAGCACTCGCCCTTGGGCGATGTGCTAAATTCATTAAGGTCTCTCTCCTTGCCAGGAGGCCCTTGGCCGAACTATGTCCGGCTGGAGTGGGAAGCGGACGACGAAGAAATTCGTTCCCCACCCACCACCCACTTAATAGCCACTATCGACGACTTAACCGACATGCTTGATTTCGACTCCGAAGACATCGACGGTATGGCCGACGATGCAGGAGAGAAACGGGAACCACCGCCCACGGGGCGCTGGACAGCCACTTCATCATACGATATATACATGGTGGATACACCCAAAGAAAACAATGACGAGGAACAAAAGGATGCAGCGGAGGATAATCCCCTCGAGAAGCAACCAAAGCGACGACGTAGGTGCCGCTCCAAATCCCACCTCGGCAAAAACAGCGATAACAGCGCAAGAAAGAATAATACCCCGGTCGACTCCAAAGCCAACGATGACCACATGGACCCAGCGACAGAGCAGGATGAACCAGCGGATGGAGAATATAGTATGGAGCCGCCTTCCGATCGCGGCGACGCCGAGGGTAAAACTCATCAACCTGTCTCCAGAGAGGAGAACAGTCCGGATGACGATGCACACATCATCCTGAAAAGGCACTTGGAGCAAGAGGACCTCCATAGAAGGCTTATTGCCACCACGAGGAGTCTGAAGAAGCAGAAGCAAAGGCTTAAGCTCGCACAAAATACACTCAACAATAGATGGAACAAAGTGCTCAACACTGAAGAAAAGTACGGTGGCAGCCGCCACACAAAGAGCTATCCAAAGCGCAAGCTCCTGCCCGAATTCGATGACGAGGCTTTAGAGCCTATACAGCCGAAAAATAAAATGGTCGATTAGCCGAATCGACCATCTCGTGGCCGCGATAGGGCGGCTAACTATGTCGCACATAAGTCAGCACATGATTTACGTGAGGACTTACACCAAAAAGCCAGTATGACCAGGTCCATCTACGGATCTAGGAAGCGCGCTCCGACGTAGAATCAAAACTGAACACTACAACCGTCAGAATGCCATGACACATCAAAATACAGGGGTGCCTCGCACCTCCTATGATTCACCAATGAGGTCCTGGATCATGAATTCCCAGAAGGATTCAAACCCGTGAACATAGAGGCATACGACGGAACGACAGACCCTGGGGTCTGGATTGAGGACTTTATCTTTCATATCCACATGGATCGCGGAGATGATCTCCACGCCATCAAATACTTGCCCCTTAAGCTCAAAGGACCAGCTCGGCACTGGCGGAAAAGCCTCCCCGAAAACTCAATTGGAAGTTGGGAAGAGCTCGAACATGCTTTTAGGGCTAATTTTCAAGGGACCTATGTCCGACCTTCAGATGCAGATGATTTAAGTCATATAATTCAATAGCCCAGAGAGTCATCCCGAAAGCTTTGGAACAGATTCCTCACTAAGAAGAATCAAATTGTCGACTGCCCGGACGCCTAAGCCTTAGCGGCTTTCAAACACAATGTTCGGGACAAATGGCTCACAAGACACCTCGAGCAGGAAAAACCAAGGACAATGGCAGCCTTAACAAGCCTTATGACCCGCTTTTGCGTGGGCGAAGACAGCTGGCTGGCCCGTAGCGGCACCAGCGACCCAGACACATCCAAAGTCAGGGATGGCAATGGAAAACCACGATGCAATAAAAGCAAGCATCGAAACAATGAAGACAACCTAGACAACACGGCGGTAAACGCCGGATTCAAGGGCTCTCGACCCGGTCAACGAAAAAAACCATTCAAAGGCAGCAGAGATGGATCGTCCAGCCTAAACAAGATTCTAGACAGATTATGTCAGATTCATGGCACCTCCGACAAACCTGCAAATCACACCAACAAATAATGTTGGGTCTTTAAGCAGGCCGGCAAGCTAAACACCGAACACAAGGGAGGGAGACACCAAGCGAAGATGAGGATGAGCCTCGCAAGCCGAACACTGGGGGACAGAAAAAATTCCCACCAAAGGTCAAAATAGTGAACACGATTCATGTAACGAAGAGGGGGAGCAAATGCGCACTCTAAGACGTATGCCCCGTTGTCGGTGTCAAAACCGGCGGATCTCGGGTAGGGGGTCCCGAACTGTGCATCTAGGCCGGATGGTAACAGGAGGCAAGGGACACGAAGTTTTACCCAGGTTCGGGCCCTCTTGATGGAGGTAAAAACCTATGTCCTACTTGATTAACATTGATGATATGGGTGTTACAAGAGTAGATCTACCACGAGATGAGAGAGGCTAAACCCTAGAAGCTAGCCTATGGTATGATTGTATGTTGTGATTGTTGTCCTACGGACTAAAACCCTTTGGTTTACATAGACACCGGAGAGGGTTAGGGTTACACAAGGTCGGTTACAAAGGAGGAGATATTCATATACGTATTGCCTAGCTTGCCTTCCACGCCAAGTAGAGTCCCATCCGGACACGAGACGAAGTCTTCAATCTTCTATCTTCATAGTCTAACAGTCCGGCCAATGGAGATAGTCCGGCTGTCCGGAGACCCCCTAATCCAGGACTCCCTGAGTAGCCCCTGAACCAGGCTTCAATGACGATGAGTCCGGTGCGCAGTTGTCTTCGGCATTGCAAGGCGGGTTCCTTCTCCGAATACATCAGAGACGAATTTGAATACAAGGATAGTGTCCGACCCTGCAAAATAAGTTCCACATTCCACTGTAGAGAGAATAATGTTTTCGCGGATCCAATTTGCTAGCTTGTTTCGGCAACATGACGTTACGTCATGGCCCGGTGATTATTCGAACCGTTACTTTTAACCAGCCCCGCACATAACGCGAGGCAGTTTTTTGACACGTCTTGTCAAAGCAGAGATCGTGTCCCCTTATTACGGGATTCTCATCAATACGGGCGTGGGTAACCCAACCGCGCCATCAATTGCGACGCTTGGGAGATAAGCGAGTTTTACCAGGCAAGTGGGGACGCTTAGTTTTGTTCGTCCATATAAAGGGATAAGGATTCACCTTTCTATCCACGCCTTCTTCCTCCTCTGCTCATCTGCTTCCGCACACTCGAGCTCTAGCGCCAAAGCTCTCACTTCCATCTCAACCTTCTTCAACCATGTCCGGAGCGGGAGGCAAGTGGATGGTCTCCTCCGTCACGGAGGGAGACGTCAAGAAACTGAGGAGAGCCGGATACCTGCCCGATGACATCACGCACTGGCTCCCAGATGAGGGACAGCTCATCCCCACCCCCAAGCCCCATGACAGGGTGGTATTCCTCACCCATTTCCTCCGCGGACTGGGATTCCCTCTCCATCCCTTTGTCCAGGGGCTCATGTTTTATTACGGCCTAGATTTCCACGATCTGGCCCCAAACTTCATCCTCAACATCTCGGCATTTATTGTCGTGTGCGAGGCCTTCCTCCGCATCAAGCCCCACTTTGGCTTATGGCTGAAGACCTTCAACTTCAAGCCGAAGGTAGTGAGCGGCCGCCAGGCGGAGTGCGGAGGCGCCATGGTGGGCAAGATGCCCAACATCACATGGCTCGAGGGCTCCTTCGTGGATACCATAAAGGGGTGGCAATCGGGGTGGTTCTATATCACCGAGCCGCACGACCCCGCATGGGTAGCGGCCCCCAAGTTCCGATCTGGCTTACCCATGCAGCTCACCTCCTGGAAAGAGTAGGGCCTGTCCTGGGGTAATTAAAAAGAGCTGACCGGACTCCAGACATGTATTCAAAACATGGTGGACAAGAAGCTCAAGCTCGTCAACATAGTCTAGGTTATGCTCATCCGTTGGATACTCCCGTGCCAACAACGGGAGTTCACCTTGTGGGAGTTCAACCCAGCGCAGCACTGAACTCTGAAGAGGCTCTTCGACACGACTCATGAAGATGCCTGGAGGGTGCTGTTCAAGGGTGCCACGGTCCCTCCCCCCATTACTGGGGATCGCGGATTCAGCGCGAAGCGCCAAGACAGTGCGGTAAGCTGTTTTACCTTTTACAGGATACTTGTTTTCTATATAGATTGACTCTATGCGGGATCTAAACTCCTGTGTCGTTAACAGGACTGGTAGAAGATGGCCGGAAAAATCTACTTTCCGGCTCCCTTGCCCGAAGGCCCTACAGACGCCCTTCTGGCGAAGATGTTGACTCCAGCCCCTTATAAGTTGCCGGAGAAGACCAAGAAGGCCAAGGGAGCTCGAAAGAGTTCCCGACACCAGGTGTCGTCGGACTCACCGTCTGATGACTCTGCGGCGCACTCTTCCCCCGAAGACGAGGAAGAGGAAGAAGAGGCTCCCCCACCGACAAGGGGAGACAAGAAAAGGAAGGCCACCCCAACTGGGGAGGCCGGAGGGTCCAAGAAAGGAAGGACTCTCCTTCCGGACAGCTCCACCGCCACCGATGAAAGTGGAGACGAGTGGTTTCCCAGGGCCAAGCCCCAGGGGAGATCGTAAGTATTTGGATACCAAAGTAACCCATAGGATTCCTTTGTCGCATTGCTTTCCCTAATCACCGGACATAATTACGCAGGCCGCCACGAGCCAACATCGAGGTATCATCGGATGGCTCCCTGGGTTCGTCGGGCATGGATAGCGATCCAGTCCCGACTGCCACCTCCCCTCATCCTATCGACGATGCCGAGGTGTTGTCTCAAGAGGCACCGGATCAAGGGGAGACAATCCCGGAGGCGCCTCAAGGCGACCTTCCGGACTCCGGGAGCAGAGGGGACGGGGCCCCTGAGAGCTCCGAGTTCGGCCCTCAGCCGAACACCGCGCCGGAACCTCCAGCGGTTCCATGCTTGGGCAGGCTGTCTCCTTCTAAGAGGGGTGAGACGCCTGTGCCGGTGACCTCTGTCCATCCAGAGGCGCCGGACAATCTGTTGGAAGCGCTTCGCAGCGCTTCCATCGAGGAGGAGCACCGCACTATCATGAGTGCGGTGATCCAGAAGGTTCAGTATGCCAATAGCGGATTGACTGAAGCCTGTACTAGCCTTCTAACAGGCTTCGAGGTAAGTGTTTTAAAATGTAGTAGAAGTATTATCGCATAGACAGTAGCCCCTGATGCTTTGTTCGGTGTTCGCAAAGAAAAGCCGAACGGAGGATCAAATAATATCGCATGAGTCTAATATAAGTATGTCAATATGCATATGCAGGCTTCTCTGTTGGCGTCCGCCGCACTAACTGCGGAGGTCGCCATACTGAAGGAGGACCTCAATGGGTCCAAGAAAGAGCTCGGCCTTGTCAAGAGGCAGCTCGAGGAGAACGAAGGTAAGTAATACCCCGTCTATAGATATATGTATATAAAAAAGGACGCGATTGCAAAATGACAGGATCATTGTATGTTTTTCCAGGGGCCACGACTGAGGTGGCAACCCTGAAGCAAGTGCTGACCAAGGCCGAAGAAACAGCGGCCAAGGAGCGCACCGAGCGAGAGAGGCACGAGGCTCGGGTGGGCGAGGTGCAACAAGAGCTCTAGGCTCTCGTGACGAAGCACGGGGTGTTGGAGCTTGACTTGAAGACGCGAGAGTCTGAGCTTGCCACGGCCCGTGAGAGCGCGAAGAATGCCAAGGCCGAGGCCCAGAAGGACCTTCAGGAGATCGACACGATGAAGAAGATAGCGGCGGGTAAGGCTTTCTATATGCAAAGCAAGCATGTAAAGGTGAATTACCGATTACTTACCCAAATCCGGAGCTCTTCAGGAGCATTCGCAGATTTGCCCCGCAGTGTGTCTGATGCCGCACAATTCTACCAGGATGAGGATGGAAGCTCGACGGAGAAGCTGTTCTGGTCTCAATATGCTGAGGCCGAACATCCGGTGCCAATGAGCGACCAGCTGAATCAGATGGCTGAGCTACATAAGGCGGCCGATCAGGCCATGAGGGGCTTCATAGTCCGGTTGTGGCTTGGCGACGCCCTTCCGAACAGCTTCTTCGGCCTGGTGAGGCGGCTTGTGGATGCCTGCCCTCGGCTGGAGGTCGTCAAGCGGTCCGTCTGCATAGAAGGTGCCCGCCGGGCTTTCACCCGTGTAAAAATGCAGTGGTTCAAGCTAGACGCCGTGAAGCTGATCAAGGAGGGGCCACCGGACGGCAAGGAGCACCGCCACCCCAAGATGTACTACGAGGGTGTTCTACCGGGTGCCCGTCTTATCGCGGATGAGTGTTCGCAAAATGTAATATTTGAATGAGACTTGCTCGTGTTGTCCTGTATGTATGTAAACTTGTATTATGTTCGCTATGCATCGCTTGTTAGAATTTAAAATATTACCTTCTGTTTGGCTGTTTATCCAATCTGAGAGATGGCTAGTCCTCGGCTTCTGCCCCCATGCCACTACTGCTGGGGTGTTCGGGATAAACCTGAGCACTCTTGTTCCCATTTTTGGGTCCTTCGAGGGAGGTGCTTAGCACAACGAACAAGGCAACCAGACTAATAATGCTTTATCACTCTCACTTAGCCATAGAATTCTATAATTTCAAATTTCGGTGAAGCCCCTGGTATTCGGAAGGCCGAATTCGGGGCGTGATACACGCCTGTAAGCCGGACTGAGCCGACCCCTCGCCCTAAGCGTTTTAAGTCTTTAGGGACTCGAAAAACCTCGCCGAATAGCAACCAGTCTCTCGCCTTATCATGACAGTCAGTTTTAGCTTTCTCTACTGAGGTGCTCGGCCCGGCAGAACCGGGGCACAATCACAGTAGTTCTCCTAGTGCTACCTTAGCTGATAGAGCGGAACATAAGGTACCAAAACATAGGAGCCGGGCAAACCCAACATTTAACCAAAGACATGATTCGGAGCTGATGCATATAATGCTATAAGTTCGGGGTGCCGCACTTGTGAAAGTGTTCGGACTTTTCACACCATATTGTGGGTACGTAAGCCCCTGGTGCATTGGCCGTACCAGAGTGTACGATTGCAAGGCGTCATTAATGAACACATAGATATATATATAACAAAAATGCAATAATAGTCGTAATGTCATGCATTGTATATTAAAAAATTGCATTAAAGCAGAGTGATACAGATAGTGCAATAAGCAAAAGAGTAGGACTATGTCCTTCCAAGGGCGAGCTGAGGAATGATATGAAATCTGTAATCAACCTGGGAATTCCGTTGTATAGCGTAGTTGTCTGCCTCCTTGGTTGCTGTATCATGTGTTTCGACAATAGAGCTGTCGGACAGTGTTTCCAGAGATTAAAGTCCTGAAAGAAAAAGAAAAATAACCAAACGGGAAGCCCCTAGTGTGGTTTAGGCCGCGTTTTGGGGCATGCCGCAGTTGTGCCCCCCTTCCCACCTGTGCCCATAGTATTTTTAATGCATAATTATGTACGCGCGGCACGAATAACGCCGTTGGGCTGGGATTGGGGTGGCCGCCGTATTGCTACGCGAGCTCAGATCGCGCCGGGCGGTCTGTCTGCCGATTGCCCCAAGCACGCTTGAAGGTGTCCGGGCTTTGAAACGCCGAACTGGTAGATTGCCTTGAGAGGCTGCTTTGTGCTTCTGCTGCAAGGGCCGCGGTGTGCTCCTCTATTGGAGAGAGCGCTCTGTGTTTCCATTGACTGTAATAACTCCGCGAGGTCCTGGCATCTTGAGTTTGAGGTATGCATAATGTGGTACTGCATTGAATCTAGCGAATGCGGTTCGTCCGAGCAGCGCGTGATAACCACTGCGGAACGGGACTATATCGAAGATTAACTCTTCGCTTCGGAAGTTATCCGGGGATCTGAAGACCACTTCCAGTGTAATTGAGCCTGTGCAGTGGGCCTCTACACCTGGAATGACGCCTTTAAAGGTCATTTTTGTGGGTTTGATCCGTGAGGGGTATATACCCATTTTGCGCACTTTTTCCTGATAAAGCAGGTTCAGGCTGCTGCCGCCATCCATAAGGACTCGAGTGAGGTGAAATCCGTTGATGATTGGGTCTAGGACCAGTGCAGCGAATCCGCCATGACGGATACTAGTGGGGTGGTCCCTGTGATCGAAGGTGATCGGACAGGAGGACCAAGGGTTGAACTTTGGGGCGACTGGCTCCAACACATATACGTCCCTGAGCGCACGCTTCCGCTCCCTCTTGGGGATGTGGGTTGCGTATATCATGTTCACCATCCGCACTTCCGGGGGAAACCTCTTCTGTCCTCCAGTGTGCGGTTGCCGGGGTTCTTCCTCGTCATCGCTATGCGGCCCTTGTCCTTATTTTCGGCAATTAACTTGCCGGCCTGCTTGAACACCCAACAATCCCTGTTGGTGTGATTGGCTGGCTTGTCTGGGGTGCCGTGTATTTAACATGAGCGATCGAGTATACGGTCCAAGCTGGACGGACCCGACGTACTTTGTTTGAATGGCTTTTTCCGCTGACCGGGTTTAGAGCCTTTGAATCCGGCATTGACTGCCATATCCTCAGTACTTCCGCTGCTAATGCGGTGCTTATGCTTGTTGCGACGTGACCTGCTATTGCCGTCCTTGGTATCTGAGGTACCATGGTTCTTTGATATGTTATTACTGCGAGCCAACCAACTGTCTTCTCCCGCACAAAAGCGGGTCATGAGCGTCGTGAGAGCTGCCACAGATTTCGGCTTTTCCTGACCAAGGTGCCGGGCTAACCACTCGTCTCGGATGTTGTGCTTGAAAGCCGCTAAGGCCTTCGCATCCGGACAGTCGATGATTTGATTTTTCTTTGTAAGGAACCAAGTCCAGAATTGCCTGTCCGACTCTTCTGGCTGCTGAATTATGTGGCTCAAGTCATCGGCGTCTGGTGGTCGCACATAAGTGCCCTAAAAGTTGTCGAGGAATGCGGCTTCCAGATCTTCCCAACAGCTAATGGAGTCCACTGGCAAGCTATTAAGCCAATGTCACGCTGGTCCTTTGAGTTTTAGTGGGAGGTACTTGATGGCATGTAAGTCATCACCGCAGGCCATGTGGATGTGGAGGAGGAAGTCCTCAATCCATACTGCCGGATCTGTTGTGCCGTCGTATGATTCAATGTTTACAGGTTTGAAACCTTCTGGGAATTGATGTTCCATTACTTCGTCTGTGAAGCATAAGGGGTGTGCGACGCCTCTGTATTGGGCTATATTGCGACGCAGCTCATATGGGTCCTGCCCGTTGTGTTCGGCCCGGCCGGATTTGCTTTCACTGTATCCGGCGTGACATTTACCGTCTCGTAGAGTGGTGCGCCCTCGTGATCCATAGATCGATCTTGAATGCTTTGCTTTGTCCTCCAATATGTCTCGCAGGTCTGGCGTATCTCCCCATGCCGTTTTATTTGGATGGCGTTGGGGTGGAGGCTGAGCTTTTGGCTGGAATGCCTCTCTATGGCGGCATCGAGGTGGCCGATCAGCCGTATCATACGCTTCTTCCTCCAGTCGGGGTAGTAACCTGCGCCTTGGGTAACTCTTGGAGGGACGCTCGAGTTTATATTCCTCGGCCGCGAGGACTTCAGTACATCTGTCAGCTAGCAGATCTTGGTTAGCTTGAAGCTGCTGCTGCTATTTCTTCAGGCTATTTGCCGTGGCCATAAGCCTGCGCTTGAAGCGCTCTTGTTCGACGGGATCCTCTGGTACGGCGAATTCATCGTCGCCGAGGCTTGCCTCGTCTTCGGAGGGGGGCATGTAATTGTCATCCTCCTCCTCTCCGCCAGCCGCTCTCTCAGGAGAGCTGGCTCCTTCATCCTCCTGCTCTAAATCTTGCTGGAGGGGATTGTTGTTGTCTTCGACGCTATCCGGAGTGTTATTATCTCCTGTGCCGGTATCACCACTTTTTCTTTGGCGGGGCTTAGAGCGGCGCCGCTGACGTCGATGCTTGGGTTGGTTCTTGGAGGGGTCATCCTCCGCTATCTCATCGTCGTTGCCTTCGTTGGGTGTATCCACCATGTATATGTCCTACGACGAGGTGGCTTTCCAGTGCCCTATAGGTGATGGTTCATGTTCGTCTCCTACATCGTCGTCCATACCGTCGATGTCTTCGGAGTCGAAGTCGAACATGTCGGTTAAATCATCGACAGTGGCTACAAAGTGGGTGGTGGGTGGGCGTCAAATTTCTTTGTCTTCCGCATCCCAATCATGTTGGCCATAATCCGGCCAGGGCTCTCTTGACAAAGAGAGAGACCTTAGTGAATTCAGAATGTCGCCGAAGGGCGAGTGCTGAAAGATATCTGCGGCGGTGAATTCCATGATCGGCGCCCAATCGGATTCAATTGGCAGGGGCGCGGATGGTTCGGGGTCCGGAAGAGAGTCCAGCACCTTGGAGTCACGGGCTGCGCAGAGGATTATGCTGGTGTTTGGCTCGATCCCCGTCGAGACTGCAGCCCCTGAGGCGGTGTCTAGCCACCCGTCCTCGATTGGCGCAGCTGGCTCTGAACTAAGGGTCGGAGCTGATACGAGAGCTAGGTCATACCCATCGCGACAGTGCGGCACGCCCGGCTGTGGCTCGGATCCGTCGAAGATCAAGTCCCCACGGATGTTGGCCGTGTAATTCAAACTTCCAAATCTGACCTGATGGCCAGGGGCGTAGTTTTCAATCTACTCCAGATGGCCAAGCGAATTAGCCCGCAGTACAAAGCCGCCGAATACGAAGATCTGTCCGGGAAGAAAAGTCTCACACTGGACCGCATCGCTATCAATGATAGTAGGAGCCGTCAAGCCTAACAGCAACGACACAGAGGAACTCTCAATGAAAGCACCAATGTCGGTGTCAAAACCTGCGGATCTCGGGTAGGGGGTCCCGAACTATGCGTCTAGGCTGGATGGTAACAGGAGGCAAGGGACACAAAGTTTTACCCAGGTTCGGGCCCTCTTGATGGAGGTAAAACCCTACGTCATGCTTGATTAATATTGATGATATGGGTGTTACAAGAGTAGATCTACCACAAGATCAGAGAGGCTAAACCCTAGAAGCTAGCCTATGGTATGATTGTATGTTGTGATTGTTGTCCTACGGACTAAAACCCTTCTATTTATATAGACACCGGAGAGGGTTAGGGTTACACAAGGTCGGTTACAAAGGAGGAGATATCCATATACGTATTGCCTAGCTTGCCTTCCACGCCAAGTAGAGTCCCATCCGGACACGAGACGAAGTCTTCAATCTTGTATCTTCATAGTCTAACAGTCCAGCCAATGGAGATAGTCCGGCTATCCAGAGACCCCCTAATCCAGGACTCCCTCACCCATGGAGCCCGTCACCCCCAAGTTCAACCCTTGGTCGGCCTGCCCGATCACTTTTGATCGCAGGGATCACCCGACTAGTATCCAGCATGGAGGATCGGCTGCCTTGGTACTAGACCCAATAATTGACAGATACCATCTCACCCGAGTCCTTATGGACGGCGGTAGTAGTCTTAATATGATATATCAGGACACAGTCCGCAAAATGGGGATAGACCTGACAAGAATCAGCCAAAGCAATACTACCTTTAAAGGAGTAATACCAGGCCCAGAGGCCTGCTGCATGGGCTCTCTAGTACTAGAGGCTATATTCGGTTCTCCTGAAAACTTCCAAAGTGAAAAGTTAACCTTCCACATCGCTCCATTCCGAAGCGGCTATCAAGCACTACTCGGAAGAATAGCCTTCGCTTGTTTTAATGCGATACCGCATTACGCTTATCTTAAGCTTAAGATGCCCGGTCCACGTGGCATCATCATAGTTAGCGGAAACACAGAACGTTCCTTACATATGGACGAACGTGTGGTGGCTTTAGCAGCCGAACACTAAACGCCCTCTCCAACCAGAATAAACGATCAGTCGTCAAGACCGCGGACACGGCTAGATGAGTCCGGCGCACCACTAGCTGTAACAGCTCAGATAAACCTAAGACTGTGTCGATGGATATACCCCCATAGGTGGTGCTAGGGGCTTCCCACATGTAAAAAGGACTATAGTTCGGCTTGATCTTATTTAGATTGAATTTTAATGGTTTATTAAGAATAACCAATTTTTTGCACGAAAACTTTCACCTGGGCTTTTCTCTCTTACATATGATCATCGTGCTACACCCTTCCAGGATACGGCACAACGGAGACACAGGCGCAGACGTGCAGCAGGGCCCCGTTCAAAGGTTTCTTTTTAGATTAAGACCCTGTGTAATCCTTTTTTTACTGTCTTTTGTTGCTTCACACCCTCTGGATACTCAACATAACCAAGAGGGATGCTGGCGTTATTGACATTTCGTCACGTCAGACTAATGCACGTACCTGGAAATTCAGGGCTTATTATTGAGGGTGTTACTCGGCCTAGTATACATTGTAAAGACCGAATACCTTAGGGAGTGCTCGGCGTCGCGAGTTTGGCCTTATATGCATCAGCTCTGAATCATGTCTTTGGTCAATAGTTGTGTTTGCCCGGCTCCCATGTTTTGCTACCTTACGTTCCGCTCTATCGTCTAAGGTGGCACCGGGAGAACTACTGTGATTGTGCCCTGGTTCATCTGGATGAGCACCTCAGTAGAGAAAGCCGAAAACTGACTGTCATGATAAAGCGCGAGACTGGTCAACCACTCAAGGACTCAGCAGAATTTTCATGATTCCTCCGCATTAACGAAGGACCGGTTTCCTGATCATGTATGTACGCGCACCGTATTCAGATAAGCGCGGAAGTACCAGGGGCTATATAGTAGCCCCACTGTCAAACTCCTATGGCTAAGTGAAAGTGTTAAAGCAATATAGTCTGATTTCCTTGTTCTCCGCGCTATCACCTCCTTAATGGACCAAGACATTTTTCTGAACACCCCCGCATTATATGCGTGGGGGCTAAAGCCGACGACTGCAAACTTTCAGTTTATATACATACATAAAATGGCTGCACAGGAGGCATCATAATACTTTCAGGCAAAAGTATAAACACAACCTTTATAATCCAAATAGCATTGTTTTTACAATGGGGATACATGTCACTCGAACATGATAGTCTTCGAACACTGAGCCTCTATTAAATGAGCGCCTTCTAGGACCTCTACAAAATATTGCTCGGCCGAGCCCTGCTCTACGGCCGGACCCCGGGTTGCAATAGCGGTGGCATCCATCTCTGCCCAGTATGTCTTAACATGGGCAAGAGCCATCCGCGCACCCTCTATGCACACCGAACTCTTTACAACGTTGATATGCAGCACAGCACCAAGGAATCGTTGCACTAAACCAAAATAACTATTCGGCCTTGGTCCATCCGGCCAAAGATGATCCACGACAGACCTCATGGCAAGCCCGGACAACCTATGGAGCTCAGCCCACTCAGCCATTTGCTCATTTAACAGCATCGGGCGTGTTGGGGCACTGAACTACGACCAGAACAACTTTTCCACTTCATGATCTTTTTGATCTTTGAAAAACTCAGTCGCATCAGCAACACTCATTGCCAGGTCCGAATACGCGTCTGCAGCACTCCATAATTGATCCAGAGGGGCATACTTCGGATCTCCGAACTTCGTCCGCAACAAAAAGGGCTTCCCAGTCATGATATCTCCGGCCTGACTGAGCTCGTCCCTCGCCGCTCTGATTTCAGAGCGGGTTTCCTTGGCTGCTACCATGGCTTTCTTCAGGTCCGCCACCTTCGCTTGGCTTTCCTTTTCAAGAAGCTCATACCGGCCGGCGGCATCCTTCAGCTCAATAGGCATCTTGGCTATTTTATCCTCGCTCTGGCGATGAGCAGCCCGTTCGGCTCTTAACTCTTCGGACGCCTTTAGGGCGGACGCATCACTTCTCCTGGCTTGTTCCTTGGCCCGGGCAAGCTCTGCCCGAAGGGTCTCCACGGCGGCAGCTCCACCTGCAGTCACAGCATGTTATAGATACTAGCATCTTGCTCCTCTTAATATCTGTTGACCACCGGAGAATACATACCATGTGCCTCGTCAAGCCGCTTGTTCACAAGCACGATCTCGGCATCTGCCGTATCAAGCTACCGCCTCAGTTCGGCAAACTCAGCAGTCCGGCCAGCCACCGGACCGTCAACCACCTGCACATGAAAGCAGCGCGATTATTACCTGGGACTATGATCCTCTGTTTGCCGCCTCTGGATAGCAACCAGAATCTCAGGGGCTACTATCTGTATAGAGCACACCTAGCGTGTGCGGTACCGTCAAATTTTTTTATACATTACTTTGCGTACCTCAAAGCCTCTTAGCAGGCTCGTAAAAGCTTCATGCAACCCACTTTTGGGGGATGAGATCCTCTCAACCACCGTACCCATTACAGTACGATGCTCCTCCGAGATAGCCGCTTGCTCCAAAAGACCCATCAGTACGTCCGGTTGTGCACCGGACAATCCCAGACTCTTTCTGTTGCTCTCCTTAGGAGCCGAATACTCCGGACTTCGGGTGGCCGAAGGGTTACCTTCTGGGCTTGGCGGATCAGGAGAAATCCTCCATCATGACACCTCGGGGTCATCCGCCCCAGGAGATTGGGAGACAGGGGAGGCGTTTCGCTCTCCATCATCTCCGGAAGAAGATCCCCCGAAGACGAACTCTGTCGAGAAGGGCTAGGATCCGGACTACAAGACATATGTCTCGGTTATTGTCCTCGGAGATAAAGCAGGATATATTTACCAAAAGTACTCTTGCTCACTTACAGCTCGGTGGAGGGCTGACCCCCTTGCGGGCACCGTGCAGTAAGGATGCCCTCCGGGGCAGGGCCCCCTGGCAAAGGTTTCTTCCCTCGTTTGGAAACCCCCGTTTCCAAGTCTTCAGAGGCAGTCCTTTTTCTTCCTTGGAAGAAGGGATTCTAGATTCTTCTCCCTGATTATCCTCCTTCGCGGAGACACTAATTCCCCCGGTTTGGATGAGTAATGCGTGAGGCCCGCTTTCGGCTTCTCTATTCCTCCCTTTATCTTCCCCTGATGGCACTTGATAAGGTGCAAGCTCAAGCATCCTGGCTGGTGCAGGATCCGGTGAGCCTTCGGGAAGGGGGGCCGAACACCTGATCATCTTCGCCTTTCTTATCCAGTCCTGGCCAAAATCGATTTTTTCAGAATGATTTTGTGATAAATAAAAAGACAGCATGTTCGGCTGCAGAATTACTTACATGGGTATCTGGACGATTGCAGTTTAGACCCGCATCCTCGGTGGTGTCCGGACACTTTATTCGTGATCCGAAGAACAATCCATACATCCCTTCGAGCGTCATGCCGAAGAATTGCTGAATAGTTCACGGTCCTTCCAGGTTGAACTCCCACATATGGAGAGATCGACGTTGGCATGGCAGGACCTGACGAACTAGCATAACCTGCATTACCTTGACAAGACTGACATCCCTCTTGAGGAGATCTCGGATGCGACTTTGTAATGTCGGCACGTCATTAACTGGCCCCTAGTCTAGCCCCTTGTTGACCCATGACGCCAGTTGTGGCGGGGGGCCCGAACGGAAGGCGGGGGCAGCTACCCACTTAGTACTTCGGGGAGCTATGATGTAAAACCACTCCCGCTGCCATAAGCTGGACACCTCCGAGAAGGAACCTTTTGGCCATGGAGCATCGGCGCCTTTGCTTATTATGGCATCTCCGCATTCTGCGTGTCGCCCATCGATCATCTTCCGCTTCACATTGAAGGTCTTGAGCCATAAGCCGAAGTGTAGGGTGATGGGGAGGAAGGCCTCACACATGACGATAAACGACGAGATGTGAAGGATGGAATCTGGGGCTAGATTGTGGAAATCGAGCCCGTAAGAGAACATAAGCCCTATAACAAAGGGATCAAGACTAAAGCCTAGCCCTCAGAGGAAGTGGGAAACAAATACAACACTCTCATTGGGTTCAGGAGTGGGGATGACCTGCCCTTGAGCAGGCAGCCTGTGCGAGATTTCTGCGGTCAGATACCTAGCTTCCCTTAGCTTCTTGATGTCCTCCTCTATGACAGAGGAAGCCAGCCACCGGCCTTGAAGGTTGGATCCAGACATGGTTGAAGGTCCGAAACGCTTAGCTTGAGCCTTGGGTGTTGGAACTCGGGGTGGGGGAAGGAAAGGATTGAGCGCGAGAAGAAAAGGACAGGCCTTGGCCCCTTTATAAAGAGGGCGAATATCAAGTGTCCTCCGTGTACCCATTTAGAACTTGCCTAAAATCTAGGAGTCACACCAGCCGGCGTGGTTCGGTTACCCGCACCCATATTGATGAGAATCCCATGATAAGGGGACATGATCTCCGCTTCGACGAGACGTGCCAAGAAAACCGCCTCGTAATATGCACAGTAGTTGGTTGGGAAAAATAGTTCTAATAATGACCGGGCCATAGCGTGATGTCACGTTATAAAAAGTTGTCAGCAGATTAGATTTGTGGAATGATATACTCTCTACGGTGGTATGTGGAATTTGTTTTGCAGAGCCGGACATGATCCTTGTGTTCAAAATCTTCTATGGAGTATTCAAAGACGGAACCTGCCTTGCAATGCCGAAGAAAATGTGTCGGACTCATCGTCGTTGAAGCCTAGTTCAGGGGCTACTGAGGGAGTCCTGGATTGGGGGGTCCTCGGACAGCCGGACTATATCCTTTGGCCGGCCTGTTCGACTATGAAGATACGAGATTTAAGACTTCGTCCCGTGTCCGGGTGGGACTCTCCTTTGCGTGGAAGGCAAGCTTGGCCATTCGGATATGTAGACACTAGTAGAAAAAGGGCCATTTGTCCCGGTTCATAAGGCCCATCTGTCCCGGTTGGGGAACCGGGACTAAAGGGTCGTTACTAATGCCCTAGGCCTTTAGTCCCGGTTCTTATACCAACCGGGATAGATGGGCCTCCACGTGGCCACTTCGGCGAGCCCATGCACGAGGGCCTTTGGTCCCGGTTGGTAGCACCAACCGGGACCAATAAGCTTCCACGCGTCAGCATTTCAGGGGCTGATTTTTTTTGAAAGGAGGTGGTTTAGGGGTTTTGGGGGTTAATTTAGGTTGGTATAGGTAGCTAATAGGATCTGTCCTCTCTTATCTCCATGCTACTGCTACTCCTATGCCTAAACATGACTTAGATTGAAGTCAGGCAACATGTGGTGCATGTCAAAAGTAATACTAATCCTAACTTGATCAAGTTTGGATTGTACTACTTTCGATATGCACCATATGCATGTTGCCTTCACTTCAATCCAATCCATGTTCATTTCACCCGCTGATATATAATAACTCTTCATGCTCATGTCATGCATCATCATATATAATAACAAGTCTACTAATCATCATCATACAACTTCTACTCATTATTAATAACAAGCCATATGATCATCATCCTCATAGTCATCGAACCAACCCTACTTAATTGTTCTTAGCACATGATCATTAGTATTAGGTAGGACCTAAATACCCTCTTTAAGGTAAAATAGCATAAAACAATATAGACCCTGACTCTCCATTATGGAGAATGGAGATCATCCTATCTCCAATTCTTGCGCCTCGCTTCCTTTTGCTTCCAAGAACCTCCTTACGATTGTCCATACATTTTTTTCCATCCTTTGATTTGCATGTCTCCATTCCTTTTAGAAATATGGTATGGACAGTTGAGATTCATAGGATGACCTAGCTATATGTTCAAAACATTAAGGCTACCTTTCTGATACATCAAATGAGGCACACAATTCTCTGGGATTATCTGTTGAAAAACATAGTAATAACTTCATAGTTAGCAATGATGTACTAGTTTTAGAAGTATGCAAAAGACGCACGGATGTCGTAATAGTAAAAAATCTTACCAGGGTATCTCCATGGTAGTTACCGTAGTTGAACACATGCACTAGTGGCACGTATTGACCATAATGTTGAGGAGTTTGATTGTAGATATTGTAATTCTCAATGTCAGCACAAAATCCGACCAGATGATTTTTCTCCTTGTAAGTTAATTCGGAGCCATCGGTGTAGTGGGTTTAGTCTACCATCTCGCGCACACTCTTTGAAGAAAGAAAATAAGCTGTCAATGGAAATAAGCTATCAACTATTTTGAAATAAACAATATAAATTAGCTAATAACTATGTTTGAGAAACTAAACTCACATAGCGGTAGAATTGGAGGCGTATCAACAAGGACCCAAATGTCCATATTGTCTTGCTTGATTTCAGGATCACCAAGATCCATGGTGACAAGCATATCCTCATGAAAACCATACATCTTGCAAAGTGCTTCCTATTTTTTGCAACCAAAATGGGTTACGCTCTCAGAATTGTACAACTTTACTTCAAAATCCACATCATGATGAGTCCTTAGGTGAATTTTCTTTGTTTCAAAACTTTCATGGTCTTTCAAACCCATCCTCTCCAAGACATAGCGCCTTGCATGGCATGGGATTAGCTACTCAAATTGTAAAAGATGAGAATTACACGTTGAAATAGTTGTAGTCATGCTTAATTAAGAAAAAACACTTGTCGTCGTTGCGTACCGTTTCAACATCGAAGGTTTCCTCGAGCTTAATGTTGAAGCGCCGATCATCGTCTAGGTGAGGCATGTCGCACAGACCTCGATCGTCGTGGCACCAGCTGCACTCCCCCGGGAGACTTTCGTCGTCTGATGACGACATTTCCTACGTTCATATATTCAAATATTAAACTTGTACAATTAAATATATGTACTACAAAAACTAAATTAGATCATTATTATTCATCATGGGTTGACTATCGGCCTGTCGAGTCTTTTCTTGAAAACTCTCAGCTCATGTGGTATATATATTCGACTCTCGGTGATGGTCGCTCCTCACTTTGTCCCCGAGTGCATTACAACAAAATGTCTAGCACATGGGAACGAAGGAGAAGCGACCCCCACGACAACAGTCGGGATTCTTCATCCTCTCATATATATATATATAATATATATATATATACGGTGGAACTCTCCCTCACTGATTCCTCTCTAACATTTGCGACCATCGGTGATGGTTGTTACTCCTTCTTCCCCTAGTGCAGAACAAAGGTCTAGCACCCGGAGAAGAAGGAGAAACGACCCCCACGATAATAGTCGGGCTTCTTTGTCCTCTCATATATGGTGGAGACTCGACAGACTTAAAGTCAACCTGAAATATCGTTTAATTATCTTTCTAAAAAAGGATTTGGCTGGTCTCACCTAGAGGTCGGAGGGGGTCGGTGACGGGGATGATGGAGGGGGATCCTAGATTTCTGTGAAAACAAAAACCCTATAAGCTATCAACTAATCATATGCATATGCCTTGCATAGTGCTCTCAAATTTTAGCATTCAAAGTAGGAGTAGTTTTCCAATTTGAGCATTCAATAAGCAAAATCAAATCGCAAAATAAAGTAGTATTAAAATTAGGATGCATTCAATTATAAGCAAAACTACATCATCTCTTGCGTCCGTACATCATCGAATATTATCACTAATACACCTCGAATACTATCATACATATAACATCGCTAGTACAGCTAGAACCGTAGCGCCCGACGGGTATCGGCAAGGGCGGTGGACACCCAACGAGAAGGAACCATCACAGGATCGCTCCAGTGAGATCCCTGAAGAACCTGCCAGGTATTGTCGAACCTTCCCTCCAACGCAACCATGTAGCGACGGACGTGCTCGTCCTCCTCGCTGACATGGTGACGTACCACCTCCGCGGTGTCCAGAAGCCTCAACACCATCACTGGCCCACGCGACCATCACCAAACAAGGATCGGGTCAATGACGGGCTGGCTCCTCACCAACCTACGCCCCCCGGAAGGTAGCACATCCCAAAACCATCCTGGCGGAGCCCAGTCCCGGACATGGCCCCTCTGATCAAGCCGGCCTCCACCGCCGAGTCGACGACGAGGATGCGGGATAGGCATCGTCGACGTCGATGCGGGAATAATTGCTTGAACTAAAAAAATAAACCAGTTCTATTAATTTTCATGCTAAAAATAAACTACTTCTATATATAGTAAAATAAAGTAGTTTTATTAAATAAACTAGTTCAACTACTACTAAACACTTAATTACTATAAATAAAATAAAGTAGTACTTACTAAAAATAAACAACTTCTATATATAGTAAAATAAGGTAGTTTTATTAAATCAATTAGTTCAATTACTAAGCACTTACTATAAATAAAATAAAGTAGTACTTACTAAAAACAAACTATTTCTATATATAGTAAAATAAAGTAGTTTTATTAAATCAACTAGTTCAACTACTAATTAAGTACTTACTATAAATAAAATAAAGTAGTACTTACTAAAAATAAGAAGAGGAAGAAGAAGGAAAAGAAGAAAGAAACAAAAAAAGAAGAAGAAAAAGAGGAGGAGAAGAAGAAGGAATAGAGGAGAAGAAGAAAAAATAGAATAGATTATTCTATTTTTTTTCTTATTCTCCTCTATTCCTTCTTCTTCTCCTCTTTTTTTCCTTCTTTAACCTCTTCGTTATCCTCTCCATTTTCTTCTTCTTTTTCCTCTTCTTTTTCTTCTAAATATGAACATATACATAAAAGACTTTGATCATACACAATTTTAATATGAGTTTTAACTTATTAAATTCTATGAACAAAAAATTCCACAAACATCTCATCTCGTCTCCACAAAACACATCTCATCTCATCTCATTTCATCCAAAAATAGTTCTTTGCACATTCGTTGCATATGAACATACATACATTTACTTTTTTTCTTAAATGTAACATATGAACATTTTCTTAAATGAGCATATGAACATACATATCACCAAAAAATAGACCTTTTTCTTTGCATATGTACATAAAAAATCTATACACATCAATCCATCCATCCATCCATATATATAAATACATCAATCCATCCATCTATATATATGAAAACAATTAAAGAAAAAATTCTATGAACCTAAAAAATTCTAGGAAGCAGGGGCAAGGGCGGCGGCAACGCGTAGGGGCAGGGGCGGTGGCGGCGGCAACTCGCAGGGTAGGGGCGGCGGCAGCACGCAGGGGCAGGGGCAGCGGCGCGCAGGGCCGCGTGGTGGCGGCAGCGCAGTGCAGGGGCAGCGGCGTAGGGCAGGGGAAGAGGGGGCAGAGCTGACTGGGGGGCGGCGGAGCTCACTGGGGGGAGCGTGCATGCTCGGGGAAGGGCGGCGCAGCCTGGCGGTGTCGAGGAGGGTCGGCGTCGTCGGGCGGCAACTGGCGATGAAATCTGAAAAAATGCTAAGGGCTGGCTTATATACGAAAGGCTTTAGTCCCGGTTCGTGGCAACAACCGGGACCAATGCCCCCCTTTTGTCCCGGTTGGTGCTACCAACCGGGAGCAAAGGCCTGCGCCTGCCAAAGCCGCGGTGCGGTGGCATGTTTAGTCCCACCTCGCTAGTCGAGGAGCGACAGGACCTGTTTATAAGCCCTACCCCACCATCTCCATTGAACTCCTCTGAATTGCAGGCCTCTGGGCCTAATCTCGCACTGCTATGCCTGTGGGCCTGCTGGGCCTTCTGCGGGCCTGAATCCTGGCCCATGGATGAGTTTCTAGTCGTATTCAGGCCGTGGTGGCCCAGTAGGTGGCATTTTTTTATTTTTTTTCCAGTTTATTTATTTTCTTTTTTTGCTTTATTTATTTTATTTTGTTTCTACTTACAACAAAATACTTATTTATTTTATTTTGTTTCTAATTACTTATTTATTTTATTTTATGATAATTCTTTTTGCTATTAAAGTTTCTAACAAAAAAAGATCTTTATGAAAATTCTTTTTTCTTTTAATGATTTTGAACAGAAAAAACTTTGATAGTTTTAGTTGCATCAATTTTATATAATTTTAGTTTCAATAATTCTAAAGGTTGCTTATAATGTTTTGAACAGAAAATACGTTGATAATTTTAGTTTCATAAATTTTATATATGTTATTAAAGTTTATTTTATTTTATTTTATTTTGTTTCTACTTATATATTTTATTAAAGTTTATTTTATTCTGTTTCTAATTAGTTATTTATTTTATTTTATGATATTTGTTATTTTACTGATTATTTTGAGCTATAAGACCCTGAAATTGAAAAGAACTACAAATGAACTATGAAAAGGTTGAAAGTTGGCATGGTATCATCATTTCGCCCACATAGCATGTGCAAGAAAGTAGAGAGGGTTACGGCAAAAACTGCATGCACTTCGTGTACAAAACGGACAATCTCTTTGAAGTATCAGGGTTCCATACGGAAACTCGTCTGTTACAAAGGGATTTCATTTTTTTAGAACTTATTTGAACTCCATAGTTTTTCTGTGTTCAAAATGCACCATTCAAAGTCACATCATCAATTTTCAACCCTTTCTGACTTCGTTTGTTATTTTCCATGCATTTATTGATTATTTTGAGCTATAAGACCCTGAAATTGAAAAGCACTACAAATGAACTCTGAAAAGGTTGAAAGTTGGCATGGTATCATCATTTCACGCACATTGCATGTGCAAGAAAGTAGAGAGGGTTACGGCAAAAACTGGATGCACTTCGTGTACAAAACGGACAATCTCTTTCGAAGTATCAGGGTTTCATACGGAAACTCGTCTGTTACAAAGGGATTTCATTTTTTAGAACTTATTTGAACTCCATAGTTTTTCTGTGTTCAAAATGCACCATTCAAAGTCACATCATCAATTTTCAACCCTTTCTAACTTCATTTGTTATTTTCCATGCATTTATTGATTATTTAGAGCTATAAGACCCTGAAATTGAAAAGCACTACAAATGAACTCTGAAAAGGTTGAAAGTTGGCATGGTATCATCATTTCACCCACATAGCATGTGCAAGAAAGTAGAGAGGGTTACGGCAAAAATTGGATGCACTTCATGTACAAAACGGACAATCTCTTTCGAAGTATCAGGGTTTCATATACGGAAACTTGTCTCTTACAAAGGGATTTCGTTTTTAGAACTTATTTGAACTCCATAGTTTTTCTGTGTTCAAAATGCACCATTCAAAGTCACATCATCAATTTTCAACCCTTTCTGACTTCATTTGTTATTTTCCATGCATTTATTGATTATTTGGAGCTATAAGACCCTGAAATTGAAAAGCACTACAAATGAACTCTGAAAAGGTTGAAAGTTGGCATGGTATCATCATTTCACCCTCATAGCATGTGCAATAAAGTAGAGAGAGTTACGGCAAAAACTGGATGCACTTCGTGTACAAAACGGACAATCTCTTTTGAAGTATCAGGGTTTCATATATGGTAACTCGTCTCTTACAAAGGGATTTCATTTTTAGAACTTATTTGAACTCCATAGTTTTTCTGTGTTCAAAATGCACCATTCAAAGTCACATCATCAATTTTCAACCCTTTCCGACTTCATTTGTTATTTTCCTTGCATTTACTGATTATTTTGAGCTATAAGACCCTGAAATTGAAAAGCACTACAAATGAACTCTAAAAAGGTTGAAAGTTGGTATGGTATCATCATTTCACCCACATAGCATGTGCAATAATGTAGAGAGGGTTACGGCAAAAACTGGATGCACTTCGTGTACAAAACATACAATCTCTTTCGAAGTATCAGGATTTCATACGGAAACTCGTCTGTTACAACATGCATTTCAAATGAACTACGAAAAGGATGAAAGTTGGCATGGTATCATCATAATAGTGTGGAGAGAAAGTCTTCACTTTTTTCACTTGTGTGCTTTGCTTATTGCTCCGTAACCATGGATAATCTTCATCGTTTATCAGGATGCTTGGGTCAGCCTTGACTTTGAAGGGAGGAATTTCATGAAACTTTTCATAATCTTCAGACATGTCTGTCTTGCCCTCCACTCCCACGATGTCCCTTTTTCCTGATAGAACTATGTGGCGCTTTGGCTCATTGTATGATGTATTCGCTTCCTTATCTTTTCTTTTTTTCTCGGTTTGGTAGACATGTCCTCCACATAGATAACATGTGCCACATCATTGGCTAGGACGAACGGTTCATCAGTGTACCCAAGATTGTTCAGATCCACTGTTGTCATTCCGTACTGTGGGTCTACCTGTACCCCGCCTCCTAACAGATTGACCCATTTGCACTTAAACAAAGGGACCTTAAAATCATGTCCGTAGTCAAGTTCCCATATGTCCATTATGTAACCACAATATGTGTCATTTCCCCTCTCGGTTGTTGCATCAAAGCAGACACCGCTGTTTTGGTTGGTGCTCTTTTGATCTTGGGCGATCGTGTAAAATGTATTCCCATTTATCTCATATCCTTTGTAAGTCAATACAGTCGAAGATGGTCCCCTGGACAACGAGTACAGCTCATCACAAACAGTGTTGTCACCTCTGAGACGTGTTTCCAACCAACTGCTGAAAGTCATGATGTGTTCACATGTAATCCAGTCGTCACACTGCTCTGGGTGTTTGGAGCGCAGACTGTTCTTGTGTCATCGACATACGGGGTCACCAAGGTAGAGTTCTGTAGAACTGTGTAGTGTGCTTGAGACCAAGAATGTCCGTCCTTGCATATTATTGAGTCCGCTCCTAGCATGCCTTTTCCAGTCAGTCTCCCATCATACCGCGATTTAGGGAGACCTATCTTCTTAAGGCCAGGAATGAAGTCAACACAAAACCCAATGACATCCTCTGTTTGATGCCCCATGGAGATGCTTCCTTCTGGCCTAGCACGGTTATGGACATATTTCTTTAGGACTCCCATGAACCTCTCAAAGGGGAACATATTATGTAGAAATACGGGACCCAGAATGACAATCTCGTCAACTAGATGAACTAAGACGTGCATCATGATATTGAAGAAGGATGGTGGGAACACCAGCTCGAAACTAAGAAGACATTGTGCCACATCACTCATTAGCCTTGGTATGATATCTGGATCGATCACCTTCTGAGAGATTGCATTGAGGAATGCACATAGCTTCACAATGGCTAATCGGACATTTTCCGGTAGAAGCCCCCTCAATGCAACCGGAAGCAGTTGCGTCATAATCACGTGGCAGTCATGAGACTTCAGGTTCTGGAACTTTTTCTCTGGAATATTTATTATTCCCTTTATATTCGACGAGAAGCCAGTCGGAACCTTCATACTGAGAAGGCATTCAAAAAAGATTTCCTTCTCTTCTTTGGTAAGAGCGTAGCTGGCAGGACCTTCATACTGCTTTGGAGGCATGCCGTCTTTTTCGTGCAAATGTTGCAGGTCCTCCTGTGCCTCAGGTGTATCTTTTGTCTTCCCATACACGCCCAAGAAGCCTAACAGGTTCACACAAAGGTTCTTCGTCATGTGCATCACATCGATTGAAGAGTGTACCTCTAGCTCTTTCCAGTAGGGTAGGTCCCAAAATATAGATTTCTCCTTCCACATGGGTATGTGTCCCTCAGCTTCATTCGGAACAGCTAGTCCGCCGGGACCCTTTCCAAATATTACATGTAAATCAGAGACCATATCAAGTACATGATCACCGGTACGCATGGGGGGCTTCTTCCGGTGATCTACCTCGCCTTTGAAATGCTTGCCTTTCTTTCGACATTGATGGTTGGTCGGGAGAAATCGACGATGGCCCAGGTACACATTCTTCCTGCATCTGTCCAGGTATATACTTTCGGTGTCAGCTAAACAGTGCGTGCATGCGTGGTATCCCTTGTTTGTCTGTCCTGAAAGGTTACTGAGAGCGGGCCAATCATTGATGGTTACAAACAACAACGCATGCAGGTTAAATTCCACCTGTTTGTGCTCATCCCACGCACATACACCGTTTCCATTCCACAGTTGTAAAAGTTCTTCAACTAATGGCCTTAGGTACACATCAATGTCGTTGCCGGGTTGCTTAGGGCCTTGGACGAGAATTGGCATCATAATGAACTTCCGCTTCATGCACATCCAAGGAGGAAGGATATACATACATAGAGTCACGGACCAGGTGCTGTGATTGCTGCTCTACTCCCCGAAAGGATTAATGCCATCAGCGCTTAAACCAAACCATACGTTCCTTGGGTCACCTGCAAACTGAGCCCAGTACATTTCTCTCCATTTTTCTCCACTGCAACCCGTCAGCGGGTGCTCTCAACTCCCCCTCTTTCTTATGATCCTCACTGTGCCATCGCATAAACTTGGCATGCTCTTTGTTTCTAAACAGTCGTTTCAACCGTGGTATTATAGGAGCATACCACATCACCTTCGCAGGAACCCTCTTCCTGCGGGGCTCGCCCTCAACATCACCAGGGTCATCTCATCTGATCTTATACCACAATGCACCGCATACCGGGCATGCGCTCAAATCCTTGTACGCACTGCGGTAGAGGATGCAGTCATTAGGGCATGCATGTATCTTCTCCACCTCCAATCCTATAGGGCATACAACCTTCTTTGATGCGTACGTACTGTCGGGCAATTCGTTATCCTTTGGAAGCTTCTTCTTCAATATTTTCAGTAGCTTCTCAAATCCTTTGTCAGGCACAGCATTCTCTGCCTTCCACTACAGCAATTCCAGTACGGTACCGAGCTTTGTGTTTCCATCTTCGCAATTGGGGTACAACCCTTTTGTGTGATCCTCTAACATGTGATCAAACTTCAGCTTCTCCTTTTCACTTTCGCACTTTTCCCTTGCATCAACAATGACCCGACGGAGATCATCATCGGGCACATCGTCTGGTTCCTCTTGATCTTCAGCTTCCCCCGTTGCAGCATCACTGTATTCAGGGGGCACATAGTTGTCATCGTCCTCTTCTTCTTTGTTGTCTTCCATCATAACCCCCATTTATCCGTGCATCGTCCAAACATTATAGTGTGGCATGAAACCTTTTATAAAGTAGGTGGGTGTGAAGGATTTTCTTGTCAGAGTAAGACCTCGTATTCCCACAATCAGGGCATGGACAACACATAAAACCATTCTGCTTGTTTGCCTCAGCCACTTCGAGAAATTTACGCACACCCTTAATGTACTCGGAGGTGTGTCTGTCACCGTACATCCATTGTCGGTTCATCTGCGTGCATTATATATAATTATGTGTGTCAAAAGTAAGAAAATTAGACAAGTATCTATCTAAAGTAAGATTTTTTCTTTCAGAAAGAAGATAAGAACAAGAGGCTCACCACGGTGGTGCCGGCAACGAGATCGGCGTGGGCGATCGACGGTGGTGAAGACGAGGACGGGGCATGACGAACCGCTACACCTAGACAATCGGAAAAAATGGAGCTCCGAGGTCGAGCTTCGAGAGGATAAAGCTTAACTAATCTGGCTCGGGCATTTCATCGAACACCTCACATGCATAAGAGGTGAGCTAGAGCACCCAAATGCCCTTCCTCGCCGGCCAGCAAAAAACAGAGCACTGTGGAGTGCTCTGCTCGCCGGCGATGGGTATATATAGGAAACTCATTGGTCCTGGTTCGTGGCTGGAACCGGGACTAAAGCCCAGCCTTCTGTCCCTGTTCGAGCCAAGAACCGGGACCTATGTTTGTGGGCCAGGAGCGAGGCCCATTGGTCCCGGTTCGTGCCAAGAACCGGGACAAATGGGCCCAGACGAACCGGGACCAATGCCCATGAGGCCCCGGCCGTCCCCCTGGGCTCACGAACCGGGACGAATACATCCATTGGTCCCGGTTCGTGGAGGAACCGGGACTAATGGGCTGGCCAGGCCCGAACGAAAGCCCCTTTTCTACTAGTGAGATCTCCTCCCTTGTAACCGACTCTGTGTAACCCTAGCCCTCTCCGATGTCTATATAAACCGGAGGGTTTAGTCCGTAGGACAACAACAATCATAATCATAGGCTAGCTTCTAGGGTTTAGCCTCTTCGATCTCGTGGTAGATCAAGTCTTGTAATACTCATATCATCAAGATCAATCAAGCAGGAAGTAGGGTATTACCTCCATCGAGAGGGCCCGAACCTGGGTAAACATTGTGTCCCCCGCCTCCTGTTACCATCCGCCTTAGACGCACAGTTCGGGACCCCCTACCCGAGATCCGCCGGTTTTGACACCGACAGCGCCCCCTATGGCACTCCACCCCTGGACCTCATCGACGATGACGATCTCTGCAGCGGGGAGCGTAAATGCTTGGAAGCACTATCCCACATCCTCGCCACGCACCCTGGGCCGGTCAGACGCCTTGCTATCGGCAAGTTCAGTTCCAACTGCAAGGCCAAACCCAGGTTTCACTACTAGTTCATATCCCCAGCCCAAGATCGGCTCGAGGATGTAACACCCCAAGAATCATGCTACAGTAATCCCCTATTGATGGTGCCATGTCATCACTCGTACTATTGCTAATCCTCATTTGCTTTCGAACTCAATTCTAATTCTAAGTGAAATTCAAAACTTCTCAAACATGAAAAGTAAAATGTTCAAGTTGTTGCAAATAATCACTTGTTCATAATGGTGGTGAACCAACCTTTTGCAAATGTTTAAATGACCTAAACTATTTAAAATAGTGGTTTAAACAATTAATTAAATGCTTTTTAATTTATTAAAATTCTAACTATTTTATTTAAGTGCTAAAACCTAATGTGGTAGTGGCCTAAATTTATTAAGCTAAATTAATTACAAGTCTTATATTTTAAACTATTTTGTTTTGAAAAAGAAATAAGAAAACAGAAAAGTCTTAAAATAAAAAAAGGCAAAATACAAAAGAAAAGGAAAATCCCCCTGCTCCCTAGGCCTTAACCCACAGGAGCAAACCCCGGGCAGGCCAACCCACTTACCGCTCGTCCCCTTCCTCCCCCTGTTCATCGTCGCGCTGGACGCCGCAGGCGCGTCCATGGCAGGGATTGCCACACGTCGCCATCCCGAGGGTCCCCGCACGGATAAGAATGCCCCTGGCCTCTAGGGTTTCGCCCCATTCCTCTTCCCCATCGCAGCTCTCTCCCTCGCGTCCATATCCGCCGCTGGGTGTGTGCCCGAGAACATGGTCATCGCGCTCGCCGTCGTCTTCGTCAGCGAGGTGGCCACCAACTTCACCACCACCTAGAACTGCGCCAGGAGGGCCGCACCAACGATCCACACCTCTGCGCGTGAAAAGATGGACCACAGAGGCCTTAGAATGTCGCCCTCGACTGGTCTTCCCCATCCTCGGCCGTTGCACGCCTCGGATCGATTCGGCCTCACCGGAGCCTCCCCGAGCCGTCCTCGAGCGTCGCACTGAGCTCCTGCTCCTTCCCCATGTTCACTCCCGTCTGTTTCGTCCCGTAGCGCTAACCGCGTCGGACCGATACAACCGTCGCCGCCGGACGGCGATGTTGCCGTTGAATCCGACCCCCCTCTGGCCACCCGCGGGCGCACCGGATGCGCGCGAGCGAGGGCAACACCATAGTGCCCTCGACTCGATCTACCGCCGCCTGTAACGCCGCGTAGGCGAGCGTCCGCCGTCGCCCGCACATGTCCACGACGCCGCAGTGCTCTGTTCACCTTCCGTAGCCACGCGTGCCGCTGCCGCCCTCGTCTTGCTCGTGCCCGACGCTCCTTGGCCGTGGCCAGCTCACCCCGCGCGCGTGTGGCCGTGCCCGCGCTAGCCGCGGCCGCGCGCGCCTTCCTCGGCACCCGTACACCCGCTCGCTCACTGCTGCTACTTCCTGTGCGGCCGCTGTTGCTGCCCCTGCCGCACCTGTCGGCGCCGGGCCGCGTTCGCTGCCACTCCCTTGCACGCCCCTGGCCACCCCTACCCGCGCCCTCGCTCACCCCTGCTTGCCGCCGGCTGCTGCTGTTGCAGATGGCCATGGCCATGGCCATGTCCATGGCCGTGAGCTGTGTGTGTGTGGTGCGTGCAGTGTTTGCGTGGCTCCGGCCTCGCCCGCCTTCGGCCAGCCTCGCCGCGCCTGCGCCACGCAGCTGCGCTGCCCCTGCTTCCCCATTGCCGCTGCTGCTCGCTGCCTACTGCCGCTGCTCTGCATGTACTGCTGCAGCTACAGTAACTGAAAGTTACTATAGCGCTAGCTAGCTTTTCTAATTCTACGATGACTAACTAAAAAAATATATGGGAAGGTAGTATATTTGACAAGGTTCAAAACGTTCCATTTGATCAAATTCAAAAGGTGTAAGGATTAAATGCAATGAAAATGACAAAAGTCTATGTTCTGTTAGCAGAAAAGTCGAAAAACAGAGTTATTGTGATAGCTACTTTAGGGCGGAAAATAAACAAGTTGCAGGGATCTAGCAGAGATGCAATTGATACCATCTTGTAGATCACATGAAAGTGTTCAGTATTGGTAAAAGGCATTAAGCCATAGGATGAACTGAACAATAGTTATAGCCTTTTGAAAACAACCAAGTGATGTTTGAAACTAAGGTTTTCTCAGACTTAGCCTATTTTCAGGGAATTCCAAATAACTGTTTAAAACTTTGAAAAATCTTAGAAATTATTCCATAGCTCGGATGAAAATGTTTTCTACATGAAAGTTGCTCTAACTGTCTGAACATGGAACATCCCCCTTCGGTCATCTATACGACACAGGTCGGGAACCGGGAAAACATTCTCGGTTGAATTCCCCCTTCACCTATACAGTGTAGCCATACATTAGGTCACACCCGGCACAACATATTGCCATGTTATGCTTTGTGATGCTATGTTTGCTTTACATTTATTGTTTCTTCCCCCTCTTCTCTCCGGTAGACCCCGAGACCGATGCCGCCCCTGTGATCGCTCCGACGACCCTTCTTCCTTGCGGCAGAGCTTCCAGGCAAGCCCCCCCTCTTTGACCATCCCGATATCAACCATTCCATTCTCTCATGCTTGCATCAGATTTTGCTACTGTAATTGATTGCTCCTATTCTAATGCATAGCCTGCTTTTGTAACCTGCTTATTGTTACCTACCTTCTTATCCTAAACTGCTTAGTATAGGTTGGTTAGTGATCCATCAGTGACCCCCACCTTGTCCTTGTTGCCCCGCTTTATGTTCGATGAATCGATCAACGTGATCGACGTCCAGGCCCCGACACCGCACATCACCCCCGTAGTTGTACGACTCTGCAGAGTTACTATCGAGTGCCGAGGGTGACACCTCATACATCACTCTTGATGAGATATCTGTAGTGTAGCTGTTCGGTCGAGGTCATCGAGGGTGATTTCCTCCTTAACCACTTCAGATACGACTCTGTCGTGAAACCCCTCAAGAGTGAACCTTGAGGGTGGTTCCTCTTACATTCACCTTGATGATTCAATCGAGTGGAATCCATCGAGGGTGGTTCCTCAGGGTTCCCCTTGGTGTTAGACACACAATTACTATGGTTACTATGACTTTACACTGAACCATGTTACTAAAGACGGGTCGGCCCTGAGGGGTACCTGCGTGAGCTTATTTGCGAGTGATGTGGAGTCGGGTTGACCTAGAAGGTGCCCGCGAGATTCTTACGAGGCGTGGTCGGGCATTCTTAGCCCTTGCCGCAAGTCCTCGAGACGGGGCGACGGGGTCACATATTTCGTGAGTCTCTGCTCGTGACCGCACTACCAACACACTAACGGTTTGGATATTTCATCCGAGGGGCCTCTGGCCTGATAGCACTAACCATCACGTGGGCATAATATGGGCGTTCTACGTCGTATACATCAGCCGAAGCTTAATAGACGCCAGCGACTGAGCGGCGCGCGCCGGGTTGGACTGCGTAAGCTCCTGCCTTCTAAGGAGGTAGCTAGGTCTGCTCACCGGCCGCGTTCACAACGTGCAGGAGTTCCTGGGGCGATGGCCCATGACCCCTGGGGGCATAGGTTTAGTCTGGCGTGCTGACCTCTCTATTAAGCCTAGGTTGGGTTGCGGCGTATTGTTTGGACGAGGCTGGGCATGACGCGGGAAAGTGTGTCCGACCGGAGTTAATCGAGCATGGTGGGTAAGTTGGTGCACCCCTGCAGGGAAGAAAACATCTAAATAGCCTGTCCTATGATAACGGACACTTGCGGTTGTATCCCGATCGATACAACTAGAACTGGATACTTGTGATGAGAAATGGATAGTATGGCTCTGGGATTGCTTTCTCGCAGGGAGTCGAGAAAGGTTCTCTGGCCGAGGTTGATAACACTACTACTACTTTACTTTATGCTACTCTTATCTCTTCTGATGCTAGAAGATGCTTGGAGCTACATGAAGATGCTAGTCTTCAATAGGACTAGGCTCTCCCCTTTATTCTGGTATTCTGCAGTTCAATCCACAGATACAACCCTTTCATTTTATACCAATGCATACTTAGTATAGATCTGATGCTTGCGAGTACTTTGGATGAGTACTCACAGTTGCTTTGCTACCCCCTTTTCCCCCTTCTATCTTCTTTCCGGTTGTTGCAACCAGATGACGGAGTCCAGGAGCCAGATGTCACCATCGACACTTACTACTACCCCGAGGGTGCCTACTACTACGTGGAGACCGCTGACGACCAGGAGTAGTTAGGAGGCTCCCAGGCAGGAGGCCTTGCCTTTTCGATCGTTGTTGCTTTTGTGCTAGCCTTCTTAAGGTAGACTTGTTTAACTTATGTTTGTACTTAGATATTGTTGCTTTCGCTGACTCTTGTCAATTCGAGCTTATGTATTCAAGCCCTCGAGGCCCCTGGCTTGTAATATAAAGCTTGTATTATTTTATTTATGTCTAGAGTTGTGTTGTGGTATCTTCCCGTGAGTCCTTGATCTTGATCGTACACATTTGCGTGTATGATTGAATTGAGGGCGTCACAAAGGAGCTCAGCTTTCATGGTTGACATCCGCGCTCATTGTCGCCATCTGCGCTCTGCCTTGCACCCATGCTGTGCCGCGCTATGTTCAAGCAGTGCCTTTCCCCTGGATTGATGTCACGCGCGCTCTTCATATCCCTAAACTGAGGCACCTCGAGCTCATGAGCGTCTGCATCTCGAAGGAGAATTTGGAGCGCCTGCTCGGCGGTTGTACAACACTCGAGTACCTTCATCTTCAGGTGATGGATGGGTTCAATAGCCTCCCTCGACGAATGTCCGTACGATTTATGTGCATTGCTGGCACCGCTCAAGGCTGTTAGTTGAGGTGTTTCACAATATGGTCATTGAGAATGTGCCTTTCCTCGAGAGATGTATGTACTTGATAAATTAGGTCCAACAAGAATTGTAGTCATTTAGGCACCTAAACTGAAAGTGTTGGGCTATTCGTGTGCGGCATTCTCTGAACTTGTTACTGGATCATTATCCGTTCAAGTACAATAGTCTTCTTCTTCTCCTTCTTATATATTACTGGACAACACATTTTATCTAATTTTTGTTGATCTATGTTCGCCTGTCATCCAGAAAATGATTCCCACAAGCTTGTCCTGGTCTCTGGGCACAATGAAGATCTTGGCACTACAATCTGCCGGCCCCGATCTGGTTGAAGTTGTTAGATTCCTTAGATGCTTTCCTTGCACGGAGAAGCTATACATCGAGGTGATGCTCCTTCCCAGTTAATTGTTAACCACAACGGAGCTCAATCTGTTTTTACTTTTACCCATGATTATGATTTCTAAAAGAAATTTGGAGGATCTCAATACATATATTTTTTGAGATGTTAATCATGAAAGATTGAAGGTGGCATGTCTCTCTTTTCGTGTATTTTAGAAATCCTGCAAATCAAAGAGGCCCGGAGTGTTCAAAACTGCAGCTAGGCACTAATATGTTGTCTTCGTTTGTAGATACTAGAAGGCCCGAAAGTGGAAAATGTTGGGGAATATAAAAATCCCATTGAATGCCTTGATCTTCATCTCATAAAAATTACTTTAACAAGTACCGAGGCACCAACCAGAAATTAAATTCACTAGGTTCTTTTTCGAGAAAGCAAGCTTGCTCAAGGTAATGAGGTTTTCCCTATATTTAGTGTCAGAAGTGAATGGTTTGCTAAAGAGCGCATGCGTCTATAGATGAATGGAAAAGGCTCTGCAAAAGCTGAATTTCAGTTTGTAACTTCATATGATAGATTATTCGGAAGTCACTATATCAAGCCGTTATATGACTTCTTGGTGGCTGGTCCTTTTGCAGAAATAATGCACAAAAAAGATTCTGAATAAGATGAATTTGATTTGCCAGAATAGTTTGAACCTTGTAATCTTTGAATTTGGGCCTTCTAATGCTGGAGTTTGAACCTTTCAATATTTATGGTATTTGTTATATAATGTAATTGGATGTTTAATTTGGTTATGCAGTCAAGTCCTACTATAAGTATATATGTTGTTCTTCTGTAGACAGAGCATAGATGTTGTGTAGACATAGCACACGGGCTAAACTAGGGAACCCGTCGATGATGATTTCATCAATCACTGACAATTGTATACTGATACGTCCATTTTGCATCATGTTTTCCTACTATTATTTACTATGCTTTTATGCATAATTATGTTTTATGGAGTAATTCTAATGCCTTTTCTCTCATAATATGCAAGGTTTACACAAAGAGGGAGAATGCCGACAGCTGGAATTCTGGACCTGAAACAGCTACGTCAGAATTACCTACTATGCACATCTCCGAATGAGCTGAAAATTTATGGAGAATTCTTTTGAAATATATGAAAAATACTGGAGAAAATAACTACCGGAGGGGGGCCACCCTGGTGAGCACAAGACACCAGGGCGCGCCTGGTGGGTTGTGCCCTCCTCGGCCCACCTCCGGTGCCCATCTTTTGGTATATAGGTCATTTTAACCTAGAAAAATAATCAGAGGGGGACTTTCGGGATGAAGCGCCACCCTCTTGAGGCGGAACATGGGCAGGAGCACTTTTGCCCTCTGGCGGGAGTGATTCCGACGGGGGAACTTCTCTCCCAGAGGGGGAAATCATCGTCATCATCATCACCAACAACCCCCTCATCTTTGGGAGGGAAATCTCCATCAACATCTTCAACAACACCATCTCCTCTCAAACCCTAGTTCATCTCTTGTGTTCAATCTTTGTACCAGAACCTCAGATTGGTAATTGTGGGTGGCTAGTAGTGTCGATTACATCTTGTAGTTGATTACTATATGGTTTATTTGGTGTAGATTATATGTTCAAATCCATTATGCTATTTAATACCCCTCTGATCTTGAGCATGATTATCATTTGTGAGTAGTCATTAGATGATCATGGGAGAAGTCATGGGAGAAGTCATGTTGCAAGTAATCATGTGAACTTGATATGTGTTTGATATTTTGATGATATGTATGTTGTGATTCCCTTAGTGGTGTCATGTGAATGTTGACTACATGACACTTCACCATATTTGGGCCTAAGGGAATGCATTGTGGATTAGTCATTAGATGATGGGTTGCTAGAGTGACAGAAGCTTAAACCCTAGTTTATGCGCTACTTCGTAAGGGACAAATTTGGATCCAAAAGTTTAATGCTATGGTTAGATTTTATCTTAATACTTTTCTCGTAGTTGCAGATGGTTGTGAGGGAGTTAATCATAAGTAGGAGGTTTTTTCAAGTAAGAACATCACCTAAGCACCGGTCCATCCACATATCAAATTATCAAAGTAGCAAACACGAACCAAACCAACATGATGAAAGTGACTAGATGAAATTCCCGTGTACCCTCAAGAACACTTTGCTTATCATAAGAGACCGTTTTGGCCTGTCCTTTGCCACAAAAGGATTGGGCTACCTTGCTGCACTTTATTTACTGTTATCGTTACTTGCCCGTTACAAATTATCTTGCTATCAAACTACCTGTTACCGACAATTTCAGTGCTTGCAGAAAACACCTTGCTGAAAACCACTTGTCATTTCCTTCTGCTCCTCGTTGGGTTCGACACTCTTACTTATCCTTGTTATATATATATGTGTGTGTTCATTAATGACGCCCTACAACCGTACACTTTGGTATAGCCAATACACCAGGGGCTTACGTACCCCACAATATGGTGTGAAAAGTCCGAACACTTTCACAAGTGCGGCAGCCCAAACTTATAGCATTATATGCATCAGCTCCGAATCATGTCTTTGGTCAAATGTTGGGTTTGCCCGGCTCCTATGTTTTGGTACCTTACATTCTGCTCTATCGGCTAAGGTAGCGCTAGGAGAACTACTGCGATTGTGCCCCAATTCTTCTGGGCTGAGCACCTCAGTAGAGAAAGCTAAAACTGACTGTCATGATAAGGCGAGAGACTGGTCGCTGTTCGGCGAGGTTTCGAGTCCCTAAAGACTTATGCCGCTTAGAGCGAGGGGCCGGCCACTTAAAGGCGTGTATCGCGCCCCGAATTCAGCCTTCCGAATACCAGGGGCTACGCTGAAATTTAAAATTATAGAATTCTATGGCTAAGTGAGAGTGATAAAGCATTATTAGTCCGGTTGCCTTGTTCGTTGTGCTGAGCGCCTCCCTCGAAGGACCCAAAAATGGGAACAAGAGTGCTCAGGTTTATCCCGAACACCCCAGCACTCGTGGCACAGGGGCAGAAGCCGAGGACTAGCCATCTCTCAGATTGGATAACAGCCAAACAGAAGGTAATATTTTAAATTCAAATAAGCGTTGCATAGCGCATATGAACAAGTTCTCATAAATACATGATCACGCGAGCAAGTTTCACTCAAATATTACATCTTTCGTGCACTCGTCCGCTATGAGACGGACACCCTGCAGAACACCCTCGTAGTACATCTCAGGGTGGCGATGCTCCTTGCCCTCCGGTGGCCCTTCCTTGATCAGCTTCACGGCGTCTAGCTTGACCCATTGCAACTTCACACGGGCGAAAGCCCGGCGTGCACCTTCAATGCAGACGGATCGCTTGACGACATCCAGCCGCGGGCAGGCATCCACAAGCCGCCTCACCAGGCCAAAGTAGCTGTTCAGAAGGGCGTCGCCAGGCCACAGCCGGACTATAAAGCCCTTCATGGCCTGTTCGGCCACCTTGTGCAGCTTGACCAGCTGCTTCAGCTGGTCGCTCACAGACACTGGGTGTGCGGTCCCAGTATACTGGGCCCAGAACAACTTCTTCGTCGAGCTTCCATCCTCAGCCCAGTAAAACTTCGCGGCATCTGAAACGTTGCGGGGCAAATCTGCGAATGCTCCTGGAGAGCTCCGGATTCGGGTAAGTAATCGGTAATTTACTTTTACATGCTTGCTTTGCATATAGAATGCCTTACCCACCGCTATTTTATTCATCGCGTCGATCTCCTAGAGGGCCTTTTGGGCTTCGGCCTTGGCACTCTTTGCGTTCTCGAGGGCCGCGGCAAGCTCAGACTCCCGCGTCTTCGAGTCAAGCTCCAATGCCTCATGCTTCGTCACGACAGCCTGGAGCTCTTGCTGCACCTTGCCCACCCGAGCCTCTTGCTTTTCTCGCTCGGTGTGCTCCTTAGCCACTTTATCTTCGGCCTCGGACAACGCTTGCTTTAGGTCGCCACTTTGGTCGTGGCCCCTGGAAAATTCATGATGATCCTGTTATTTTGCAATCGCATTATTTTTATACATATCCATAGACTAGGTACTACTTACCTTTGTTCTCCTCGAGCTGCCTCTTGGGAAGGCCGAGCTCGTCCTGGGACCCTTTAAGGTCCTGCTTCAGTACGGCGACCTCCGCAGTCAGTGTGGCAGACGCCAGCAGCGAAGCGTGCATACGCATATTGACATACTTATATTAGACTCCTGCGATATTGTTTGATCCTCTGTTCGGCTTTTCTTTGTGAACACCGAACAGAGCATCAGGGGCTACTGTCTATGCGGTAATATTTTTCCTATATTTTAAACACTTACCTCAAAGCCTATTAGAAGGCTGGCACAGGCTTCAGTCAATCCGCTCTTGGCGGACTGGACCTTCTGGATCACCGCACTCATAATAGTGCGGTGCTCCTCGTTGATGGAAGCGCTGCGACGCGCTTCCAGCAGATTGTCCGGCGCCTCTGGATGGACAGAGGTCACTGATACTGGCGTCTTGCCCCTCTTGGAAGGAGGCCTCCTGCCCGAGTCCGGAACCACTAGAGGTTCCGGCGCGGTGTTCGGCTGAGGGCCGAACTCGGAGCCCTCAGGGGCCTTGTCCCCTCTGCTCCCGGAGTCCGTAAGGCTGCCTTGAGGCACCTCCGGGACTGTCCCCCCTTGACTTGGTGCCTCTTGAGACAATACCTCGGCATCGTCCGCAGGGTGAGGGGAGGTGGCGGTCGGAACTGGATCGCTATCCATATCCGACGAACCCAGGGAGCTGTCCGACGATACATCGATACGGGCTCGTGGCGGCCTGCATAATCATATTCGGCGTTAGGTGAAGCAGTGCGACAAAGGAATGCTACGAGTTACTCTGGTATCCGAATACTTACGACTTCCCCAGGGGCTTGGCCCTGGGCAGCCACTCGTCTTAGCCGTCCGCGGCGGTGGTAGAGCTGTCCGGAAGGAGAGTCCTTCCCTTCTTGGACCCTTCGGCCTCCCCAGTTGGGGTGGCCTTCCTCTTCTTGTCTCCCCCGTCTGGAGGGGGAGCATCATCTTCTGCCTCCTCGTCTTCGGGGGAGGATTGCGCCGTAGAGTCCTCGGACGGTGAGTCCGATGACGCCTGGCGTCGGGAACTCTTTCGGGTTCCCTTGGCCTTCTTGGTCTTCTTCGGCACCGTATAAGGAGCCGGAGTCAGCATCTTCGTTAGAAGAGCGTCTGCTGGGCCTTCGGGCAAAGGATCCGGACAGTCGATCTGTCCGGCCATCTCCTGCCAGTCATGTCAAAGGTACGGGAGTTTAGATCCCGCGTGGAGTCGAACTATGAAAAACAAGTATCTTGTAAGAGGTAAAGCGGCTTACCGCGCTGGCTTGGCGCTTCGCGCTGAATCCGCGATCCTCAGTAGTGGGAGGGGGAACCTCGGCGCTCTTGAATAGCACCCTCCAGGAATCTTCGTGAGTTGTGTCAAAGAGCATGTTCAGAGTTCGGTGCTGCGCCGGGTCGAACTCCCACAAGTTGAAGGCCCGTTGTTGGCACGGGAGGATCCGGCGGTTGAGCATGACCTGGACTATGTTGACGAGTTTGAGCTTCTTGTTCACCATGTTTTGAATACATGTTTGGAGTCCGGTCAGCTCTCCCGAACTACCCCAGGGCAGGCCCTTCTCTTGCCAGGAGGTGAGCCATGTGGGGAAGCCAGATCGGAACTCGGGGGCCGCTACCCATTTAGGGTCACGCGGCTCGGTGATGTAGAACCACCCCGATCGCCACCCCTTTATGGTCTCCATGAAGGATCCCTCGAGCCATGTGACATTGGGCATCTTTCCCACCATGGCGCCTCCGCACTCCGCCTGGCGGCCGCTCACTATCTTCGGCTTGACATTGAAAGTCTTCAGCCATAAGCCGAAGTGGGGCTTGATGCGGAGGAAGGCCTCGCACACGACGATAAACGCCGAGATGTTTAGGATGAAGTTCGGAGCCAGATCGTGGAAATCCAGGACATAGTAGAACATGAGCCCCCGGATGAACGGGTGGAGAGGGAATCCCAGTCCGCGGAGGAAGTGGGTAAGGAACACTACCCTCTCATGGGGCCTGGGGGTGGGGATGAGCTGCCCCTCGTCTGGGAGCTAGTGCGCGATGTCGTCGGGCAGGTATCCGGCTCTCCTCAGCTTCTTGATGTGTCCCTCCGTGACGGAGGAGACCATCCACCTGCCTCCCACTCCGGACATGGTTGGAGAAGGTCGAGGTGGGAAATGCGAACTTGGGCATTGGAGCTCGAGTGTGCGAAGATGGATGAGCAAAGGAGGAAGAAGGCGTGGATGAAAAGGTAAATCCTTATCCCTTTATATGGGGGACGAAACTATGCGTCCCCACTAGCCTGGTAAAACTCGCTTATCCCCCAAGCGTCGTAATTGATGGCGCGGTTGGGTTACCCACACCCATATTGATGAGAATCCCGTGATAAGGGGACACAATCTCTCCTTTGACAAGACGTGTCAAAAAACTGCCTCGCGTTATGTGCGGGGCTAGTTAAAGGAAACGGTTCGAATAATCAACGGGCCGTGACATAATGTCGTGTTGCCAAAACAAGTCAGAAAATTGGATTTGTGGAAATATTATTCTCTCTACGGTGGTATGTGGACTTATTTTGCAGGGTTGGACACTATCCTTATATTCAAATTCTTCTATGGTGTATTCGGAGGAGGAACCCGCCTTGCAATGCCGAAGACAATACTGCGTGCCGGACTCATCGTCATTGAAAGCCTGGTTCAGGGGCTAATGTGGGAGTCCTGGATTAGGGGGTCTCCGGACAGCCGGACTATATCCATTGGCCGGACTGTTAGACTATGATGATACAAGATTGAAGACTTCGTCTCGTGTCCGGATGGGACTCCACTTGGCGTGGAAGGCAAGCTAGGCAATACGGATATGTGTATCTCCTCCTTTGTAACCGACCTTGTGTAACCCTAACCTCTCCGGTGTCTATATAAACCGGAGAGTTTTAGTCCGTGGGACAACATACAATCATACCATAGGCTAGCTTCTAGGGTTTAGCCTCTCTGATCTCGTGGTAGATCTACTCTTGTACTACCCATATCATCAATATTAATCAAGCAGGAAGTAGGGTTTTACCTCCATCGAGAGGGCCCGAACGTGGGTAAAACATTGTTGTAACGCCCTCGATGCGGCTATATCTCCCACGTGTCGAGGCACGACTTAGAGGCATAACCGCATTGAAAGCAATGTCGCAAGTAAGGTAATCTTCACAACATCCCATGTAATATAAATAATAAAGGGGAGATACATAGTTGGCTTACACTCGCCACGTCAATCAAGTACATAAATAACATTGCAACATTCAAACACTCATGGCCCGACTACGGCGCCAAAATAAAAGATAACCCAACATGCGACACAGTCCCGATCACCCCAACTGGGCACCACTACTGATCATCAGGAAAAGAAACATAGTATCGTTGAGAGTCCTCGTCGAACTCCCACTTGAGCTCGAGCGCGCCATCTGGAGCGAAATCATCAGGCCCTGCATCTGGTGTAATAGTAATCTGTGAGCCAGAGGGACTCAACAATCTCGCACCCTCGCGATCAAGACCATTTAAGCTTATAGGTAAGGCAAGGTAAATATATGTGGAGCTGCAGCAAGCGGCTAACATATCTGGTGGCTAACCTATTCGCAAAAGAGAGCAAGAAGAGAAGTCAAGGCGCGAGCGCATAACTAAAGAGGGCAATCCTGCGGCAAGCATTACTCCAACACCGTGTCCACTTCCCGGACTCCGCCGAGAAGAGGCCATCACGGTAACTCACACAGTTGATTCATTTTAATTAAGTTAAGGTTTAAGTTATCTACAACCGGACATTAACAAATTCCCATCTGCCCATAACCGCGGGCACGGCTTTCGAAAGTTCAATCCCTGCAAGGGGTCCCAACTTAGCCCATGACAAGCTCTCACGGTCAACGAAGGAATAGACCTTCTCCTGAGACGTTCCGATCAGACTTGGTATCCCGGTTCTACAAGACACTTCGACAAGTTAAAACCAATCCAGCAACACCGCCCGAATGTGCCGACAAATCCCGATAGGAGCTGCACATATCTCGTTCTCAGGGCACAATCGGATAAGCAATCCGTACAACTAAAACCAGCCCTCGAGTTTCCCCGAGGTGGCGCTGCAAGGGGCTCTAGGTTGGACCAACACTCAGAGGAGCACTGGCCCGGGGGGGTTAAAATAAGATGACCCTCGGGCTCCGGAAACCCAAGGGAAAAAGAGGCTATGTGGCAAATGGTAAAACCAAGGTTGGGCATTGCTGGAAAAGCTTTAATCAAGGCGAACTATCAAGGGGTTCCCATTATAACCCAACCGCGTAAGGAACGCAAAATCCGGGAACATAACACCGATATGACGGAAACTAGGGCGGCAAGAGTGGAACAAAACACTAGGCGAGAGGCCGAGCCTTCCACCCTTTACCAAGTATATAGATGCATTAAGATAACATGGCAATATAATGATATTCCAACAATTAAATAAGGTTCCAACAAGGAACGGCCTCCAATCTTCACCTGCAACTAGCAACGCTATAAGAGGGGCTGAGCAAAGCGGTAACATAGCCAATCAACGGTTTGCTAGGACATGGTGGGTTAGAGGTTTGACATTGCAATTTGGGAGGCTTGAAAGCAAGTGGTAGGCATCGTAGCATGGCATAGCAAAAGAGCGAGCATCTAGCAAAGCAAATATAGTAGTGATTTCAAGGGTATGATCATCTTGCCTGCGCAGTTGTCAGAGTTGACTGGATCCTCGAAAGCAAACTCAACGGGCTCCTCGTTAGCGAACTCGTCTCCCGGCTCTACCCAAACAAGACAAACAAGCAACAAGGACACAATCAACCACGTGCACAACTCAAACAACATGATGCAAAGATGGTATGCTATGCGGGATGCGATGCGGGATGCATATGCAAGATTTGACAAGGAATGCATGAACCTGGCCTCAACATGGAAATCCAAGTGTGACACTGGAAAGATGAGATGAAATCGCTTGAAAACGATATAAAGAATGCTGGAATCGGAGTTACGGTTTCGAAATGACAAGCAATTCAAAAATGACACCGTTCTGCGATTTACAGCAAGTAGTCAACTAAATGCCACGAGATGAACATGCTACAGCATGCAAACATGGCATCAAAATACATGGCAGGGACACATTCATGATGCTTAACAAAAGTCTAGCACTAAGCTTCGGCCAATTCATCCATTAACAGGTTCAAACAAGCATGGCAAAAATGCATTTGGTAAACAGATTTCAGACTTAGTGAAATTAACACTTGTCTGGAATTTCAAATCAGATAGCACTCTTCGGAGCACCAAAACTATATGCTACAGGACCTGAACATGACAAAGTAAAGCATGGCATGGAGCCACTCAAAGAGCTTAACAAAATTCCCTTAGTGACCTTGAGCCAAAAGGGATCAGAAAATACATTTGCAAGCATGTGAACATGGCAAAAACATAATCAGTTCTCAGACTTAGTGAAAACTGGAGCATGCTGAAAACAGATATCAAGTAGGCATGTTTACAAGCTCGATGCACTCACTACAGAGCATGTTATGATAATCCAAGCATACACCCATCAAGAATACACAAAATACAAGCTAGACATGGCAAGAACAATAACATGGAATGCACGGATCAACTACAACATCATCGGCAAAATCGCTAACTAGTAGACAATCTGCCTAGATTCACAAAGTAGCAAAAGTAGAGCTCGATTGACTCAAGATAGGGTGCTCCATAATTGCAAACAAAGACATGGATGGATAGAGAACTACAAGGTTAACAAAACATCCTTACTGATCATCCTCAAAAGAGGCACGGATCACTAGGGAACAACATGAACATATGGCATCATGAGATAAACAGACCAAGGACTTAGTGGAAATGCTAAGTCCCTGAAATCAGCACTAACAAGTGCACCACTTTGCAAGCTTGTGCTAGTCACCACACACATCACAAAAATACATGGGTTGCACTTTGTAAAGATGGCAAATCCCTTAACAAAACATATGTAGAGCTCATGGGCATATCATGCACACAATAATCATGGCAAAAATGACAAATATCTAAATGGAGTAGCAGATCTGACAATTATCTCAAGTGGCACTCTTCTAACAGTATTTCGGGCATCAAGATGAACTCAAATGAAAATGATGCAATGGAATGGAATGATGTACTCTCCGAGAAGAACATTTTGATATGCTATATGCCCAAAACAGAGCTACAGATGCAAAGTTACGACGCAATGAACATAGCAAGAATATTAGGGTTTCGGGGCAAAAGTCAACCCGAGATCCAGATCTGGATCTGGGGGTACTGTAGCAGCGCGGTTCCCGAGGATCGCCGGGGAGGTCGGCGCCGGAGTTGAAGTCGGGGCGGCCGGAGTGAGGGGGTTCGGCGCCGGAGCGGGGAGGAGCTCCCCGGCTCGCCGGAGTGGGGGAGGAGCTCGCTGGCGCTGGCCGCGGCGATGGGGAACGGACTTGGCGGCGTCGGGGCGGCGTGGAGGCGAGGTCCGTGGAGGGCGCTTGCGCCGGAGGTCGCCGGCGATGGAGTACGCGGCGGCCGGAGCAGGGCGGCTCTGGCGCGCTCGGCCGCGCGGGAGGAAGACGAAGGCGGGCGGCGGCGCGGGTGACTGGGCCGCGGGGGCCCCGAGCGGGCCGGACGGGCCTCGGGCAGCGGCGACGATGTGGGGCTCGCCCGGGCCACGTGGTGGCGGCTGGTTGGTCGGCGGCGGCGGGCGGACGCGTCCGGCTCCGTCCGGACGTGTCCGGCGGCGACGGAGGAGATATTTTTTAGGGTTTCGAGGAGGGGATCCGAGATTTGGAAAGGGGGAGGTATATATAGGCATAGAGGGAGCTAGGAGAGTCCAAATGAGGTGCGGTTTTCGGCCACGCGATCGTGATCGAACGCTCTAGATGATGGGAGAGGTTTTGGTAGGTTTTGGGCCAACTTGGAGGGGTGTTGGGCTGCAACACACACGAGGCCTTTTCGGTCCCTCGGTTAACCGTTGGAGTATCAAACGAAGTCCAAAAGGTATGAAACTTGACAGGCGGTCTACTGGTAGTAAACCAAGGCCGCTTGGCAAGTCTCGGTCCAATCCGGAAATGTTTAGTCCCCACACATGAAAGAAAGGTAGAATTGACCACCGGAGGAGAACGAAGCGCCGGAATGCAAAACGGACAATGGGGAAAATACTCGAATGCAAGAGATGAACATGTATGCAAATGCAATGCACATGATGACATGATATGAGATGCATGACAACGACAACAACACGAAGACAAAAACCCGAACCTGACAAAATAAAATAACTTAACACCGGAAACGGCAAGAGTTGGAATACATATTGGGTAAATCATATCCGGGGTGTTACAATTGTGTTCCCTGCCTCTTGTTACCATCCGCCTTAGACGCACAGTTTGGGACCCCCTACCCGAGATCCGCCGGTCTTGACACCGACAACGGGGTTCTCAGCTCCCTTCCTATCAGTAATATGCAAGTAAACTTCTTGTAGCAGTAAAAACCTACCTAATGAGTCTAGGTTTAACATCTTTCTTTTCCATAAGGCATTTAATAACAACATGATTGGTGTGAACAATTACTTTAGAATCAATAATGTAAGATCTGAATTTATCACAAGCAAACAAAACTGCTAGAAATACTTTTTTAGTAGTAGCATAATTTCTTTCGGCACTGTCTAGAGTTTTGCTAGCATAGTGTATAACATTTAATTTCTTATCAACTATTTGCCCTAGAGCAGCACCAACAACATAATCACTAGCATCACACATAGTTTCAAAAGGTAAGTTTCAATCAGGTGGTTGAAAAATAGGTGTAGAAGTTAAGGCTTTCTCAAGTGTTTCAAAGGCTTCTGCACAATCATCATAAAAAACAAATGGAAGATCTTTTTGCAAGAGATTAGTAACAGGCCTAGAAATTTTAGAGAAGTCTTTAATAAACCTCCTATAGAAACCAACATGACCAAGGGAACTTCAGATACCTTTAATATCTTTAGGATATGACATTTCCTCAATTGCATCAACTTTAGATCTATCCACTTCAATGCCTCGTTCAGAAATTTTATGCCCCAAGACAATACCTTCATTAACCATAAAGTGGCACTTCTCCCAATTCAAGACAAGATTAGTTTGTTCACATCTCTGCAGAACTCGATCAAGCTTGCTTAGGAAATCATCAAAAGAAGTTCTGTAAACGGAAAAATCATCCATGAAAACCTCAACAATCTTTTCACAAAAGTCAGAGAAATAATAGTCATACATCTTTGAAAGGTAGCAGGTGCATTACATAAACCAAAAGGCATATGTCTATAAGCATAAGTGTTGGAAATATGCCATAGAGGCAATAATAAAATGGTTATTATTATATTCCCTTGTTCATGATAATTGTCTATTGTTCATGCTATAATTGTATTAACCGGAGACCGTAATACATGTATGAATACGTAGACCACAATATGTCCCTAGTAAGCCTCTAGTTGGCTAGCTCGTTGATCAATAGATGATTACGGTTTCCTGACCATGGACATTGGATGTCCTTGATAACGGGATCACATCATTAGGAGAATGATGTGATGGATAAGACCCAATGCTAAGCATAGCACAAGATCGTGTAGTTCGTCTGCTAAAGCTTTTGTAACGTCAAGTATCATTTCCTTCGACCATGAGATTGTGCAACTCCCGGATACCGTAGGAATGCTTTGGGTGTGCCAAACGTCACAACATAACTGGGTGGCTATAAAGGCACACTACGGGTACCTCCAAAAGTGTCTGTTGGGTTGGCACGAATCGAGACTAGGATTTGTCACTCCGTGTGACAGAGAGATATCTCTGGGCCCACTCGGTAGGACATCATCATAATGAGCTCAATGTGACCAAAGAGTTGATCACGGGATGATGTGTTACGGAACGAGTAAAAGTGACTTGCCGGTAACGAGATTGAACGAGGTACTGGGATATCGACGATTGAATCTCGGGCAAGTAACGTACCGATTGACAAAGGGAATTGTATACAGGATTGATTGAATCCCCGACATCGTGGTTCATCCGATGAGATCATCATGGAAAATGTGGGAGCCAACATGGGTATCCAGATCCCGCTGTTGGTTATTGGCCAGAGAGCTGTCTCGGTCATGTCTGCATGATTCCCGAACCCGTAGGGTCTACACACTTAAGGTTCGATGACGCTACAGTTGTCATGGGAAATAGTATGTGGTTATGAAGGTTGTTCGGAGCACCGGATGAGATCCCGGACGTGACAAGGAGTTCCGGAATGGTCCGGAGGTGAAGATTGATATATTGGACGAAGGGTATTGGAGTCCGGAATTGTTCTGGGGGTACCGGGTGACGACCAGCGTGTCCAAAAGGGGTTTCGAAGGCCCCAGCAAGCATTGGGGGGCCTTATGGGCCAAGGGGAGGGGGCACATCAGCCAACTAAGGGGCTGAGCGCCCCTCCCACCCCATCTCACGTAACTTGGAGAGGTGGGGGCGCCTCCCCTAGGGCAGCCACCCCTCCCGGCTTGGGGGGCAAGTTTCCTAGGGGTGGGGGCACCCAAACCCATCTAGGGTTTCCCTTGTGGCCGCCGCCCCTCCCCTAGGGAACCCTAGGGCGCCTCCTCCACCCCCTTCGCCCTATATATAGTGAGGGGTAGAGATGGCAGCCGTACCCCCTTCCCCTAGCGCAGCCCTCTCCCTCCCCCACACCTCCTCCTCCTCCGTAGTGCTTGGTGAAGCCCTGCCGGAGAACTGCAAGCTCCACCACCACGCCGTCGTGCTGCCGGAGCTCTCCCTCAACTTCTCCTCTCCCCTTGCTGGATCAAGAAGGAGGAGACGCCCCCGGGCTGTACATGTGTTGAACGCGGAGGCACCATTGTTGGGCGCTTAGATCGGAATCAACCGTGATCTAAATCGCTACGAGTACGACTCCTTCATCCGCGTTCTTGTAACTCTTCCACATCGCGATCTTCAAGGGTATGAAGATGCACTCCCCTCTCTCTCGTTGCTAGTCTCTCCATAGATTGATCTTGGTGATGCATAGAAATTTTTTAATTTCTGCAACGATCCCCAACAGTGGTACCAGAGCCAGGTTTATGCGTAGATTCTATGCACGAGTAGAACACAAAGCAGTTGTGGGTGATGATTTGTTCAATTTTCTTACCGTTACTAGTCTTATCTTGATCCAGCGGCATTGCGGGATGAAGCGGCCCGGACCGACCTTACACGTACGCTTACGTGAGACTGGTTCCACGACTGACATGCACTTGATGCATAAGGTGGCTGGCGGGTGTCTGTCTCTCCACTTTAGTCGGATCGGATTCGATGAAAAGGGTCCTTATGAAGGGTAAATAGCAATTGGCATATCACCATTGTGGTTTTGCGTAGGTAAGAAACGGTCTTGCAAGAAACCCATAGAAGCCACATAAAACATGCAACAACAATTAGACGACGTCTAACTTTTTTTTGCAAGGTATGCTTTGTGATGTGATATGGCCAAAAAGATGTGATGAATGATATATGTGATGTATGAGATTGATCATGTTCTTGTAATAGGAATCACGACTTGCATGTCGATCAGTATGACAACCGGCAGGAGCCATAGGAGCTGTCTTAATTTATTTATGACCTGCGTGTCAATGAAAACGCCATGTAATTACTTTACTTTATTGCTAACCGTTAGCCATAGTAGTAGAAGTAATAGTTGGCGAGGCAACTTCATGAAGACAAGATGATGGAGATCATGGTGTCATGCCGGTGACGATGGTGTTCATGCCACACCTTGAAGATGGAGATCAAAAGGCGCAAGATGATATTGGCCATATCATGTCACTTTATGATTTTCATGTGATGTTTTTCATGTTTACATCTTATTTGCTTTGAACGACGGTAGCATAAATAAGATGATCCCTCGCTAAAATTTCAAGAAAGTGTTCCCCCTAACTGTACACCGTTGCGAAGGTTCGTTGTTTCGAAGCACCACGTGATGATCGTGTGTGATAGATTCTAACGTTCGCATACAATGGGTGTAAGCCAGATTTACACATGCGAAACACTTAGGTTGACTTAACGAGCCTAGCATGTACAGACATGGCCTCGGAACACAAGAGACCGGAAGGTCGAACATGAGTCCTATAGTAGATACGATAAACATGAAGATGTTCACCGATGACGACTAGTCTGTCTCACGTGATGATCGGACACGGCCTAGTTGACTTGGATCATGTATCACTTAGATGACTAGAGGGATGTCTATCTAAGTGGGAGTTCATTAAATAATCAGCTGAACTTAATTATCATGAACATAGGCAAAAGGTCTTTGCAAATTATGTCGTAGCTTACACTTTAGTTCTACTGTTTAAGATATGTTCCTAGAGAAAATTTAGTTGAAAGTTCATAGTAGAAATTATGTGGACTGGGTCCGTCAACTGAGGATTATCCTCATTGCTGCGCAGAAGGCTTATGTCCTTAATGCACCGCTCGGTGTGCTAAACCTCAAGCATCATCTGTAGATGTTGGGAAACATCTGACATACACGTTTTGATTACTATGTGATAGTTCTGTGCGTAATGCTAACGGTTTAGAATTGTGGCACCAAAGACGTTTTTGAAACGTCGCAGAACATATGAGATGTTCCAAAGACTGAAATTGGGATTTCATACTAGTGCCCATGTCAATAGGTATGAGACCTATGACAAGTTTCTTAAGCCTGCAAACTAAGGGAGAAAAGCTCAATCATTGAGTATGTGCTCAGATTGTCTGAGTACTACAATCGCTTGAATTGAGTGGGAGTTAATCTTCCAGATGAGATAGTGATGGTTCTCCATAGTCACTACCACCAAGCTATTAGAGGTTCATGATGAACTATAACATATCAGGGATAGATATGATGATCCTTTAGCTATTCGCGACACCACGAAAGTAGAAATCAAATAGGAGCATCAATTGTTGATGGTTAGTAAAACCACTAGTTTCAAGAAGGGCAAGGGCAAGAAAGGGATACTTCATGAAACGGCAAATCAGTTGCTGCTCTAGTGAAGAAACCCAAGGTTGAACCCAAACCCGAGACTAAGTGCCTCTGAAATAAGGGGAACGGTCACTGAATCAGAACTACCCTAGATACTTGGTAGATGAGAAGGCTGGCAATGTCGACAGAAGTATATTGGATATACATTATAATGTGTACTTTACTAGTACACCTAGTAGCACCAGGGTATTAAAATACCGGTTCAGTTGCTAAGTATTAGTAACTTGAAATAAAAGGCTACAGAATAAACGGAGACTAGCTGAAGGTGAGATGACGATATGTGTTGGAAGTGTTTCCAAGGTTGATGTGATCAAGCATCGCATGCTCCCTCTACCATCGAGATTGGTGTTAAACCTAAATAATTGTTATTTGGTGTTTGTGTTGAGCATAGACATGATTGGATTATGTTTATCGCAATACGGTTATTCATTTAAGGAGAATAATGGTTACTCTGTTTATTTGAATAATACCTTCAATGGTCTTGCACCTAAAATGAATGGTTCATTGAATCTCGATTGTAGTGATACACATGTTCATGCCAAAAGATATAAGATAGTAATGATAGTACCACATACTTGTGGCACTGCCATTTGAGTCATGTTGGTATAAAACGCATGAAGAAGCTCAATGTTGATGTATCTTTGAACTCACTCGTTTTTGAAAAGGTTGAGACATGCGAACCATGTCCATTGGTATATATGCATGAAGAAACTCCATACAAATGGATCGTTTGGACTCACTTGATTTTGAATCACTTGAGACATGCAAATCATACCACATGGGCAAGAGGACTGAAAGGCATCATTCTCAGTGAGATGGAACAAGAAAGCAACTTGTTGGAAGTAATACATTTTGATGTGTGTAGTCCAATGAGTGTCGAGGCACGCAGTGGATATCATTATGTTCTTACTTCACAGATGATTTGAGTAGATACTGAGTATATTTACTTGATGAAACACAAGTCTGAATTATTGAATGGTTTAAGTAATTTCAGAGTGAAGTTGAAGATCGTCGTGACAAGAGGATAAAATGTATATGATATGATCATAGAGATGAATATCTGAGCTATGAGTTTGGCACACAATTAAGACATTGTGGAAATTGTTTCACAACTAATACCTCATGGAACACCATAGTGTGATGGTGTGTCCGAACATCATAACTACACCCTATTGGATATGGTGCATACCATGATGTCTCTTATCGAATTACCGCTATCGTTTATGGGTTAGGTATTAGAGACAACCGCATTCACTTTAAATAGGGCACCACGCAATTCCGTTGAGATGACACCGTATGAACTATGGTTTAGAAAAACCTAAGTTGTCGTTTCTTAAAAGTTCGGGGCTGCGACGCTTATGTGAAAAAGTTTCAGGCTGATAAGCTCGAACCCAAAGCTGATAAATGCATCTTCATAGAATACCCAAAGCAGTTGGGTATACCTCCTATTTTAGATCCGGAAGCAAAAGTGATTGTTTCTAGAAACGGGTCCTTTCTCGAGGAAAAGTTTCTCTCGAAAGAATTGAGTGGGAGGATGATGGAGACTTGATGAGGTTACTGAACCGTCACTTCAACTAGCGTGTAGCAGGGCACAGGAAGTTGTTCCTGTAGCACCTACACCAATTGAAGTGGAAGCTGATGATAGTGATCATGAAACTTCGGATCAAGTCACTACCAAACCTCGTAGGTTGACAAGGATGCGTACTATTTCAGAGTGGTACGTAATCCAATCTTGGAGGTCATGTTGCTAGACAACAATGAACCTACGAGCTATGGAGAAACGATGGTGGGCCCGTATTCCGACAAATGGCTCGAGGCCATAAAATCCGAGAGGATCCATGTGTGAAAACAAAGTATAGACTTTGGAAGAACTACTTGATGGTCGTAAGGCTATTGGGTACAGATGGATTTTAAAAGGAAGACGGACAATGATGGTATGTATCACCATTAAGAAAGCTCGACTTGTCGTTAAGATGTTTTCCGACAAGTTCAAGGAGTTGACTGCGGTGAGACTTTCTCACTCGTAGCGATGCTAAGAGACTGTTGGAATTGTATTAGTAGTTACTACATTATTTATGAAATCTTGCAGATAGGATGTGAAAACATTGTTTCCTCGACAATTTTCTTGAGGAAAGGTTGTATGTGATACAACCAGAAGGTTTTTGTCAATCCTAAAAGATGCTAACAAGTATGCAAAGCTCCAGCAATCTTTCTAAGGACTGGAGTAAGCATCTCGGAGTTGGAATATTCGCTTTGATGAGATGATCAAAGATTTTGGGTTTATATAAACTTTATGAGAAACTTGTATTTCCAAAGAAGTGTGTGGGAGCACTATAGAATTTCTGATGAGTGTATGTTGTTGACATATTGTTGATCAGAAATGATGTAGAATTTCTGGAAAGCATATAGGGTTATTTGAAAAGTATTTTTCAATGGAAAACATGGATTAAGCTACTTGAACATTGAGCATCAAGATCTATAAGGATAGATCAAAAAATGCTTAATAGTGCTTTCAAATGAATACATACCGTGACAAGATTTTGAAGGAGTTCAAATAAGATCAGCAAAGGAGTTCTTGGCTGTGTTATAAGGTGTGAGCATTGAGTGAGACTCAAGATCTGACCACGGCAGAAGAGAGAGAAAGGACGAAGGTCGTCCCCTATGCTTTAGAAGTAGGCTCTACAGTATGCTATGTTGTGTACCGCACCTGAAGTGTGCCTTGCCATGAGTCAATCAAGGGGTACAAGAGTGATCCAGGAATGGATCACATGAAAGCGGTCAAACTTATCCTTAGTAACTAGTGGACTAGGGAATTTTCTCGATTATGGAGGTGGTAAAAGAGTTCGTCGTAAAGGGTTACGTCGATGCAAACTTTGACACTAATCCGGATGACTCTGAGTAGTAAACTGGATTCATATAGTAGAGCAATTATTTGGAATAGCTCCAAGTAGCGCATGGTAGCTCCATCTACAAGATGACATGGAGATTTGTAAAGCACACGCAGATCTGAAAGGTTCAGACCCATTGACTAATAACCTCTCTCACAAGCGAGATCTGATCAAACCCCATGGGTGTTGGATTCATTACAATCACATAGTGATGTGAACTAGATTATTGACTCTAGTGCAAGTAGGAGACTGTTGGAAATATGCCCTAGAGGCAATAATAAAATGGTTATTATTATATTCCCTTGTTCATGATAATTGTCTATTGTTCATGCTATAATTGTATTAACCGGAGACCGTAATACATGTGTGAATATGTAGACCACAATATGTCCCTAGTAAGCCTCTAGTTGACTAGCTCGTTGATCAACAGATGGTTACGGTTTCCTGACCATGGACATTGGATGTCGTTGATAACGGGATCACATCATTAGGAGAATGATGTGATGGACAAGACCCAATCCTAAGCATAGCACAAGATCGTGTAGTTCATCTGCTAAAGCTTTTCTAACATCAAGTATCATTTCCTTAGACCATTAAATTGTGCAACTCCCGGATACCATAGGAATTCTTTCGGTGTGCCAAACGTCACAACGTAACTGGGTGGCTATAAAGGCACACTACGGGTACCTCCAAAAGTGTCTGTTGGCTTGGCACGAATCGAGACTAGGATTTGTCACTCCGTGTGACGGAGAGGTATCTCTGGGCCCACTCGGTAGGACATCATCATAATGAGCTCAATGTGACCAAAGAGTTGATCACGGGATGATGTGTTACGGAACGAGTAAAAGTGACTTGCCTGTAACGAGATTGAACGAAGTATTGGGATACCGACGATCGAATCTCGGGCAAGTAACGTATCGATCGACAAAGGGAATTGTATACATGATTGATTGAATCCCTGACATCGTGGTTCATCTGATGAGATCATCGTGGAACATGTGGGAGCCAACATGGGTAACCAGATCCCGCTGTTGGTTATTGGCCAGAGAGCTGTCTCAGTCATGTCTGCATGATTCCCGAACCCGTAGGGTCTACACACTTAAGGTTCGGTGACGCTAGAGTTGTTATGGGAAATAGTACGTAGTTACCGAAGGTTGTTCGGAGTCCCGGATGAGATCCCGGACGTGACGAGGAGTTCCAGAATAGTCCAGAGGTGAATATTGATATATTGGACGAAGGGTATTGGAGTCCGTAATTGTTCTGGGGGTACCGGGTGACGACCAGCGTGTCCGAAAGGGGTTTCGGAGGCCCCAACAAGCGTTGGGGGGCCTTATGGGCCAAGGGGAGGGGGCACATCAGCCCACTAAGGGGCTGAGCGCCCCTCCCACCCCATCTCACGTAACTTGGAGAGGTGGGGGCGCCTCCCCTAGGGCAGCCACCCCTCCCGGCTTGGGGGGCAAGTTTCCTAGGGGTGGGGGCACCCAAACCCATCTAGGGTTTCCCTTGTGGCCGCCGCCCCTCCCCTAGGGAACCCTAGGGCGCCTCCTCCACCCCCCTTCCCCCTATATATAGTGAGGGGTAGAGATGGCAGCCATACCCCCTTCCCCTGGCGCAGCCCTCTCCCTCCCCAACACCTCCTCCTCCTCCGTAGTGCTTGGTGAAGCCTTGTTGGAGAACTGCAAGCTCCACCACCACGCCATCGTGCTGCTGGAGCTCTCCCTCAACTTCTCCTCTCCCCTTGCAGGATCAAGAAGGAGGAGACGTCCCCGGGCTGTACTTGTGTTGAACGCAGATGCGCCGTTGTTCGGCGCTTAGATCGAAATCAACCGCGATCTGAATCGCTACGAGTACGACTCCTTCATCCGCGGTCTTGTAACGCTTCCGCATCGCGATCTTCAAGGTTATGAATATGCACTCCCCTCTCTCTCGTTGCTAGTCTCTCCATAGATTGATCTTGGTGATGCGTAGAGAATATAACAGTCATACATCTTTGAAAGGTAGCAGGTGCATTACATAAACCAAAAGGCATATGTCTATAAACATAAGTTCCAAAAGGACAAGTAAAAGTGGTTTTCTCTTGGTCGGGTTGAGATACACGTATTTGAGAGAAACCAGAATATCCATCAAGAAAGCAAAAGTGTGTATGCTTAGATAATCTTTCTAACATTTGATCGATAAAAGGTAAGGGGTACTGATCTTTTCTAGTAGCTTTATTTAGTTTTCTAAAATCAATTACCATCCTATAGCCAGCACAATTCTTTGTGGAATAAGTTCATTTTTATCATTAGGAACAACGGTAATGCCTCCCTTCTTCGGGACACAATGAACAGGACTTACCCATCTACTATCAGCTATGGGATATATTATACATGCTTCAAGGAGTTTTAATATTCCAGTTCTTACCACTTCCTTCGTCTTAGGATTTAATCGTCGTTGACGGTGTCCTGGACTAGGGGGTACTCACCACGTTGTCTCCCGATCTGTTAGATTGGGCCGAGGACCCCCATGGCCGTATACTCATGGGCTAGTTCGGACAGCTGCCGCATACAAGGAAGATTCTACAAGACTTGGCAATCAAGGCAAGGACTCCACCCCACCGGCGTATTCGGCTAGGACTCTTGTTATCCTAGGCCTCTGGTGCATTATATAAATCAAGGCCAGGCTAGTCGATAAATCAACTCCATATACAACAATCAGACCATAGGCTAGCTTCTAGGGTTTAGCCTCCTTGATCTCGTGGTAGATCTACTCTTGTACTACCCATATCATCAATATTAATCAAGCAGGACGTAGGGTTTTACCTCCATCAAGAGGGCCCGAACCTGGGTAAAACATCATGTTCCCTGCCTCCTGTTACCATCCGGCCTAGACGCACAGTTCAGGACCCCCTACCCGAGATCCGCCGGTTTTGACTCCGACATTGGTGCTTTCATTGAGAGTTCCGCTATGTGATCGACAAAAGGATCGATGGCTCGCCTGCAGATCAACTGCGACTTTGGCATCTTCGTCACCAGCTCAACTGGTCACCTTGGTTCAACCAAGAATTGCGCCCCGTGTTCGATCACCATGTCCGGACGAGGGCCTTCATCAAACATCAACTCCGATCTCTATCAAGATCACTAAGGAATCATCTATGGAGCTCGGGGGCTCAACGTCAACATTGCCCTCAAGCGACCGTGCTGTTTTTCTGGATAGCGAACTCGTATTTGCCACCACCACCTCCTCGAGTATCGCTTTGACGATCGCTTTGGTGGAATTGTGCGGAATTGAGTCTACAACAACCCTGGAAAATTTCGTCGACTTCCGATGGAGGAATCTCTGGCAATCCACGATATACCGGAGCCCTGTCAAATCTGGACGGGAATTTGGATGAGTTTAGGGCGTGGTGTCCAGCTTCTAGTTCGGACGTCCTTTGGAAGATCCAACCGTTGATCGGCTGCGGAATTCCTATATCTCTCACCTCTCAAAATTTCGGCTCAATCCGACCGTCCAAACTCCGGGAACTTTCCGATTAGTGCATCACTTTTTGGATCTGTTTTCTGCGTGAAAACGAATCCGACTCGAGTTCATGTTTTTTATGAACAGGATTTCGGACATCCCTTTTGAAGGAAGTTTTGTATAGGGAATAATGTTTTGTTCCCGAACACATCCCACTAACTGTAAGATCTTTTGAACATGATCTTCAACATCATGCTGGTGTCAAACCAGTCCGGCAATATTACTCCACGGCTGCCGACCTGCGCTAGACACGGCGTCACTTTGTTGAGCCGAGCTCAACTTCTTCGGATCATCATCTCGGCAAGCCGAACAAGAGTCCGGCATCGCGAAGGATAAATCATCGCCAACATCGCCGCCCCACGGACTACACGGAGCGGGCATACCGGCATCGCCGCACGGTTGCTTCATCAAGGCGGCATCGACCACGTCACGACCTGCATCGACAGGGCCGCATTATCGCTTCTTTAAGCTGGTGTCTATCACGCCGACCTACTTCGACTCATCGGCTGACATCGGGGCTTCGACATCTCGGCTGGACCGGGGGCTTCGCCATCTCTTCATCAACCTACTCCGGACACTTCGGTGTCACTAGCCGACCAGCTCCGTCACGTTAGCTGGGCCGAGGGCTTTGCCTCGGCGAGCCAACCTTTATCAGCATTGCCATGCCGTCATTTTATCGCCCATCAGGCAATGAGTGTGCGGATCGAGTCCCAATTTTGGGAATCACCTTCCTTCGGATTGCTACAACAAATAAACCAGGTGCTATTAATCCCAGTATTTTTTGCTTGTTTGGGTTCATTTTTCCCAAGGAATTGTTACTCTGGTTTGTCCGTTATATGTACACAGGTCTATCAAATGGTGGCCGCATTAACGACAGTCGCATGGTGGTTCGGTCAGTTTCCGTACATAGTCCGGCGAATGCCGCACTCGGAGCTCGGACCGACCTGCGAATTCAGGCTTTGCCACGCCTTTACAGCATCACGCCGACGCCCTGCACCGACATTGACTTCGGCGCCAGGCCATATTTCTTTTATTACTCACTTTGCATAAATTATTTATTATGCAACGATTTTTTTAAAATTATCATTATTACTACCATCTCCGGTTTGCACTATTTTTTGTGCATAGGAAAATGATCCGGGGACTTCGGCGTCACTCTGCCGGTCTGCATTGACCGTGCTATGTCACCACTTCGGCGTGTCGAGCTCTCCGCGCCGCCACCTCGGGACTGGCTTGGGGGATGGAACCTTGCCCCGCATCAAGCTCGGACCGCGTCATCAATACTGAACACATCAACTAGCTAAGTCGCTTTCATGCTCAAAGCTTTAATTTCTAACTTGTGTTCGGTTCGACCAAGCATTATACTTTTTGGAAAAAAGTTGCTTGTAAAAATTTCCTTGTCCAAACTTTATTTGTGACGCATAAATTCAAATACCCAATTCATTTGGGGGCTTCCTTCATGAAGCTTTTCCTCTTGCATATGATTAGACTTGTATGGCTTCGTTCCTTGTTCGTGTATTATGCCACAATATGCACCATATTGACTTAAGCGATTTGCAAGCTGGGTTGCCTCGCTCCTGTGTTTACCCCTACGTTCCTGATTGTTCGGCTAGGGAGTAAAGGGAGCACCTCTGCGATTGTCACGATCGGGTCGCCCGAGCCGGACCTCAGACTGGGTGAAGCCGAAAGCTAGCGCTCTTATAGTTTTCAATGATGGTCGGCACACAACGGAACTCATGAGTACAAAAAATCTATTGCACAAGTCTCATAATAACAATGAGCACCGAAGAAAGGTATCGGTGGGGGTACTATTTTCTTCGAAGATGCTTCTTACACTTCACGGTAATATAGCATAAGTTCCCTGAGCGTGCTTTGTCTGTTACAGCCTTATGGCCTGATTGCCTGGTTATTGGAAACACCATCGATATTCTCAACCGATGGAGTACATAACACTTTTCGGTCCTTTACCGAAGAGGGAGAAGCTGACGGTCGGTTAAGACGCGTTTAAAGTTCGGTTGAACATAGATATGATATAAGTACTTCGGTACATGCAATCATTCTTCTACCTAAGTCACTTGGGGGCTCTTAAAATTTCTATGAGCTATTTTATAGTAAATGTGTTTTCTTCTTGGTCGTTGCAAAGTCTTTTTCTATCGCTCCTTTTTCGACGTGAGTGTGTGGTCAATAGCCAGATAACCCATTTGCTCGCTAGCGACTGCTCGAGTTTAGTTCGCTAAACTGGTCTAACGAGAAGTACTCCGCCTTCGGGATAGGAGGCTGCAGCCGTAGGCTGACCTGCTTGAAGTCTTGAGATCGGATGTGTAATGTTAAAGCACGACAGAAGCACTTTTTTTTCTAAGACCAATTTTCGGATTGGCACCGAACACTTGATATTGTTCGGACGTCATGTTTTTACTGACGTTTCTTGGTTTTACAAGCTTTTTGGCACTTTTAAACTATTTATGCTTTTCCAGCATCAGTCTCGCAGTGCATCGCCGGACACCTTTAGGGAGTCGGCAAAAACATTCTCAGATATTGCTATATACGCATCGGTTTCGAATTGTGTCTTCGGTCAATAGTTGGGTTGCCCGGCTCCTGCACTTGCTTCCTACGTTCCGTTTTGTTTAGCTAGGCATGCAAAGGGAGAACCACTGCGATTGTGCTTCCAGCTCACATGGTTAAGCACCTCAGTGGAGAAAGCCGAAAACTGACTGTCACAATAAGCATAAACTAGTCAGCGATCCGATGACTGTGTTAAATAATGGGCCACTCATAACAATGGCCGAAGTGTTTACGGCTTGACCTCGACTGTCGCCGAACACTACCGGGGGCTATTAACTAGCCTCCGAAACTAAATCCTCGATATTTTGCTCTTACATAGGAGCTGAGGTTTCATGATCATGCTTAGCATGACAACCCAAAGAAAGGAACCGATAGCAGGACTATTTTCTTTGGAAGACATTTCTTCTGTTAAACAGTAATATAACATATCTCTCTGCGTACCTTTGTTTATACAACCGTGTGGCCAGATTGCCTTGTTTGTCGTAAATCTTTGCCCTCATAAAGGATTTATAAAGTAGGACAAACACTCCTCGGCTACTGGCCGAGGAGGTGGAAGCCGATGGTCGGTCAACAAAGTTTTGTACAATGCGGATCCGAGCATTAATGACATAAAGTACTTGGATACATAGAGTCATTACACATAATCTGTGATTTTACTATGGATATTGATCCTTAATTCGGCCACCCGTGCCCGCATTAAGGCTCGGGGGCTACTGGGCTTTGGGCTTATTATTTACAAATATTAAAGGGGCACATCGATCCCCTGATCTGGTGTTGCCACCCGACCAGTGTCTCGGGGGCTACTGCATTGCTTGTCCAATGCAGAAAATTTTATGTGCAATATAGTTTCCGAGGAGATTTTGATCCTCAGGTTGGTCGGCCGCACCCAACCTGAGTCTTGAGGACTGAGCACGCCGCTTTTAGTGTCCCGAGGTATTCTGCCGAGCTTGGACTTGATCCTCAGGCCGATTTTGCAAATCAACCTGAGTCTCAGCGGCTACTGGGACCAGCGGTCTTACGTCATCCTTCATGTGCATCTTGGGTTTTAGACCGATACACACCTTGAGGGCTACTGGCTATATATCTCGGCAGAGAATAAATTGCACCAATAAAAAATATTCACAAAAATCGGCCCACATTCGGGGTGGTGCACCACCTCAGAAGCAGCCCGGCATAAAGGTCGGGCGCTAACGGCTGGCTCCATAGAGGGCATTTCCGGCATTAAGCTCGGCTAAACTCCTTCAAACTTCTTTGAACCAAGGTGATTTATGACACCTCGGATATAGTCCGGCGTTGGAGCTCGGATACATAGTCCGGCGTTGGAGCTCGGATACATTCCGGCGTTAGAGCTGGGAAGCAGTCCGGCGTTGGTGCTCGGTTGCAAAAGATACCTCGAATACAGTCCGGCGTTGGAGCTTGGACGCAAGAGGACGCTGCCGCCCGGGAACAACTTCAAACCCGAGGTGTGGCATAAAAATAACAAGGCATTGATAAAGGCCGGAAACTTAAAGGGGCTCCTCGGATACCCGACGTGTAAACTCGTCGAATGCATTTCGGCGATCCTCAAGATCGAAGATGAGAAGATTTGTTGAACCAGTTTTCAAGACCGGCGACCGAAGATGAAGAACAGTTCGGAAGAATCGAGGAGCGTCCCTAACTTGAAGACCGGTTTAGGGGGCTACTGACGGTGTCCTGGACTAGGGGGTACTCACCATGTCGTCTCCCAATCTGTTAGATTGGGCCGAGGACCCCCATGGCCGTATACTCATGGGCCAGTTCGGACAGCTGCCGCATACAAGGAAGATTCCAAAAGACTTGGCAATCAAGGCAAGGACTCCACCCCACTGGCGTATTCGGCTAGGACTCTTGTTATCCTAGGCCTCTGGTGCATTATATAAACCGAGGCCAGGCTAGTTGATAAATCAACTCCATATACAACAATCAGACCATAGGCTAGCTTCTAGGGTTTAGCCTCCTTGATCTCGTGGTAGATCTACTCTTGTACTACCCATATCATCAATATTAATCAAGCAGGACGTAGGGTTTTACCTCCATCAAGAGGGCCCGGACCTGGGTAAAACATCGTGTTCCCTGCCTCCTATTACCATCCGGCCTAGATGCACAGTTCGGGACCCCCTACCCGAGATCCGCCGGTTTTGACACCGACAGTCGTTGATGATCAAAAACTGGTTTATCATCAGGCTCCATATTAATTTTTATGCTGACCTAGAGTGGGAGTAATGCCCTCAAGGTCATCAAGAGTATATCCAATAGCATCATGATGATTCCTGATATGTCTTCATGCTCTGAAAGGTTAGCACTAATAATAACATGATATGTCTTCTTTTTCATCAAGATAAGCATATTTCAATGTACCGGGCAATTGTTTTAATTCAAACATAGGATCACCCTTAGGTGGAGGAGGACCTCCAAGAGTTTCAACAGGCAAATTGTGTTTGAGAATAGGTGGTTGATCAAAGAACATCTTATCTATTTCATTTCTTTCATTCAAGTGGATATCATTTTCATGGTCTAGCAAATATTGTTCTAACGGATCAGTAGAGGTACAACAATAGAAGTAGGACCAATAATTTCACCTTTACTGGGCAATTCTTTATCATGAGGTTGTCTATGAAACTTAGACAAATTAAAATCGTGAGATATATCACCAAAGTTAACACTCATAGTTTCTTCAGCGCAATCAATCTTAGCATTAACGGTATTCAAGAATGGTCTACCAAAAATTATGGGACAAAAATCATCTTGTGGAGAACCCAGCACTAGAAAATTAGTAGGGTATTTTATTTTTCCATACAAGAGTTCAACATCTCAAACAATCCCAAGTGGTATAATGGCTTCTCTCGTTGTAAGCATAATAGTAACATCAGTGTCTTCTATTTCAGCAGGAGCAATATCAATCAGAATTTCTTGATATAAGGTAAATGGGATAGAACCCACACTAGTACCCAAATCACATAAGCCATGATAACAATGATCTCCTATCTTAACCAACACAATAGGCTTGCCAACAACGAGCTTATTCTCATCTTTAGTATCAGGCTTAGCAATCCTAGTTTCTTCATCACAGAAATAAATAACATGCCCATCAATATTATCAACCAAGAGATCTTTAACCATAGCAATATTAGGTTCTATTTTAATTTGTTCAGAGGGTCTAGGTACTGTAATATTACTTTTTTTCACCACGGTTGAAACCTTAGCATGTTCCTTTATCCTAACAGGGGAAGGTGATTTCTCATATAAGTAGTAGGAACAACTAAATCGACATTGTAAATGATAGTTTCGTCTTTAACTATAACAGTTTCCTCAATATTTTCTTTAACAGGGGGATGCTATTTAAACCACTTCTCCTTAGGGAGATCAACATGAGTAGCAAATGATTCACAAAACGAGGCTACTATCTCAGAGTCAATGCCATATTTAGTGCTAAACTAATGAAAAGCTTCGGTATCCACAAAAGATTTAACACAATCAAACTCAAGTATTATACCTGAGTCATTACCTTTGTCGAGTTCCCAATATTCAGAGTTGCATTTAATTCTTTCAAGAAGGTTCCATCTGGATTCAATAGTCTTCTTCATAAAGGAGCCAGTAGAAGAAGAATCGAGTATGGTTTGATCATCATCAGAAAGCCGAGCATAAAAAATCTGTAAGATAATTTCCTTTGGGAGCTCATGTTTGGGGCTTGTGTACATCATGAACTTAAGCCTTCCCCATGCTTGAGCTATGCTTTCTCCTTCACGAGGCCAAAAATTTGAACCGATTCCAATCCCACGTTCCGATATCATCACATAGCCTATACCATGTCAATGCCTTTCCTCAAAGGGAAGATCTCCTTATTAACTTCATCTTCGGGTAAACCTACAAGCTTAAATAATCCACAAACTTCATCCACATAGATTAGGTGCATATGAGGATGTAATGTTCCATCTCCTGCATAAGGATTAGCTAGCAGTTTCTCTATCATGCCCGAAGGAATCTCATAATAAATATTTTCAGTAGGTGCAGCAAGTTGAGGAGCAACTCTTTGTGCTTCTGGTCAAGGTGAAGATACCCCGAACAAACCCCTCAAAGGATGATTTTCCATAGTAACAAGTAACGGTAAATTTTAGCATGTAATATAAATGTTTCCTTACCAAATTCCACTTACCCGAAGCGCTTCACTCCCCGGAAACAGAGCCAGAAAAGAGCCTTGATGACCCACAAGTATAGGGGATCTATCATAGTCCTTTCGATAATTAAGAGTGTCGAACCCAACGAGGAGCAGAAGGAAACGACAAACGGTTTTCAACAAGGTATTATCTGCAAGTACTAAAATTATCGGTGCAAATAGTTTGATAACAAGGTAATTTGTATTGATAAAATAATAGTAAGGGTAACAAAAGTGCAGCAAGGTAGCCCAATCCTTTTTGTAGCAAAGGACATGCTAGAACAGTCTCTTATAATAATCCAAGCATTCTTGAGGACACACGGGAATTCCATCAAGTCACTTTCAACATGTTTGTTTGATTCCCTTCGCTACTTTGATAATTTGATATGTCGGTGGGTGTGATTCTTACTTGAACAATCCTCTAATATGTCTCCAATGTATCTATAATTTTTGATTGTTCCATGCTATTATATTATCTGTTTTGGATTTTTTATATGCATTTATATGATATTTTATATTATTTTTCGGACTAACCTATTAACCTAGAGCCTAGTGCCAGTTTCTATTTTTTCCCTGTTTTTGAGTTTCGTAGAAAAGGAATACCGAACGGAATGAAACCTTCGCGATGATTTTTGTTGGACCAGAAGCAAACCAGGAGACTTGGAGACGAAGTCGAAGGAGCCACGAGGTGGCCACAAGGACGAAGGGCGCGCCCAGGGGGGTAGGGCGCGCCCCCACCCTTGTGGGCCCCCATGCACCTCCTGACCTAATTCTTTTGCCTATATATTCCCATATATCCCCAAATTACCAGAGGCATCCATGAAAACACTTTTCCACTGCCGCAACCTTCTGTACCCATGAGATCACATCTAGGGACCTTTTCGGCACCCTACCAGAGGGGGATTCGATCATGGAGGGCTTCTACATCAACTTTATTGCCCTTCCGATGAGGCGTGAGTAGTTTACCTCAGACCTACGGGTCCATAGCTAGTAGCTAGATGACTTCTTCTCTCTCTTTGATTCTCAATACCCAAACCACCAGAGGCATCCATGAAAACACTTTTCCACCGCCGCAACCTTCTGTACCCGTGAGATCCCATCTAGGGACCTTTTTCGGCACCCTGCCGGAGGGGGATTCGATCACGGAGGGCTTCTACATCAACTTTATTGCCCTTACGATGAAGCGTGAGTAGTTTACCTCAGACCTACGGGTCCATAGCTAGTATCTAGATGGCTTCTTCTCTCTCTTTGATTCTCAATACCATGTTCTCCTTGATGTTCTTGGAGATCTATTCAATGTAATACTTTTTTGCGGTGTGTTTCCTGAGATCCGATGAATTGTGCATTTATGATTAGCTTATCTATGAATATTATTTAAATCTCCTCTGAATTCTTTTATGCATGATTTTATATCTTTGTAATTCTCTTCGAACTATCGGTTTGGTTTGGCCAACTAGATTGGTTTTTCTTGCAATGGGATAAGTGCTTAGCTTTGGGTTCAATCTTGCGGTGTCCTTTCCCAGTGACAGTAGAGGCAGCAAGGCACGTATCGTATTATTTCCATCGAGGATAAAAAGATGGGGTTTTCATCATATTGCTTGAGTTAATTCCTCTACATCATGTCATCTTACTTAATGCATTACTCTATTCTTTATGAACTTAATACTCTAGATGCAGGCACGAGTCGGTCGATGTGTGGAGTAATAGTAGTAGATGTAGAATCATTTTGGTCCACTTGACACCGACGTGATGCCTATATTCATGATCATTGCCTTAGATATTGTCATAACTTTGCGCTTTTCTATCAATTACTCAGCAGTAATTTGGTTCACCCAACGTATTATTTGCTATCTTGAGAGAAGCCTCTAGTGAAACCTATGGCCCCCAGGTCTATTTTCCATCATATAAGTTTTCGTCTATAATATTAGTTTCCATTTGCTATTTTTGCAATCTTTTACTTTCCGATCTATAAACCAAAAATACCAAAAAATATTTACTTTAACGTTTATTTATCTCTATCAAATCTCACCTTTGCAATTAAACATGAAGGGATTGACAACCCCTTTATCACGTTGGGTGCAAGTTGTTTGATTGTTTGTGCAGGTAATCGGTGATTTTTGCGTGGTCTCCTACTGGATTGATACCTTGGTTCTCAAACTAAGGGAAATACTTATCTCTAGTTTGTTGCATCACCCTTTCCTCTTAAAGGAAAAAACCAACGCAAGCTCAAGAAGTAGCAGGAAGAATTTCTGGCGCCATTGTCAGGGAGATCTACGCCAAGTCAGGACATACCAAGTACCCATCATAAACTCTCATCTCTTGCATTACATTATTCTCCGTTCGCCTCTCGTTTTCCTCTCCCCCACTTCTAAAATAATTTTCGAAAATATTTACCCTTTTCTTCGCCCTTCTTTTGTTTGATCTTATGTTTGCATGTGTTGCCATGTGCCCTCTATTTGCTTGCATCTTTGCTTGCTAAAAATCTATTGATATGGACCCTCATCCACTTTCCAGTATTTTTAGGAGATCCGATTTTGATGAACCAATTGCTAGTGAGTTGAGTGCACTAGATTATCTTTATGAAGTTTTGCTTGAAATTCATGAATCTAAAATTGTGATGAAGTGCTAAAAGAAGAAATTTATGAATTGATTCACGATAACTCCTTGAGTGAAGAGCATGATTGCAATAATTTTATTATAAATTCTATTAATGTAAATTGTGCTAATAATATGCAAAACCCTAGCTTGGGGATGCTAATTTTGATGTATCCACCACTTATTGCAATGATCATGATTGGGGTGATTCTTCTTATAATCTTGAAAATTTATTTAAGCCCCATGATGAATATGAGATTGATAACAATGTTTGCAATAATACTAAAAGTGGGTTTGGAAGAGTGTCAACTTTAGATCCCACATATTTGGATAATGTTCAATCTAATGAAGTTCTTGATAAAAGTGGGTTTGGAAAGGTCATGACTTCAATTAATGATAATCTCACTATTTTGGAAGAGTGTCAACTTTGCATGCATGTTGATCATGTTGAGAATATGTTATGTGATAGTTATATTGTTGAATTTTCTTATGATCCTACATTTAATTTTTATGAAAGAGGAAAATATGGTTCTAGAAATTATGATGTTACTAAATTTCCTCTCATTATGTTGAGATTGTTATTGTTTCTTTCTTCTTCCTTGCATATGCTAGATCTTGCTTGTCTTGCTAATTTGTTTTCCTATAAAATGCCTATGCATAGAAAGTATGTTAGACTTAGATGTGATTTTTATATACTACATGATGCTCTCTTCGTGTTTCAATTACTATCTTTCATGTGAGCATCATTACAATTATCAATGCCTGGCTAAAAGGCTTTAAAGAAAAGCGCTTGTCGGGAGACAACCCAATATTTTTATTTCCTTTTTTTCAATAAATAATTCAACTAGCCTTGGGTTAGATGTGTTGTTAAGTTTTAATTAGTGTTTGTGCCAAGTAAGACCTTTGGGATGGCTTACAGTGATAGTTGATTTGATCTTGCTGAAAAACAGAAACATTTGCACTCAGGAAAACAATTCTCATTTTTAACAGAAGCGAGATAAAATACTGATTCTTTTTGTAGAATATTAATAAACAAATTCCTTAGGTTTTCCTAATGTTTCAGAATTTTTGGAGTAACGTAAGTATTCGAGAGTTACAGATTACTACATACTGTTCTGTTTTTGACAGATTCTGTTTTCTATGTGTTGTTTGCTTATTTTGATGATTTTATGGGTAGTATCGGGGGGTATGAACCATGGAAAAGTTGGAATACAGTAGATATTACAGCAACATAAATAAAGAATGAGTCACAACATTACCCAAAGTGGTGATTTATTTTCTTATACTAACAGAGCTTAAGAGATTTTTTTTTGAGTTTTGTGTTGTGAAGTTTTTAAGTTTGGGGGAAGGATTTGATGGACTATGGAATAAGGAGTGGCAAGAGCCTAAGTTTTGGGATGCCCAAGGTACCCCAAGGTAATATTCAAGGACAACCAAGAGCCTAAACTTGGGGATGCCCCAGAAGGCATCCCTTCTTTCATCTTTGTCTATCGGTAACTTTACTTGAGACTATATTTTTATTCACCACATGATATGTGTTTTGCTTGGAGCGTCTTGTATGATTTGAGTCCTTGATTTTTAGTTTTCCACAATCATCCTTGCTGTACACACCTTTTGAAAGGGACACGCATGAATTGGAATTTATTAGAATACTCTATGTGCTTCACTTATATCTTTTGAGCTAGACAATTTTGCTCTAGTGCTTCACTTATATCTTTTTAGAGCACAGTGGTTCTTTTATTTTATATAAATTGATGAACTCTCATTCTTCACTTATATTATTTTGAGAGTCTTTAAACAACATGGTAATTTGCTTTGGTTATCCATTTAGTCCTAATATGATAGGCATCCAAGAGGGATATAATAAAAACTTTCATATAAAGTGCATTGAATACTATGAGAAGTTTAATTCCTTATGATTGTTTTGAGATATAAAGATGGTGATATTAGATTCATGCTAGTGAATAATCGTGAATTTCATAAATACTTGTGTTAAGGTTTGTGAGTCCGGTAGCATGCACGTATGGTGAACCATTATGTAACGAAGTTGGAGCATGAGATATTTTTTGATTGTCTTCCTTATGAGTGGCGGTCGGGGACGAGCGACGGTCTTTTCCTACCAATCTATACCCCTAGGAGCATGCACATTATACTTTGTTTCGATGACTAATAGATTTTTGCAATTATTATGTGAGTTCTTTATGACTAATGTTGAGTCCATGGATTACACGCACTCTCACCCTTCCACCATTGCTAGCCTCTCTAGTGCCGCGCAACTTTCGTTGGTACCATAAAACCACCATACACCTTCCTTAAAACAGACACCATACCTACCTATTATGTCATTTCCATAGCCATTCCGAGATATATTGCATGCAACTTTCCACCATTCCTTTTATTATGACACGCCTCATCATTGTCATATTGCTTTGCATGAACATGTAGTTGACATTGTATTTGTGGAAAAGCCACCTTTCATCATTTTTTATACATGTCGCTCTTGATTCATTGCACACCCCGGTACACCGCCGGAGGCATTCACATAGAGTCATATTTTGTTCTAAAAATCGAGTTGTAATTTTTGGGTTGTAAGTAATAAAAGTGTGATGATCTTCATTATTAGAGCATTGTCCCATGTGAGGAAATAAAAAAAAGGCCAAAATAAAAAGGCCCATAAATGTTACTATCCTTTTTCCACACTTGTGCTTCAAAGTAGCACTATTATCTTGATGATAAAGAGTCTCCTATGTTATCACTTTCATAAACTAGTGGGAATTTTTCATTATAGAACTTGGCTTGTATATTCCAACGATGGGCTTCCTCAAATTGCCGTAGGTCTTCATGAGCAAGAAAGTTCGATGCACACCCACTTAGTTTTCCTTTTGAGCTTTCATAAACTTATAGCTATAGTGTATCTGTTGCATGGCAATCCCTACTCGCTCACATTGATATCTATTGATGGGCATCTCCATAGCCCGTTGATATGCCTAGTTGATGTGAGACTATCTCCCTCTTTTTGTCTTCTCCACAACCACCTTCTATTCCACCTATAGTGCTATGTCGATGGCTCACGCTCATGTATTGCGTGAAAGTTCAAAAGGTTTGAGAACGTCAAAAGTATGAAACAATTGCTTGGCTTGTTATCGGGGTTGTGCATGATTTGAGTATTTTGTGTGTTGAAGATGGAGCATAGCCTGACTATATGATTTTGTAGGGATAAGCTTTCTTTGGCCATGTTATTTTGAGAAGACATAATTGCCTTTTAGTATGCTTGAAGTATTATTGTTTTTATGACAATATAAAACTTTTGTTTTGAATCTTACGGGTCTGAACATTCATGCCACAATAAAGAAAATTACAAGGATAAATATGTTAGGTAGCATTCCACATAAAAAATTCTATTTTATCATTTACCTACTCGAGGATGAGCAGGAATTAAGCTAGGGGATGCTTGATACGTCTCCAACATATCTATAATTTTTTATTGTTCCATGTTATTATATTATCTGTTTTGGATGTTTTATATGCATTTATGTGCTATTTTTTATTATTTTTGGGACTAACCTATTAACCTAGAGCCCAGTGCCAGTTTCTGTTTTTCCCATGTTTTTGAGTTTCACGGAAAAGGAATACCAAAAGGAGTCCAAACGGAATGAAACCTTCGCGATGATTTTTCATGAACCAGAAGCAAACCAGGAGACTTCGAGATGAAGGCGTAGGAGCCATGAGGTGTCCACAAGGACGGAGAGCGTGCCCAGGGGGAAGCGCGTGCCCCCCCCCCTGTGCCCCCCCCCCCCCCCCCCCCTGTTCCCCCCCCCCCCCCCCCCCCCCCCGTGCACCTCCTGACCTAATTCTTTCGTCTATATATTCGCATATATCCCCAAACCACCATAGGCATCCACGAAAACACTTTTCCACCGTCGCAACCTTCTGTACCCGTCAGATCCCATCTAGGGACCTTTTTATGCACCCTGCCGGAGGGGGATTCGATCAAGGAGGCCTTCTACATCAACTCTATTGCCCTTCTGATGAAGCGTGAGTAGTTTACCTCAGACCTACGGGTCGATAGCTAGTAGCTACATGGCTTCTTCTCTCTCTTTTATTCACAATACCATGTTCTCCTCTATGTTCTTGGAGATCTATTCGATGTAATACTTTTTCGCGGTGTGTTTGCCGAGATCCGATGAATTGTGGATTTATGATCAGCTTATCTATGAATATTATTTGAATCTCCTCTGAATTCTTTCATGCATGATTTGTTATCTTTGTAATTCTCTTTGAACTATCGGTTTGGTTTGGCCAACTAGATTGGTTTTTGTTGTAATGGGAGAAGTGCTTAGCTTTGGGTTCAATCTTGCGGTCTCCTTTCCTAGTGACAGTAGGGGCAGCAAGGCACATATTGTATTGTTGCCATCAAGGATAAAAAGATGGGGTTTTTATCATATTGCTTGAGTTAATTCCTCTACATCATGTCATCTTACTTAGTGCATTACTCTGTTCTTTATGAACTTAATACTTGATACGTCTCCAACATATCTATAATTTTTTATTGTTCCATGCTATTATATTATCAACCTTGTATGTTTTATATGCATTTATATGCTATTTCATATGATTTTTGGGACTAACCTATTAACCCAGAGCCCAGTGCCAGTTTCTGTTTTTTTCCCTTGTTTCAGTGTTTCGCAGAAAAGGAATATCAAACAAACTCCAAACGGAATGAAACCTTCAGGAGAGTTATTTTTGGATAAGAAGCAATCCAGAAGACTTGGGGTATACGTAAGGGAAGCAACGAGGAAGGCACAAGGCAGGGGCTCTCCCACCCCCCTGGGCGCGCCCTCCACCCTCGTGGGCCCCTCGTGGCTCCCCTGACATATTTCTTCCTCCTATATATACCAATATACCCTAAAACCATCGGGGAGGAGAATAGATCGGGAGTTCCGCCGCGGCAAGCCTCTATAGCCACCAAAAACCAATCAGGACCCTGTTCCGGCACCCTGCCGGAGGGGGGAACCCTCACCGGTGGCCATCTTCATTATCCCGGCGCTCTCCATGACGAGGAGGGAGTAGTTCACCCTCGGGGCTGAGGGTATGTACCAGTAGCTATGTGTTTGATCTCTCTCTCTCTCTCGTGTTCTTGAGGTGATACGATCTTGATGTATCGCGAGCTTTGCTATTATAGTTGGATCTTATGATGTTTCTCCCCCTCTACTCTCTTGTAATGGATTTATTTTTCCATTTGAAGTTATCTTATCGGATTGAGTCTTTAAGGATTTGAGAACACTTGATGTATGTCTTGCATGGGATACCCGTGGTGACAATGGGGTATTCTATTGATCCACTTGATGTATGTTTTGGTGATCAACTAGTGGGTTCCGCCCATGAACCTATGCATACGGGTTGGCACACATTTTCGTCTTAACTCTCTGGTAGAAACTTTGGGGCACTCTTTGAAGAACTTTGTGTTGGTTTGAAACTCTGGATAGATGAATCTGAGATTGTGTGATGCATATCGTATAATCATACCCATGGATACTTGAGGTGACATTGGAGTATCTAGGTGACATTAGGGTTTTGGTTGATTTGTGTCTTAAGGTGTTATTCTAGTACGAACTCTATGATAGATTCAAAGGAAAGAAGAGCTTCATGTTATTTTACTACGGGCTCTCGAATAGATCGATCCGAAAGGATAACTTTGAGGTGGTTTCATACCCTACCATAATCTCTTCGTTTGTTCTCCTCTATTATTGACTTTGGAGTGACTCTTTGTTGCATGTTGAGGGATAGTTATATGATCCAATTATGTTATTATTGTTGAGAGAACTTGCACTAGTGAAAGTATGAACCCTAAGCCTTGTTTCAACGCATTGCAATACCGCTTACGCTCACTTTTATCATTATTTACGTTGCTGTTTTTATATTTTCAGATTACAAAAACCTATATCTACCATCCATATTGCACATGTATCACCATCTCTTCGCCGAACTAGTGCACCTATACAATTTACCATTGTATTGAGTGTGTTGGGCACACAAGAGACTCTTTGTTATTTGGTTGCAGGGTTGCTTGAGAGAGACCATCTTCATCCTACGCCTCCCACGGATTGATAAACCTTAGGTCATCCATTTGAGGGAAATTTGCTACTGTCCTATGAACCTCTGCACTTGGAGGCCCAACAACGTCTACAAGAAGAAGGTTGTGTAGTATACATCAAGATCTTTTCTGGCGCCGTTGTCGGGGAGGTTAGCACTTGAAGTTATATCTTTAGATCTTGCAATTGAATCTTTTAGTTTCTTGTTTTATCACTAGTTTAGTCTACAAAACAAAATTATTAAAAAAATGGAATTGAGGGTACCTCATATGCTTCATCTTTTTAATATCTTTCATGAAAATAAGGATTCCGATAATTCTGCTCATGTGCTAGAAGAAGAATGCATTAGAATGTTTGGCACTAAATATTTGAATGATGAGCATGATTGCAATGTTGTTAGTATGAATTCCTTGAATATCCATGATGCTAATGATATGCAAAGCCACAAGCTTGGGGAAGCTATGTTTGATGAATATGACATTTTTTGTCCCCCAAGTTTTGATGAGCAAATTTATTATGATGAAAGCATGCCTCCTATTTATGATGATTATATTGATGAAAGTGGATTTGGAGAGGTCATGAATTTATTTAGTGATGAATCCACTATTTCAGAAGAGGTTCCAATTGATTATGAGAACAAAGTTGCTATCTATGATGATTATTGTGATGACATGTATGCTATAAAGAATAATGATAACCATGAAACTTGTCATCATGATTTTAGTTTTCAATTGGATTATGCCTCACATGATAGTTATTTCGTTTAGTTTGCTCCCACTACTATTCATGAGAAGAAATTTGCTTATGTGGAGAGTAATAAAAATTATATGCTTGTAGATCATGAAAAGAATGCTTTATGTGATGTTTATATTGTTGGATTCATTCATGATGCTACTGAAAATTATTATGAGGGAGGAACATATTCTTGTAGAAATTGCAATAATATTAAGTTTCCTCTCTATGTGCTTAAAGTTTAAAGTTATGCTTGTTTTGCCTTCCTATGCTAGTTGATTATTGTTCCCACAAGTTATTTGCTCACAAAATCCCTATGCATAGGAAGTGGGTTAGACTTAAATGTGCTATTCATATTCTTCATGATGCTCTCTTTATGTTACAATTCTTACCTTTTTGTGAGCATCATTGAAATCAGCATGCCTAGCTAGGGGCGTTAAACGACAACGCTTGTTGGGAGGCAACCCAAATTTATTTTTGTTCTTTGATTTTTGCTCCTGTTTAGTAATAAATAATTCATATAGCCTCTGTTTAGATGTGGTTTTATGATTTTAATTAGTGTTTGTGCCAAGTAAAGCCTTTAGGACCTTCTTGGGTGATTGTTATTTGATCTTGCTGTAAAAAACAGAAAGTATGCGCTCACAAGAATAATTTTAATTTCTTACCAGAGAGCGATAAAATACCAATTCCAAGTGAAGTAGATCATTAAACAAATTTCCTAGGACTTCCTAATTTCTCAGGATTTTTGGAGTTACAAAAGTATTCGGAACCTACAGATTAGTACAGCATGTTCTGTTTTTGACAGATTCTATTTTCTATGTGTTGTTTGCTTATTTTGATGAATCTATGAGTAGTATCGGAGGGTATGAACCATATATAAGTTGGAATACAGTATATATTACACCAATATGAATTTCTAATGAGTTAACAACAGTACCTAAGTGGTGATTTATTTTCTTATACTAACAGAGCTTACGAGTTTTCTGTTAAGTGTTGTGTTGTGAAGTTTTCAAGTTTTGGGTAAAGATTTGATGGAATATGGAATAAGGAGTTTCAAGAGCCTAAGATTGGGGATGCCCAAGACACCCCAAGGTAACATTCAAGGACAACCAAAAGCCTAAGCTTGGGGATGCCCCGGAAGGCATCCCCTCTTTCGTCTTCGTTCATTGGTAACTTTATTTGGAGCTATATTTTTATTCACCACATGATATGTGTTTTGCTTGGAGTGTCAATTTATTTTGTTAGTATTTGCTTTCTGTTATTTAGTACAATGTTTTTCATCTTTTATTTCAATAAAAGTGGCATTGATAGCCTTTACTATGCCTATTTTACTAGTCCACATGTTGCTGTTTGAAAACAGAAAGTTTACCGCTGTTGCAAAAATTCCATAGAAAATTAAGAATGTGATAAAATGTTTAAACCTTTTGCATAATAAGCTATGATAAATTTACTACAGTGGGAATTTTCTTTCATAATTTTTGGAGGTTGGTAAGTATGGATCTTGCTGCACTCTTTGCAGACTGTCCTATTTAGGCAGATTGTTGTTATGTTTGCATTGTTTGCATATGTTTGCTTCTTTAATGATTCTATTTGAGGATAGGACTATTAAATATGCAGAGGCATTTAGTATGCAATGTTTAATAATAATTTTAGTGATTTTCTACAGTAGAATATGATAAGGTTTTTGCATTGGTTTATACTAACTTATCTCACGAGTCCTTGTTGAGTTTTGTGTGGATGAAGCTTTTGAGATTTAGGGAGACCGTGATATGAGAGGAATTAAGGAGACACAAAAGCTCAAGCTTGGGGATTCCCAAGGCATCTCAAGATAATATTTCAAGAAGTCTCAAGCGTCT